>NW_021703778.1:167945600-168450638 GCF_005190385.1 Monodon monoceros
AGGAAGGAAGGAAGGAAGGAAGGAAGGAAGGAAGGAAGGAAGGAAGGGAGGAAGGAAGGAAGGAAAAGGAAGGAAGGAAGGGAGGAAGGGAGGAGGGAAGGGAGGGTGGAGGGAAGGAAGGAAGAAGGGAAGGAAGGTAAGGAGGATAGAGAGAAGGAAGGAAAGGAGGGAGGGAGGGATAGTGGAGGGAAGAAGGGAGGGAGATGGATAAAGGAAGGACTTGACTTTGATCTTTTTCAATATTAATTAAAAACTCATTTAACCCACACTGATTGCATGCCTAACTGGTGTCAGACCCTGTGCCCGGTTGCCACCATTGAGAATTGTAGATGAAACCACCTTAGAAAATCGCAGAGGAGGAGCTGGTTTAGTACACCATTGTCTTGGGAAGATTCTGCCTGAGATTGAGACTTGCATCATGTCATTTTTTCATAAATCCCCATTGTTTCATTTGCTCAGTCCTAAAAACTTATTGTTCTTTGTGCCACCCCCCCATTCAATAAAGTAAAACTAATATGGTGTCATTTTAAAATATATTTATGTTTGTTTTCCCTATAAAAAGAGATAATAATGTTATGTTCCAATAATATTAAGTTGCAATGTTATTTGCAAGATTGCAGAGCTTTTAATTTTCTGATTATTTCCACAGTGGGAGTTTCAGCTCAATTTCAATGAAGACACTTCTATCTGTTTTGGTTATTTTTTTATTACAGCTAGAAGCAACAATAATTGCCTTTAGTGTGGGAAAACATCACAAAGGAGACAATTGTTTTCCCCAAAGAATAAGATCATCAGGGCAAATTTTGATGTAAAAAATTTGTAAATTAATTGCAAAGTCCTATGAATATTATATTTACTAAAACTGTGTTGGCTGCTGTTTTCAAAGAATTCATTGTTTTTGTATTTCTTTTAAAGGAATAGATTTCTTGAGAGCCACACCAAGAAAAAATGAATGTGTTATCAAAATTTTAATAATTTATAGACATATGACATTCACATACGGATGTCTATGAATATGGAGTTAACGCTGGTACATAGAAAAAAATCCTAGACACCTGGATTTGAATTTTGGCTTGCAAACTTAGTAGCTGTTTGATCTTTAGTAAGTTATATTAACATCTCTAAATCTCAGTTTTTTCTAGTGGAAAAAAGATTATTATTAGATTAAACTAAATAGCATGGATGAAATGACCAATTATACGTTCTGACTTAAAGGAGGCACTAGATAATTGGCAGCTGTGATGATAAGGATATTTATGTTGCACTGCTTTGTTCATTGAACACATGCAGACTGCTTGCTCTTATGACTCCAATCACTGCCCCAGGCACTGGATGGTGGTGATGAAGGTGATGATGATGATGTTAATGATGAAGATCTCAATCATTATATTGTTATGATTGTACCTCCATGGGCTGGTCAACACTATGGCATAAGTCCTCATAGCGGGCTCCTGCAGTATTTTGTTAATGTCTGCCAAAAAATTATATCACAATTATTCTTTACATGTTACATCATGATCTTCAAACTTCTTTTTTCACTTAATAATAAATAGTAAAGCCTTTTCCCAATCTCTGCACATAGTTTTAACTGATGTGTATGAGCCTATTATGTGGATACACCTTAGCTTCAATACGCTCTTTTTATTGGCGCTAAGGTAGCTCAATACCTTCTCCAATCTAACACTTTACTAGCAGTTAACCAAAGGGAGATGGTGTTTCCTCATACTGTCATCAGAGCCTGATAGTCTTAACTTTTTAATTTGTTTCTAATCTAATGATTGAAAAAGAGCATGTCACTGCTGTCTTAATTTACATTTGCTTGATGTTATTTTACAGAGTGTCAATTTTCACATGTTTATTGGCCTTTTGTATTTCCTCTACTCTTCATTGTCAGCTCATGGTTTTGTCTTTTTTACTGTGTTAATATTACCTTATTTATTTGCATGTGCTCTATATATTTGGATATCATTTCTTTATATTTTGTTACATACGTAGGCAGTATGTAGGTATTTTGTAGATCTATATTGTATAGGTATATATAGGTATTTTTTCCTGGATTATCACTTGCTTTTTAACTTGTTGTGATCAGCATTTTTAAATGTTGATATTGTCAAGTAGATTAATCTTTCCTTTAATAGCGTCTGATTTTGCATCTCGTTAAAAAGACATGTCAACCTTAAGGTCAAGAACATATTCACCTAAATTTCCTTATAGTATAAATAAGAATATGAGAATAATTCATCTGAAAGGTACTTTTGTAAATGGCTTGAGGTGAAGACTGATGCTCCCTTTTAAACCCTGTAGACAATTGAACCACATGATGAAATAAACCATCCTTTTCCCAATCATTTAAAGTACTATCTTTAAGATATGCTAAACTTTCTTATCTATGTTAGTCTGCTTCTATTCTCTTTGTTAAGTTTATAATGTATTTTATCTTGTAGGTAACAAACTTTTTTGCAAAATTGCTCTAAAAAAACAATTATTTTATTCTTCTTTTTTCTTTCAACATTGTTTTGGCAAATTTTATACATTTACCATAAAAAATGTATAACTGATTTGTTATGGTCTGTGGGAAGAACAATCCTGTTTGGATTTGAATGGATTGCAACAAAATGATAGATTAATTTTGTAGAAAGTTGATATTGATTCTTCTCACTCATAACCATAGTATTTTATTAATTTATTCATAATATTTTAATGTTCTTTCATAAAATATTATACATTTCTTCAAAAAGTTTGAGCATATTTCTTTTTAGGTTTGCTACTAGACATATAGATATTATGGCCACTGGGAAATATTTTGGTTACCTTTCCTAATTGGTACTGATGTTTCAAAGGAAAATGTAACATTTGAATATTAAACTGATTCAGGTCATCTTGAAGAACTAACTCCTCTACTAGTGCTCATACTTTAAAATCATCTCTCACAAATTATGTCAGTATTGTACTTAAAAAAAAAAGTGTTTCCTTCTGTTATTTAACTTCAAAGTCTAGGACTGTGTTATATACTCTGCTTTATTTCCATAACTAGAAGAATATCATGTAGTAGGTGGTTAATAAATACTTACTACATAAGTGGTAAAAGAATACTATTGTTTAATAGTTTTATCATTAAGTATGATGTGATGAAGTTTCAGAGAATTGTGAAGAAAGGTTTCTATTATATCTAGTATGTGAGGATTTTTTTCCTTTATTCAGGATTGTATGCTGTCTTATTAAATGATTTTCATTGTCCATTGAGATAATAAGATGACTTTTATATCTTATACTATTAATATAGTAATAATTTGGACAGGTTTTCAATATTGATCAATTCTTGCATTATTTAAATAAACCCTATCTGGTTATGATACATATCTTTTGCTATATTGCTGACATCTCTTTATTAAATTTTACTTAGGACTTTTGCTTTTACAGTCATTAGTGATATTAGCCTATAATTTGATTTTACATTTCTATCTGTGTCCACTTTTGACATCAGGTTATAGTAACATTGTAAAATGAGTATTGACTTTCAATTCTGGCCATATGAAGACTATATATAATTGAACACTCCTCCCATTATAGAAGCACATTAAAAAAAAAAAAAAAAAGACAACAAAAAACAAAAGGGAGCAAAAACCCAGACAGTAAAAAAAGCTGACTCTAAGCTACCAATTAAATTCCCATCTTCATAATTAAAATACATCAGTTGAATGAATGTGAACATGTAGAGAGCTGGAGACAAAATATTGGGCCTTTAAAATAAGAGTAATTGAGATTCAAGTGCCAGAAAAGTTAGATTCCTCAAAGAATAGCTAGAAATATATTCACCTATAGTTACAATGAGTCAAGAGTGAAGTTCTATCTATATCAAAGGAGGCTCAAAGAGGGAGGAAATGTCAGTTTTGAAGGTTTTAGACATGATACCATATAATGAATACTTTGAAGCACATATTCCTGAGTTTATGGTGAAAGCAAGGCAGACTCCTTCTGGAGGGATTGCCCTTATCCTGGGGATGCAATGTTTTCAATGACTCCCACTAAAGAAGAGTTCACAATCCAAAACTCTAAAATGCACGAAATAACAATTCACCATGAGTTAATGGAAACACAACAAAAACAGCTAGACTTAATAATCTAGAGATTTACATAATAGAAAATCTAGAATGTAGAGATTCTAAGTGTACCATATCTTTTAATTAATTCAAGAAATTAAAAATTGAAAACCCAGGAAAAGAATAAGATGCCATATTCATCAGCTCAGGCTGCCATAATAAAATACCAGACTGGGTGGCTTAAACAACAGAAATTTATTTTCTCACAGTTCTGGATGCTACTTCTCACATTTCTGGTCATCTCTGGGAGGTCATTATTCTGCCTACCACACCTGCAAAACAAACAACAAAAACCCCACAAATCTTTCCAGGCCATGGTGGCTTCATTGGTGAATTCCAAAAATTTTAAGGAAAAACAAAATCTTGCACTCTTAGGGAAAATATAGAGAAAAATAATATTTTCCAACTCATTTATAAGGTCAGAATAACTCTGATACCAAAACTTAACAAAGAAATTTTAAAAAAGAAATTAATAGACCAGTATTTTTGTGAATACATATGTGAAAATCCCTAACATGATATTAGAAAATTGTATCCAGCAATATATAAAAAAGATAACTACATCATAATTCTGAGGGATCTAGCCTAGGTTGGGTTAGTATTTGCTTATTTATATTTGAAAATCAATGAATATAATTCATCACATAAACAAATAAGAATAAAAATGATAAGATTATTTCAATATATGTAGAAACAGTGTTTGATAAAATTCAACTGCCATTTATAGTAAAAATTCTCAGAAAAGTATTAATAGGAAGAAGAAAAATTTTCAATCTGATAAAGGGCACTTAGAAAAAGTCTACAGTTGCCATGATACTAGATAGCAAAACATTAAACACTTTTCCCCTAAGATTAAGAAAAAGGCAAGAATGTCTGCTGTCATCACTAGAGCAATAAATCAAGGGGAAAAAAAGGGAAAGGCTTAAATATTAGAAGGGAATAAGTAAAACCATCATTCTTCACAGATAACCTGATTGTGTGCATAGAAAACCCTATAGAATATATATATATAAATATAAATATTATTAGAATAATAAATAAATGTATTACATTTATGAGACTCAAGGTTAATACATTTCTATATTTAAGCAAAAAATAATTTAAAAATGCAGTTAAAAGTTCAGTAACATTTATGGTACTATAAAAATATCAAACAAATACAAAATACAAATACAAAAGTTGTGTAAGATTTCTACATTGACAACAAATAAATGAAGTTTGCTGAGAGAAATTAAAGAAGACCTAATTAATGGAAATGTATACCATGTTTATGGATTGGAAGATTCAGCATGAAGATGGTAATTGTTCTCAATTTGATTTACAGACTATGTAATCCCAATTAGAATCCCAGCAGGCTATTTGTCCTTCAAGAAAATGACAGGCTGACATAAATATTTATATGGAAATGTAAAGGACCTAGAATAAACAAAATTATTTCCAAAAATAAAAACATTACCTGGTGTCTAGACTACAAGTAATTAAGAAGTTGTGATGTTGGTACAAGGACAGACAAATCAATGGATCAGGACAGAGAGTCCAGAAAGAGACATACATTTTGGTGTCAACTAAGATGCACACACACACACACACACACACACACACACACACACACACAAACACACACACAATTAACTGACTAAAGAAGTTCTTTTAAAGAACTATTACTTAAATAACTGGATACCTGTATGGGAAAGTGGAAATGTAACCTCTCTTAATTCATTACATAACAGTTATTTTTATATGGATCTTGAGTCTAAATTGAAATACTAGAAGCACAAAAATTCTAGAAGGAAACAGGATACTATTTTTGTGACTTTGAGTTAGGCAAAGATTTCTTAGAGAAAGCACAGGAAATATTAACCACAAGAGAAAATATAATTGGACTTCATCAATGTTAAGCATTTTTCTCACTAAAAGACACTGCTATGAACATGAATATGAAAACCACAGAGTGGGAGAAAATAACTGTAGTACAACAATCTGTCAAAAGACATATCTGGAATATATGATATTCTAAAATATATGAACTCTAAATATATGAACTCTAAAAATCAGTAATAATAATAATCCCAATAAAAATTGAGCAACAACCTTGAGCAGAAACTTTACAAATGAGCCATAGAAATAACCAGTAAGTACATGGGTGTGTGCTAAGCATTATTAGTCATCCAAGAAATGTGACATAAACCACCATGAGACAGCACTTCATATTCACTAGAATTGCTAATATAAAACCCACAGACAATACCTTACATCTGTGAGGACATAGAATAACTGGAACTCTCATGCATTTCTGGAGAATTTAAAATTGTACAATTACTTTGAAGAATTATTTGACAGTTTCTTAGAAAGTTTAATATACACCTATCCTATGATCCATAAAATCCACTCCAATAATCTATCCAAGAAAAAACAAAACATGTGTTTACATAAACTCTTTTACAAGAATATCCTAGCTACCTTATTCATAATATATAAAAATTGCCAAAATTTTTTTTGCCTTGATTCTAAATTCAAGGCAAATATCTATCAACAATTCAATGATTAACAAGTTGTTATAATACAATGGAACACTACTCCACTGTACAAAAGAACAAACTACTGATAAATATAACAACATGGGTGAACCTCAATGCTGTTATATTAAGTGAAAGAAGTTGGGCGCAGACCATATATATCAATACTACATGATGATTCCATGTATAAGAAGTCCATGAATAGGCAAAACTAATCTATGGTATTAAAAATCAGAGAGTACCTCTGAGTCTACAGCCATACCACCGGGCATGTGCCTGATCTCATCCGATCTCCAAAGCTAAGCAGGGTCGGGCCTGGTTAGTACTTGGATAGGAGAAAGTACTTTGGAGAAGGAGGAAACTTCCTGGAGCAATGGAAATGTTCTCCACTGTGATTGTGTGTGTGTTTGGGGGGGGGGGTGTGGGGAGAGGAAGATAGTTATAAAAAGATGCATAAAATTGTCAAACCTCATCACACTTATTATCTTTACATCCTATTCTGTATAAGTGTACCTCAGAAAACAAATGTGCACCTGAACACATCATAATGAAATTGTAGACACCAAAGACAGGAGAAAGTCTTAAAAGAAACCAGAGAAAAAAGATAGATTCTCTATATTGCTATGATAGTCAGAATCTCAGTTGTGTATCTAAATGGCAATACAGTATCAGGAAAATAGAAATCCCCTTTAACATGTATCAAAAAAGAAACACAAAATCCTAGCACATTATATCTCTGAGAAACAGAGCAGAGAGAGCCCTCAGAAAAGGGATTCAAATGTTTCTGTATGCTGTTATAAAAATAATTTAATCATAAGTTCAATCAGTTTTGAAAAAACATAATTAAGAGATTTTGTAAGTAATATCTCCAGTAATTGAAATAAAATGCTCAACAGAAATGTTAAAAAGCAAACTGGATTTGGATGAAGATTAAATAACAGAAGTTGGAAAGTTAAATTGGGAAATTTCCCCAGAACATAGTGCAAAAAGATGGAAAATCTGAGTGGAATAAATGCAGAAATTCAACATCTATCTAATTAAATCTCCAATAGAACAGATATCATTTAAAGATATAATGACTTGAGGATTTCTTGGACTTAAAGAACTTCACAATATCTCACATGGAAAGAGTCAACAAATTATCAAGCAGAATTAATAAAAGCACATAAATAGCCATATCTGTGAGTTTTCTATTGAACCTGTGATAATCAAACATTAAGAGAAAATCCTGATAGCTCACCAAGAGAAAGATCATATTATCCACAAGGAACTCAATTTATTCCAGATTTCTTATTAGAAACACCACAATGCCAGAAAACACTGGTGCAATACCTTCAAAATTATTGACTAACAAAATAACTTAAAAACTGATATTTTATACCCAGTAAAAAATAAATCATTTTAGAGTGAGTGTAAAATAAAGATACTCTTGGATATAAAATGATTCAGAAAGCCACAGGCCTTTTCTGAATTTTCTTCAGCAAGATAAAAATTAACCAGAAGGAAGTAAAGGAATATGGGAAACCACACTGAGCTAGGAAATCAGTCAGACATTGGTGATTCTAAATTACTACCATCCATAAAAAGTATAATGATTTATACAGTTTTTAACAAGTTCAAACTAAAACTGTAGGCAACAATAACATGGGAAATGAAAATATGAAGGTGACTGGAGTGACATATAAATAAAATAAAAATGCATAAAGGCTCTTGTCTTATCAGCACAAAAATGAAGATGTCTGTAACACTCAAGTATTTTACTTATAAAAAGGGAATGTATTCCTATGTTATCTGATACATTTTTGTTTTTATGATAGTAGAAAAGACTGGGAAAACATTTGCCTCAATGTTTATAGAACATAACTGTGTATTGTCATCTTGGTACCTTTTATATTTTTTCCAATTTCTCCCCCAAATAATTAAATTATTTATACAAATAAATGTATAAAGCATAATCCAATGCATTTTTCTAAAGTATAAGACAAAAGTTTAGAAGAAAATAAATGAAAGGTAAAAGTGTTTCTCTTTGAGTGGTGGAATTATTTGTGCCTAATTTCCTTCTTTTCACTTTTCTTAATTTCTACATTTCAACTAGTTTAAACAAAAGAACCAATATTTAAGATACCAGCATATCACAGCTAATCTCCAGGAATCCATACTTCAGGATCTGACACAGTATATGATAATTTCTATGTCTTCATCCCTTCATTTTAGTAGAATTCTTTACTAGATTGTCAAGTTATTTTTACAATTTCCTTTTTTTTTGAGTTTCCCCAAATGCATTTCATTAGGTTTTATTTTTCAAGAACTTTTGAAATCAGTTTTCTTGTGTTCATATTTGTCATATAAATTTCTCTTTGCCCCCAAAGAGTTCACAGTGTATAGGGGATGTAAACAATAATTAGACCCATGGATTGGGTAAATGGAAAATAAATGCACTGTATCATTTTAAATTTATTTTTATTGAATATATTTAACATAAACATTGTATAAATTTAAGAGGTAAAATGTGTTACTTTGATACATTTATATATTATAATATGATTGTTGTAGTGATATTTTTCACATTACATAATTATAGGACATTATTGTTATATATATTCATTATACTGTGCATTATACCACTATAGCTTGTTACTACACATTGCAAGTTTATACCCATGAGCAACATCAATTTTATCTTCTCACTCCCCTAGCCTCTGGTAATTACCATTTTACTTTTTGGTTTTTACCAATTGGACCTTTTTAGATTTCACATATAAATGATATCATACAATACTTGTCTTCCTCTGTCTGATGGATTTCACTTAGAATAATGTACTCAAAATCAATCCATGTTGTCACAAATGATAGGATACTCCTTTTTCATGGTTGAATAATATACCATTGTGCATATGTACCACATCATTTTTTTTACCCATTCAACTGTTGATGGTTGATGGGCATTTAGGTTGTTTCCATAACTTGGCCATTGTGAATAATGATGCAATAATGGATATTCTCTTCAATAACTGGTGCTGGGAAAACTGGAGAAACACATGAAAAACAATGAAACTGGACCTCTATCTCACACCACTCCCAAAAGTTAACTTGAAATGGATCTGAGACTAATGTAAGACCTGATACCATGAAACTAGAAGAAAACATAGGGAAGAAGCTCCTCAATATTGGTATTGGCAATGGACTTTTGGACATGACACCAAAACACAAACAACAAAAGCAAAAACTCAAAAGCTTCTGCACAGCAACAGAAACAATTAACAAAATGAAAAGACAACCTACAGAATTAGAAATTTTTGCATACCATATATCAGATAAGGGGTTAGTATCCAAAATATATAAAGAACTCTTACAACTTAATTAAAAATTTGATTTAAAAAGTGGGCAGAAGAACTAAGTAGACATTCTCCCAAAGAGGACAACAAAATGTCTACCAGGCACATAAAATGATGCTCAACATCACTAATCATCAGGAAAGTGCAAATTAAAGCCACGATTATATATCACCTCACATCCATCAGAATAGCTATCATGGCTATCATCAAGAAGACAAAAGAAAACAGGAGCTGGTGAGGATGTGGTGAAAAAGAAACACTTATACACTGTTGGTGGGAATGTAATTTGGTCCAACCACTATTGAAAACTGTATAGAGGTTCCTCAAAAAATTGAAAATAGATCTATCATGTGATCCAGCAATTCTATTGCTGGGTATATACCCAAAGGAAATGAAAACAGTACTTTGAAGAACTGTATCATTTTATAATGGAATCAGCTTCTCTAATTGCATCCTAGATGACATTTCTCACTGTCTAAGAGGTGCATTCAAGCTTATGAAAGTTCTTCTTTAAATGCGACCAATTCTTGTTTCCAGAATCCTGGTTGCTCTCTATAGAAATATAAGAGAATTTCTGTACCCATTACTTCTAGACTTTAAATAAACTATAAAAAAGCCAGCTGTTTGAAAGAGCCTGAGCTTTTCACATCAACAGATCTGGATTTTGTTTCTGGTTCCACCACTTAACAGTAAGACTTAATAGTAAAACAGGGATGATAACACCTGCTATTTCTTTTTTTTCCGTTAGGGAAGACGAGTCTCAGATTCTCTCACATGGAGTGTTCTCAACAAATGGTCATCATCACTTGTGATACTTAGTCCATTCACTAGCAAAAACTAAAAAAAGAATATGATATTTGAGCTTTGTGGAGTCAAAACAGCAGGTTGGAATGATTGAATTTTTCATCTTTCAATCCAATCACTGGACTCTTGTAAGCAGCCTAAGAGACCCAAGAATCCTTTGCAAGTTAAGCAGATGAGATGGTGGTAGAACTGGGCTTTGAAGTCATGTTGTATAGATCTCATTTAAATCTTAAGTTCTATATGTTTCTGGCAATGCCTTAGAAAAGATTAGCTTTACATTTTAGCCTCAGTTATTTTCACCTGCACAATGGATGCAATCAAACTGATGTTATGCAGTTTTTTGGTGAGGATTGGCAGGGATGGATTGCCATTGTCATTATTATCAGGTAATAGTAGGTAACATTTTTTGAGTATTTAAAATGGTCCAAGTATCATGTTAAATACGTGGCCTGCAATTAACTATCACACAGCTCTGCAGAAGAGGTGTCATCTCCAGCCCTGCTTTATAAATGAGGAAATCGAGCAGAGAGGGTCTAGAGAATTTCCATACATTTCCAGGTGGTAGAACTCACCGCTCATATCTCTATAACAAAACTGCAGACACTCCCCAGTGTTTGAGATATAAAACAAACCAAGAACAAACAGTTAAAACCTTTGGAAATTTAGCTCCCAGACTAAGTAGTTCTACTTATTAGAAGCTTGAAGCTACTTTATTTTGTTTTGTTTTATTTTATTTTGTTTGTTTTGTTTTTATAATTAATTTTTATTGGAGTATAGTTGATTTACAATGTTGTGTTAGTTTCTGCTGTACAGCAAAGTGAATCAGTTATAATGTACATATATCCACTCTTTTTTAGGTTATTTTCCCATATAGGTCATTACAGACTATTGAGTTCCCTGTGCTATACAGCAGGTACTTATTAGCTATCTATTTTATATATAGTAGTGTGTATATGTCAATCCAGTCTCCCAGATTATCCCTTCCCCTTGCCTTACACACTGGTAACCATAAGTTTGCTTTCAACATCTGTGACTCTATTTCAGTTTTGTAAATAAGTTCATTTACACCATTTTTTTTTTAGATTCCACCTGTAAGTGATATCATATGATATTTGTCCTGCTCCAACTTACTTCACTCAATATGACAATCTCTAGGTCCATCCATGTCATTGCAAATGACATTATCTTGCTCTTTTTATGGCTGAGTAATATTCCATTGTATATAGGTACCACATCTTCTTTATCCATTCATCTGTTAATGGACTTTTAGATTGCTTCCATATCTTGACTATTGTAAATAATGCTGCAGTGTACATTGGGGTGCATGTATCTTTTTTTTTTTAAAGAGATCATCACTTTTTAATAATAAGAAAAAAGGAATGCATGGATTAGCATAATTTCCAACACAACTGCAAGAAAACAGACTCTAAAAATCTTTTTGTTTGCTTGTTTTTTTCTTTTTTTTTAACATCCTTATTGGAGTATAATTGCTTTACAATGGTGTGTTAGTTTCTGCTTTATAACAAAGTGAATCAGTTATACATATACATATGTTCCCATATCTCTTCCCTCTTGCGCCTCCCTTCCTCCTACCCTCCCTATCCCACCCCTCTAGGTGGTCACAAACCGCCTAGCTGATCTCCCTGTGCTATGCAGCTGCTTCCCACTAGCTATCTATTTTATGTTTGGTATTGTATATATGTCCATGCCACTCTCTCACTTTGTCACAGCTTACCCTTCCCCCTCCCCATACCCTCAAGTCCATGGGGTGCATGTATCTTTTCAAATTATGGTTTTCTCTGGATATACACCCAGGAGTGGGATTGCTGAATCATATGGTAGCTCTATTTTTAGTTTTTTAAGAACCTCCATACTGTTTTCCATAATGGGTGCACCAATTTACATTCCCAGCAACCGTGTAGAAGGATTTCTTGAAGCTATTTAAAAAGGGCCATTTCCACTTGCAGAGATGGTCAGCAGATCAGCAACCATTCCTGGTCATTGACCAAGTGCTCAGGAGTTTCCTCCTCTGTTTCCAGCTCCTTCAGGTGGGGCTGCTGCAAACACAAACCAGTTGGTTCTCACTTTGTATTGGCCCCTTCCCGGTTTTGTCCAACTTCTGACCCTATACTGGATGGTGGACCCCACCCCCTGACCATGGCTGTCAAGTCTGTGCATGAGGAAGTCTTAAGCTTGCCTTTTGAAGTAAATGATGCAAGAATTTAGTAATGGGGATTTTTTTAAATATCATTTTAAGTTGCAAAGGTAAGCTGAAAATTTCTCTCTCCCTTGATTTTAAAGATGGTTTGATATGCCAAAACAAGGAAATGTGTTGACTTGAAGATGGACATTTTTATTTTTAACATCTAAAAATGAATTCTTCTGCTTCTCATTGCCAAGTTTAAGATTATTTTACAGTAGTAACTCGGATTGTTGAGACTTTTCCATAGGGGCCTTCTCAAGCTTGTGGCCTGCATGAGATGGGGGCAAGTTGCACTGTGAAAGTTTTAGAAGCCTACTGAAAGAGATTTTGATTCAGAAATGACCAGCCTATGACTAACAGAGGGGAGAAAAGTAAGGTAGATTTCTTTATAAATGAGTGCTTTTAAAGTCAAAAGGAAAATAGCATCTGGGGACCTGACTCATTAACCAGCACTGAAAATGCAGCACAGTCATACTTTCTAACACAAATAATTTCTGCCTGCTCCCTTCTCCCAGGTTACATTACACAGAGCTTCATTTTGGTCATGACCTTAGCATTTTTGTTTTAATTTTTTGTTTGTTTTGGTGCCTCTTCTAATCAGTTGGTCTCCCCCACCAGACTGTAAGCTCTTCTAGAAGAATTATTTCTGTTTCTCCAGAAACTATCTTAGGACCTGACACATTCTATTTTAATAATCCATTTGTTAAATTTCCCAAGTTCAAATGATAGCCTGTTAAGTCACAAATAGGCCTTCTGGGCTATGTCTTCTCAGAGCTCTACTCAAACAGAAAGAAAAAGTGAGGGGATCTTTTGAGGATTTTACACCTTGTACTTTCTCAGCAAAGTTTCACCTCTCATTATTTTTTGCTGACCTGCTCTTCCATCATACATTCCATTGTCTATTCAATGGCACAAAATCAAGTAGCCATGGCCAGTAAGAATTAGAAAGCCTTGCCTCCTTCTAGAACTGGTTCAGCCTTTTGTGAGCCCTGAAGCCCTGGCAATAGCATCTCCTTGAAGCCTCACTTTCTTCACCTTTAAAATGGGAATCCTCATCATGGCCTTGCCTGCACCATGGAGCTACTAAATTATCTGATGAGCCTCAGTGTAAGAAATTGCATGAGGACAAGGATGGTGGCAGATGTCCAGAGAATTAGCTAATCTGACTTAGTTGACTCCATTTTTCACTTGTCACCCAGGTGTTTGCATCCCACAGAGGTAGGGACAGAAAAGCACAAATGATAAGAAAAGGGAAAAAAACACTTTTACTATTTTGCCCCACATTCTGAAAGAACTCACTTTCTGTTTCTCAGGTGAGGACACTGTAGTGGAGAACAGTTAAGCCAATTCTCTGTATTTGTACATTTAGCAAAATGCCTTGGCTAGGGCTTGAGGCATAGTGTCTGACAGTTGTTATATTAATTATTTCAATAACAATAATAATAGTTATTTGGAACACTTATGCAGCCATCCGTTTTAGAAAATCCTCCCAGATATACACCCTGAGTGCTTTCAAAGGTGGGTGTGAGTACCACTGATGATGAGTGAGATAATTGTAACTAGTTTACAGATTAATAATTAGAAAAAAAGTAACAAGTATCTCTTTTTTTTTTCCAAAATAAGGAGTTACTATGCAGTAAGGAGTATCATTTTTCCTTAGACAACAGTGATACAATGTTTCCTGTGTAAATATCTTTGTTTATATACTTTACCAAATAAAGATAAATACATTTAGAAAGAAATGTGAAGTGATAACACAAAAAACACATCTATATGGCCAAGATTGCAAAGGCATTAGATAAATGACTAAAAGTTTGGCAAACCTTGCTCAAAAAGATCTCCATTAAATCTTCATTAAAACTTGAAGATAGATCATGAACCCTATCTTTCAATAGGGGGACCATATTCAGAAGGTTTCTAATTTTAAAACTCGTATTTATGACATCACCCCTCTGTAGATGGCTTTCATTCTTTTATGTATTTAGTAACTCATTAATGTATTTGATTAATATCTCCTCAGTGCACCTGGATAACCATCAGTCACACCAAAAAGATACCTATGTGCCCCAACTTAAATTGTCACCTGCCTTGGCTCCTCTTGGGCCTAGGGATTCTATTTAAGGGTGACCACTTTTTTCTTTGCAAGAGTCAGAAAGTGTTTTTCATTTGAGAAAGTATCTCCTAAGCCTCACAAGTAGAGAACTGAAAATTCCTTCTACACTGTTGTGGGTTAAGTTTCTGTTTGGGGGAAAGTCGATCTCCTCAGTTCAAAGAAAAGCATATTCAAAAAGAGGGACCGATACACACAGTACAGGCAGCATCTTGAACATCAGATATCCTAAAAACTGAAATGCTGATCTATGAGTAAAGAAATCAGAACCATATGGCTTCTCCCCCCTTAATAGACATATGGGCTTTACAAAATAGGGAGAAACATACTTGGCAAAATGCTTTTCAAATTTTACTCAAACCATGGAACATTAAAAATAACTTAACATGTCTAATGAACCCCAAAATGTGTCCTTGCTCACCCAGATTAATCTAACACCATCCTAGTAAACATTTATACCTACTATGTGCCAGACATATAAACACACACACACACACACACATTCACATGTGTTGAGAGTAGAAGACACAAATGCAAGTAACTATGTAATGCCATATAAGGCACTGATATACGTTTCTAGGAAATGTCATGAAAACTCAGAGGAGAAAGCAGCTAGTCATACCCCCAGGGTAGAGGGCTGGTGTGAGAAAACTGCTAAGAGGAGATGACATTTTCATCAGGTCTTTACAGATAAGTGGGAACCTTCCAGACAAGGAAGGGAAGGAGAGAAAGTCACAGGCCAAGAAATCAGCAGAAACAAAGGCATCAGATCCAGAAGATGCAGGAAAGTCAAAGGTCCAGGCATTGCCCAGGAAGCTGCAGCCCAGGGAGCTGGTGCTTGTGCAAGAGATGGAACTGACCCCACCCAGAGAACTTGGACTCAAACCTTTAAATAATGGAGAGCCTTGGGAGGAAAAAAAAGAAAACAACTTTTTAAGTTAATTATAAAAATAATATATACTGTGGAACTTTTCTTTAAACAGGAAATGCAAAGTGGAACATAAGTTGAAATTAGAGTATGTATGATGTGTGTGTGTGCATGTACTTAGAGATTAAATGTTTTTATATTTAAGCTTCTGATGGAGGGGATTAAGTAAGGGGTGACATAATCGGAGCTGTACTTTAGAAAAGTCTCCAGGGCTTCAAAGGGCACTAAATGAACACCATGGAGGTGCTTGGGTGGTGCAGTGCGTGGCGATGCAGAAATGTCCAGCTCTGTTAAGCTCCATCCCTGGAAGCTTCTGAGATCTTACTCAGACCCAGAGTTTTATGAAATGCGTCTCTTGCTTGTTTACTTTTTTTCCTGCTGTGCTATTTACTTCCATTCATAGAGTAGATTCAGTTCAATAAATGATGTGTTTGCCATCAGAACAATTTGATTCTCATTCTAATTATAGCAACAAGCTGCTTCCCCTAAGCATATTATGGGTGTTTTATTATTTTAAATTGTTATCTTCCATATTAATTACAGAAACAGTTGATCTTTTTCTGATAAGCAGGCAGCTGCAAATTCCTTTTTTATGTCTCATTGTAATAGGTGAAACATCAGGTAAAAATTAAATCAAACTCTAATACAAGCCATGTGGAAGCACAAGTAAGTTGAAACGTGCCATCTTCATTTGGGCCAGGACTTGCTTTTTTCCAGAAGCCCAGAGCTTCCTGGCTTGACCCACAGATAGGTCACACCCTCCAGCTAGCTTGGTGCTGTTGACCAAGGTCTCATAAAAGCCTCCTCCCAAGAGGAAAACAAATAATTGACACTAGGAATAAATCAGCTCCTGAAACTGGGAAGGTCAGAGACAGGGGTGACCCTTACTCTGACCTATAATTAGGGCTATCAGTTAGGGGAAGGTGGGGTCAGGGTGGTGGGACATGCATGTTCTGGGAAAACCTCTCCCTGTAAGGAGAGAGGCCAAAAGCTCACGTGAGTCACCTCTGATGTTCCCAGTTACCATCAGGAGTGGGGATAGGCGGGGCCATCCCACCTCGGAGCCCGGAAGACTGAATGTGCCCAGACAGGCTGCCTGCCTTCACCTTATAGGTGCGGCTTGGTCAAGGCCAACTTCAGGGGCAAAGGTGACGTGATTCTGAAGGAGTGGCCTCCTTTTGGGGTCACCTCCCAGATCACAAGAGAGAAGCTGAGGCATCCTTACCCCTTACCTCCACTTCTGTCCCCCACTTCCCCAAGTGGCTCAGCCATTTACATTTGATGGCCCATCTCCTTATTTCTGGATACTGGCCAGATGTGCTGAAGAAGGCATGTAAAACAAACAAAACAACAATTAAAAAAAAAACCCTGACACGCAATGGGTGAAAACTAAGACGAAGAGTGAAATAAAATCACAGTGCAAGAAGACTGAGAGTAGATTGGTAAAATAAATACAGAAGAAAAGACAGCGACAGATGTCAGAAGGTCCTTCACAATTGTTAAGATGAACTTAGAAATCTAGCTTCCTAGCAACTAAAGCAAAGGAGGAAACACAGCCAGTTATAAGATCTATAGTATTCAGAGAGGAAAAATGTAAAAAGTTACTCAGAATTCAAGTCTAAGATAAATTTCTCCAGGATGTTCTCATAAAAAGAATACAACATACGGGCTTGACAGTGTCCCCAGTGGCAATCCCACAATAAGACGATTTTTCAATATCTCTATCCCAGGTGGAGGTTAGAACACGAAAGTTCACTTCCATTAAAGACCCTCTATGAGGTGCAAAAGCCACAGAATCCTTGCTGGTCTGCGCTGGTTTCATCTTGAATAAAGTCGGAGCCCTGAGTATGTTTGTAGACCATTTGAGATACTTCTGCTGCACAGAATCACCAGAATATGTGAAAGAAATCTGTGGCAAAGCTGAAATTTAGAATGTTTGGGGAGCAATGGGAGAATGCCTCTGAGACTTCAAGGTCAGCGTATAAAAAGGAAAGCAATGGGCTTCCCTGGTGGTGCAGTGGTTGAGAGTCCGCCTGCCAATGCAGGGGACACGGGTTCGTGCCCCAGTCCGGGAGGATCCCACATGCCGCGGAGTGGCTGGGCCCGTGAGCCATGGCCGCTGAGCCTGCGCATCTGGAGCCTGTGCTCCGCAATGGGAGAGGCCACAAGAGTGAGAGGCCCGCATACCGTAATGAAGAATCCCAGTCCCACATAATATTAGCAAGCCCTCACACTGGTACAATGTTTTACAGTCTGGCTGCAGTGCTGTCCAATAGAACTTTCTACAATGATGGAAGTGTTCTATATCTGTCCTGTCCAATCTGGCAGCCACATGTGACTACTGAGCACTTGAAATGCAGCCAGTGGGATGGAAGAACTGAATTTCTAATTTTATTTAATTTTAACTAATTTAAAGTTAAGTTTAAAGAACCACATGCAGCTGGTGGCTACCATATTGAATGATGCAGGTGGCCCATTCCCTTTCTTCATTGCACTGTCATATCAACCCATTCCCGAATGGACAGAATTTAGTCTTCTCTCCAATCAAAGCTGAGCACACAGTACATGTGGAAACCATATGGAGGACTTCCCCTGAGGGTTGCCAGGAGTGGGCGCAAGAGTAGGGGTCCTGGGGCCACCAGAGCTGGGCTCAAAACTTGACCTTTGATGTGGAACACCACTTCTCCAAGCCTCAGTTTTCTCATTTCTTAAATGAAGAAAATAATCAAATCCCCTGAAAGCACCTGGGGATATGGTAATAAATGGACAGCCACACAGATTCACAGCTATGCATGTGTGAACACAGAGAAACAGGTTTAAATGAATGGCCAATATAGTGAGAAGAGAGGTACCCCAGACAAGGAGCCATCTGGGTCTCTGGCCTTGTCTTCTCTTCCCTAACGTCAAGAAGATAGTAACATTTACTTGGGAATGTTTTGTAAAAAAGTCTATTAAAAAAAAAAAAAAAAACTACCCAGCATATATTTGTTTAATTTTTCTGCCCCACATACTAAGTATCACTGGGGGCTGGAATCAATCATTCTTCTATTCATTTGTTCATTTCTTTATTTGTTCAGTGAATATTTACCAACTCCCCACCGTGCTCCTGTCCCCTGGGGTCCGTCGTTCAGGAGGGGTGTCCCCAGGACTGCTTTTCACCTCTCTGACAGGAAGGGCTTCCCTCCCACC
Organism: Monodon monoceros; assembly: GCF_005190385.1. Classification (NCBI taxonomy): domain Eukaryota; kingdom Metazoa; phylum Chordata; class Mammalia; order Artiodactyla; family Monodontidae; genus Monodon; species Monodon monoceros. Next base: position 167,964,786 of record NW_021703778.1, read on the forward strand.
TAGCTCACACCCCTAGAAGCATCCAATCCAAACCACTGAATCTACATGGCTCCATATTACTGAAGCAATACTTTCTGAAAAGCACTGGGGGTAGAAACACCTTGATCAATCCCACCTGAAACAATAGATTTTCTCTCCTTATCAAAACTCAAGCATCCCTGAACGGCAATATTTTGCAACGTGTTTAGTGTTCAATGCATAACAGATACTAAATAGATCTAAAAAACCAGTGGTGGGGGGAACAGTCCAGATGCCTCTCAGGAGAAACCTGTACTTCAAGCTGCCTGCTTTGCCCTCTCCCAGAATATGGGGCTCATCCTATTGGCTGAACACCTGACATTATGGATGCTTAAAAACTCTCAGGCTTCCCTGGTGGCGCAGTGGTTGAGAGTCCGCCTGCTGATGCAGGGGACACGGGTTCGTGCTCCGGTCCGGGAGGATCCCACATGCCGCGGAGCGGCTGGGCCCGTGAGCCATGGCCACTGAGCCTGCGCGTCCGGAGCCTGTGCTCCGCGGCGGGAGGGGCCACAGCGGTGAGAGGCCCGCGTACCGCAAAAACACAAACAAACAAAAAAAAACCTCTCAAGCCTAATTGCATATCTCCTCTATTTCTAAGTCACATGGAGGCCCCTGATTACCTGTAGCAGAAAATAGAAACTCTTCCCTGACATTCAAGTCCCTCTGCTCAGCAAATTCAGAGCCATTTCCTTCTCCTCACACCATCTCCATTCTACCTGCCTCCCTGAGTTCCCAGGAATGCCTGGCTGCCCTGGTCCATCCTTGCTCTCCATCCTCTCTGGCCTTTCCCTCCCACCGGCTCCTCCTCCCAGACAAAGCCTCATGCCATCTTCTCTGTTCAGTCCTGAGTCACGTGGGCTGACCCAGTCACGCAGGGTTCACTTCCAATTCTGCACGTGCACCAAATTGTGATGATCAATTTCCTGACCAGAGTCTCCCCACAGGATGTTTCTATATTTCATTTTTTTCTTTATTAAAAATAAACTTGTCCAGAGGCCTGAAATTGCTTGAAAATTGCTAGCTTGTGACTTGCCTTATAACATAGAGGGCCACCTATTACCTCCAGCCTCACCTGAGCAACCCACCTTATCTACCTTATCAATTAGCACTATTGTGTCAATTTTCTACCCTCAAATAAACTCCAAACCCCTTGAGGGGAGGGATGCTGCCTGACACAGCTTTCACAGTCCACAGGGTGCTTTGCAGGAAATTGAGCCATGGACATTTTTTCCGATGTAATGATTAATTGACTTCATTTCCTCCACATGGAATATCAGAACAGAGAGAAGCCCTAATTTCTACCTATCTGCCAGGCATAGATCTTTGTACTAATAATCTGATATATGTATTATCAGGTATGATCTCATTGCTTCAGTAGAAGGCAGGTATTAACCCCACTTTAAAGATAAGAAAATTAAGGTGCACCAAAGAGGAGGCATCAGTGTGTCACACATTAGCATACAACCCATGTCTGTTTAATTCCAAAGAGCACTTTTCCACCACTCCTACTACTGGCTCTCAGCACACAAAAGCCAACATTTTTCCCAAGGATTTTGTTTGAAAAGATGTGTTCCAGTTAAGCAACCTCTGAAATGCAAACGCAGAATGAGTCAGGTACCTCCCCTGTGATTAGAGTTTGTGACTCCACAAAGCCACTCCTTTTCCAGAGTGGCTGAGCTGATAGCTTTGGTACATGGGAGAAAATGTCTCCCTTCAAAATGCTGAAAGGCAAATCAAACCCGTTTGGGATGATTCCAATTCAGAGACTCTTTAAAGAGACATTCTCTCCACCAGCCAGGGCATGTAGTAGAGACACGTAGAGAAGACATGACGGGCACCCACCTGGCTGGTCAGTTGAGGCTTGTCCCTCGAGAGGGTAGGACCTGGATCCACTGCAGCTCAAAGGGAATCTGTGAGCTTCTACTTGGGATCAACAAGCGTCGCCTGCAGGAGCCCTACCCTCTTGCCTCTCAGAGCAGCCACCTTAAAGCAGAACTGGCTCCAAAGAGCAAGCAAGGAATCCTGGGTCCTGCCCCAAGGGCTGTAATCACTGTGTGGCTTTGGGCCAGTCACTTAAAGTCTCTGGACCTCTATGCTACTAACAATAAAACCTGCACATGGTTAAGTGGGGAAGGAGAGCCCTGTCTAAGCCCTCTTCCAGCTCTGGTGGGGGACTTGGTGGCCTCCTCTGTATTGGTGGCTTTTTTTTTGGCAAATTCTTCCTCCTGTATACCCAGGAAGAGAAGCCGAAAGCTCATTTTGTTGTGTTAATTTATCGCTGTTTTTGTGAAATAATAATGACAAACACCTCCAAGTGCTTTATACCTGCTAACTCATTTAATCTTCACAACAGGCTTATGGAGTAGGTATTATGTGGAAACCGAGCATGGGACAGGCAAGCATCTTGCCCAAGGTCACACAGTAAGTCTAGGATCTGGGATTTGAACCCGGGTCTGTATGGCTTCAGAGAACTTGCTCTTTACCACTACATCAGTGATTCCCAAGCTTATCTGCACCTGAGAATCACCTGGGGAATCTTTGACAATTTCCAAAGCTAAGGCCACACCCCAGACCAATTAATTCACCATGTTCGGGGGAAGGGGGGGAACCCAGGCATCAGTGTCTATGGAAGAGCCCCAGGCGATCCTAATGTGCAAAGTTTGGGGACCACTGCACCAGCTTCTAGAGTCTCCCTCTATGCTAGTGTGTGAGAGATGACATTACCAAATAAGAGAGGGAGAAGCTTCTGAAAACAGCAGACCCCAGTTTGCGTCCTGTCTCTGTCACTTGCTGGATGTGTGTACCTTCACAGTAAAGCAAATTGTTCCAAGTCTGTCCCCCACACAGCCCCAGCCCCATGCTCTTTGCTCCTTTATTAGCTCAGAGATCTTGAATGTCACCCAAATTTTCTGAGGCCCACTTTAAAGAACAGACTTGTGATTGCCAAGAGGGGGGTGGGGGAGGGATGGATTGGGAGTTTGGGGTTAGTAGATAGAAACTATTCCATATAGAATGGATGGACAACAAGGTCCTACTGTATAGCACAGGAAACTACATTCAATACCCTGGGATAAACCATAATGGAAAAGAATATAAAAAGAATGTATATATGTGTATAAATGGGTCACTTTGCTATACAGCAGAAATTAACACAACAATGTTAATCAACTATACTTCAATAAAAAAATGTAAAATGACTTTCTAATACATATCCAACAGCATAAAGGAAGGCAAAAGAAACAAAGTGTGTGAAAGCATGGTAACACCTTAAAAAGTAAAGGGTGTTGGATTGAATATGGCACTTCACCCCAACAGTCTCAGATAAACACATACACACTCACAGTTCAGACCACACACACATCCAGCTCAGGGAGCACAGACATACACACATTTACACAGCCAGTTCAGACAATGAACACACACACGCATAATGCACAGAGCAATGGCATGAAGATCCATCTGTTTCCATTTCTACACTAAAAATTAAACCTTCTCTAACAATTTAATTTTCATTTGCATTTTATAAAGAAATCATCACGCTCTCTTCTTGTCTTTGTTGCTTGATAGTTGTCTTTATTTAAGTTCAGTGAAGAAAAGGCGACATCAGCTGAAGATGTTTTCCTAGCTAGACTGACAGTGGGTAGTGAGGGCTTTTCTCATAAATTTGAAAAATAAAAGTGTTTTCATTTTCTGGTTGCTGTTATAACCTTGTGAGAGTTAGAAATGAGAGTCTATTTTCTAACTGAAATTGTTTCCCTCAATCACAGGCACACTCTTCACACTTTTTTGGCTATTATTGTAGGGTTGCTAATGAATGCTGACCTTCTCCTAGCACTCGCAATAATGCATTCTTTTAAATACAACAGGGATGTCTTAAATCCCACAGGGGGTTTCAAATAAGAGGATAAGGTTTGTTTTACTTGGGTGGCACCATTCATTAGAATTGTCTTTTTACCAATCAAGCTAACAGAGTAGTCCTTGTTCAGGTTTAATATTTTTATCACTGAAAGATGCCAGCATATTGTCATTCACTGTTACAGTGGCTCCTGGCTCCCTCTCTACTGGTCACTTCACCCTGAAGAATCATTCTTTTAACAACCTTTTGAATACATCCCCAAGTCTAAAGCCTCCATCCTGCTAAGTGATCGTCTCTATCTCTTAAGCTTCTCTTGTCTCTACAGTTTCAATGACTCTCTGTCTGATCCCCTGTCCTACAGCTCCCATCTATCCTCCCTCTGCCACCAGAATTATCTTTTCAAGCACAGACCCAATACCATCCTTCTGATTGAAGACCTCTTTTGGTTCTCCACTGTACACAAGCAAAATCACTCACACAGACCCCTTAGGGACCTCACTCTCCTTCAAGTCCCCACCAGGCTCCTTGAGCTCCAGGCAACAAACCTTTTCAACATTCTCTGAGAATGCTGTGCTCTTTCACTTTCCGATGACTTGGTTGCTATAGTTTATTTGTCTGTATTGAGAAAGGAGGGGCAGAAATTCCTTTCTGAGCAGTTATTATGCACGTGGTATTACTGATGGGTACTCTGTATATATCATCCCTTGCCTACCCTCCTCACTTCTACGTGTCCTTCAAAATGTGAGTACCCCTACCTAGTAAACTTCCCTAGATGTTCTAAGGAGTATTTTTCTGTCCCCCCTGCCCACCATACCTTGAGCTGTATGATAGCACTGTGTATTAAGTCAGGTTTCTTAGCTTCAGAGCCTGAGTGGGCATTCTTTTGCAAGTAATGTAGTGAGGGAAAACTCCCAGGTAAAAGTTATAAAGATAGTGCCAGGGAAGAGGATGTGGTTCCAGCTGAAGTCCAGTCTTAGCCCGATCTCATGGGGAGCTCTGGAGCATGAATTGTCCTGTCATGAAGTCAGGGGCAAGGCTTTTATGCCCCTTCGTAACCATTCAGTGGCTACAAGCCATGTCCTTATTGACAAGGGAGGGGGTGCCTAACCTCCTAGGCATCACTGGGCAAGGCAACTCCATGGGCCATGATCATTTCCTGGAGAAGCATGAAGCTGTAGGCTCTTATCAGCCAGCACTCATGGCAGATGAGGGATGGCTGTGCCAGTCTGGTAGAAGCGACCTGGTGCTTCAATTTTTTTTTCTTTTTTTTTTGCACTGGTCCCTTCCATAGGCCTGTAAGACCCTTGAAGGTAATGAATGTGTCTTCTTCATGTTAAATCCCAAGCGTCTAGCACAATATTCTTGACACATAGTAGGAACTACATTGTATTGAATGAATGACCCATCTATGGACTACCTACACTTACCAGTGAATGGTTCTTTGTTCTAGGAACTTAATAAGCTATTAAGCATGGTTCATAGACTTCCAGAAGTTTGTCTTCTACTTGGGGAGATGGGGAATACACATGCTGAGAGCTACCATCACAAGTCTGCCTGCGGTTGTGTTAAAAGGACCTGCACAGTATTGAGTTCCAACCATGTGTTAGGCACTGTGTCAGCTGTCACATGAGATATATTCAGAAATAAATATGTTCTTCGGCCAAAATTATTGATGAATGAACGATCACAGTCTTACCCACTCCTCTGACTTGTAAAGGAGAAAGTTCCCTGAATGCCAGATCACATCAAGGACCCTCCTCTCTTGTGAAGAATTTGGGAATTAAGCAAGAAAGAGAGAAAACAGAAAAAGCCAGAAAGACCAAATGATCCATGTACAAAAGAGAAAAAGAGAAACAGACAAGCTGTGTGGGTTACATTTGGAATCACAAGCAGGAGAGTGAAAATGTTGAGAATTAGAATTGGGGGATTTTCAATGTGACAGTGATGGGAAAAGTGGAATTTTTAGATATCTGATGTGTATTCATTATGTGTTCTTCCTCTTTCTTTGACATTTCCTTAAGAGGATAAATAAGATGTGAAGTACTTTCTGCTACTTTTTAGTTGCTGAAATGTATTTGTTTGAATGTAACAGTATGCCGAGGCAGCGTCACACCAGGCCTTGGGATTTATTTGAGTTATACACACAACACCCCATTTAATGGTTATTGAAGTCATTTTAATGATAAAATAACTGAGACTCAAAGAGGGTAGATAATGCATCCAAAGTCATACAGGCATTTGATTCCAAGTTCATCAGACCCCAAATCTATACCCTGGTCATGGTGAAACAACACAGCATTCATGGTAAAGAACAGAAGCTGATGTCTGCCCCATGGAACACAAACGGACTTTAGGTCCACTGTCTTAAGGACTTGGCTTTAGGTGGTCCAGAGTAGAGGAGGTTCTCTGTGGCATTAGTTAAAAGGAAAGGTCTTGTGAATTGAAATGGAGCTTGAGCTGGGCCTGGAGAATGAATCCAAAATATCCATCAGGCTGGCTGATTTCAAAAACTGTCTAGGACCACTTGGTAAAGAGTAAATTGAAGATAGACATTAAGAGCAAGAACAACAATTGCCTTGCTATTTCCAATAAAACTACATTTTTATAGTCTCAAAACCAGATTGACTGACTTCTATAGTGAAAAATTAATTCAAGACCTACCAAGATTTATTCATTTTATTTGCCTTTCATGACACCAAATAACGTGTGAGACAAGATGGTTTGACTCTCTTCTCCTTGTTTTGAAGTTGTATTGATATAGCCATCAAGCTGTCATTCACACAATCTGAAAGAAGCAGTGTTTTCCTTACTTAAACTCTCCTGTTGTTAGAGATTCCCCTCACCTGTTCCAACAGCGTATAGTTATGTTAAGAACTAGATCCCACTTGGAAAAATCGTTCTTCAGTTGTGAGAAAAGCTCAGAGTATGGTAGAATGGTAGGACCCCTGAACTTGGAGTCAGATGCTGAGTTGGCAACTGTGTGACACTGGGAAATTATTTCATCTTGTTTCATCTCTTACAGCCTTGGTTTCCTCCTCTGTAATGTGGAGGATGATTAATCCTTGCCCTTCCCACTTCATGGGATGTCTAAAAAGATGAAATTAAATAATGGAAGAAAGCAGAGCTTTCTATACTGTGAACCGTTGTGCACATGTAAGTGGTTATTATTAATTACAAGTTTGAATTAGAACGTAAAGTGGTTTCCCAAAGCTTAAATAATAAGCACCTAAAGAATCAAGAGGAGAATCTGTGTCTTTATTCCCATCCTCCTCTTGATTCTTTAGGTGTTTATTATTTAAGCTTTGGGAAACCACTTTACATTCTAATCCGAACTTGTAATTACTGGAGAATGGACCTGAGGATATGGGGAGGGGGAAGGGTAAGCTGTGACAAAGTGAGAGAGTGGCATGGACATATATACACTACCAAACGTAAAATAGATAGCTAGTGGGAAGCATCCGCATAGCACAGGGAGATCAGCTAGATGGTTTGTGACCACCTAGAGGGGTGGGATAGGGAGGGTGGGAGGGAGGGAGAGAGACGCAAGAGGGAAGAGATATGGGGACATATGTATATGTATAACTGATTCACTTTGTTATAAAGCAGAAACTGACACACCATTTTAAAGTAATTATACTCCAATAAAGATGTTAAAAAAATAAAATAAATAAATAAATAAATAATCGACAAGGATATACTGTACAAAAAAAAGAATCAAGAGGAGAAATATTTATAGAAAAGATGTTTGCTTTCCCTTGCATGAATTATCAATTGCTCTCATCTGGTGTTTTAATTAATAAAGTGTGTGATTTTTTAATTTAAATAAGATTAAGTCTCTGGAAAGAATAATAGCAGAAGAACATGAATTATGGAATTAAAAAAAAATCCCCAACAATGGTCAAGATGAAGTGGTTATCTAGAGACAGAAAGATTCTTGTTAATTTCTTGGAGGAGACTCTTGATTAGCTCTATTGTTAAGGGTGAATTTTTTTTTCCTCTTGAGATAATATTCACTTATTTTCATATTCCTTTTAGGACCACATGTCTTTTCCACATTCCAATGCATTTTTTAAGCATTTCCTTGTTATGTTCCACGGTATGATTAGGAAGCAAATGGGGAGAACAGTGAAGTATATGCTTGTCCGAGAAAGAAGCTGGAGGAGTTCCCTGAGGATCCTGCCTAAGCTGGGGATGACTCACCAGGTCACCAGGTCAGAAGTCTGGGAATCACCTTTCTCACTAGAAAAGAGTTCTAACTTCCTACTCTCTCCAGATTCCCTTCCATCTTCTCCATTCCTACTTTCCCAGCCTAATGAAAACCCTCCCAACCCTGTAAAGACATTTCAATGTTCTTCCAAAGATGTCCTGTCTCCAGCCTAAGCATCCCAGCCTCTGCTGCATACACCCGTCAGAGATCCTTCAAGAGTCACATAGAAAGACTTCTACTACCTGCCAACATGAATAATACAGACCACATTCAACCTCCTCACCACAAAATATATGAAACAATAGTTTTAATCACATTGACATGATCAAAAAAAAAATGCAGGGACCCCTGAACTGTGGGCAATAAATAATGTGAACCCTGCAGGTTCCCCAGTTTACTGCTCAGAGTTTTCAGAACATGGGACTGAGGCAGAACCCAGGGGTCTTCCTGAGTTGAAGCTACGGAGCTGGGAGGCCAGTGGGGTCAAGATGCTAGGGTTTGTGGGGCATAGTAGCAGAAAGGTGAGAACTACAGGGAGAGAAAAATTCTGAGAAGGGTCTCCTTCTAGCCTTGAGTAGAGTACAGATGATTGTATCCATGTGAGGAAACTACCAAAGGTTGGGGAAAGAACCATCTGAAAACATTAGAGGGACCAGTTCTTGGGACTTACCAGGAATAATGTCTGTTCCCACCAGCCAGAGTGGAAAACTCATAATTCCCAGGGTATTGGATAGGATGCTCAGAACGGTTTTACCTCAGTAGTCGGGAAATGAGTTCTAGACTAAAGACTGCTCTGGACCCAACCTAACAAAGCTTCAAAGCAAAGTTCCAGGACTCAAGCTTTTTCCAAGTAACTTAACCAGGTCCTAGAACAAAGTTCAAAAATAATTATTCAAATACAAAAATACCCAACCCCCAACAAAGCTAGATTCACAATGTCTGGCATTCAATTAAAAAAAAATGATTAGGCATGCAAAGAAGCAGGAAAAATAAGTGATAACAAGAAAAATTAATCCATCAAAATTGACCACAGAAATTACATGCACAAGAGAATTAGAAAATGAGGATATGAAAACAGCTATTATGACAATATTCTTTATGTTCAAAAAGTTGAGACACAGAAGATATAAAAAAGGCCAAATCAGATTTCTAGAGGTGAAAATTACAATGTCTATGTACCCTTTGACTTAGGGAACAAAGCTTCAGTTATGCAAGATGAATAATTCCTGGAGATCTTCTGTACAACATAAGGTCTCTAGTTAATAGTACTATATGGTATACTTAAAATATTGCTAAGAAGGTAGATCTTATGTTAAGTATTCCTATCACAATTTAGAAATAATAATAATATAATAATTAGGGAAAAAGGAAAATTTTAGAGGTGTTGGATATGATTACGGCATAGATTGTTGTCATTGTTAATAATTATACGGATGTATACTTATTTCAAAATTCATCAAGTTTAGTATATTAAATATGTACAGTTTTTAATATGTCAACTATACCTCAATCAAGTGGTTTAAATTTTTTAAAAAAGAGGATATGAAAACTATAATGTCTAAACCAGAACACACACTGAATAGGATCAATAAAAGATTAGATATTTCAGAAGAAAATATGACTAAACTTGAAGCCCAAGTAATAGTTTCTAGAATGAAACACAGAGAAAAAAAGATGGGAAAAAAATTGAAGTAAGCATCCATGAGCTGTAGGATGACTTCAATCAGTCTAATGTTTTTGCAAGGAAAGGGAAAGAGGCTGTATTCATTCTTTATACTTGCATAAGCAATAACTCCAAAACTTAACCCAAGACAGCATTTATTATCTCATACAGTTTCTGAGGGTTAAGAATCAGGCACACTTAACTGGATGGTTCAGGCACAGGGCCTCTAATAAGGCTGCATTTGAGCTGTTAGCCCAGGATATAGTCATCAAGCTGAGGGAGGATTCACTTAAAGTTCACTCCTGTAGTTGCTGGCAACCCTATGCAGGACGTCTTCTCAGTGATGCTTGAGTGTCCTCACAACATGGTAGCAGGTTTCTTCCAGATCAAAGAAAGAGAACAAAACAGAAAGCACCGTGCATTTTATAATTTAATCTTGCAAGTGACATACCATCACTTCTCCCATGTTGTAGCGGTCCATGGCAGAGCATGGGAAGAGACCACACAGGAGGGTGAATATCAAGAGGTAATGACCATCGGGGGGTGTCTTAGAGGTTGCTCACCACAAGGGCTCAGGAAAATATTTGAAGAACCAATGGCTGAGAAAATTTTTTGATTTGATTAAAACTGTAAGCCCACAGATCCAAAAAGTTTGACAAACCCCAAACACAAGGAATATGACAAAAAACCACGCCAAAGCCCATCATAAACACATTTTAAAACTGGTTATAAAGAGAAAAATATTGAAAGCAGCGAGAGAGTTTACTATACTCCAAAAGAGTGGCTAAAACTTATAAGATGGATCATACCACGTGTTACAGAACATTTTGGAACAACTGGAACTCTCACATCCTGGCAATGGGACTGTACAAATGAAACCATTTTGGAAACAGTGTGGCAGTTTCTTAAAATATTGACTACATACCTATCGCATGAGCCAGACATATATTACCCAAGAGAAAGGAAAGCATATGTCCATATAAAGACACAATGTTTATAGCAGCTTTGTCATAGCTAAAACCTGGAAACAACTGTTATATCCATTAGTAGGTGAATGGGTAAACAAATGGTGGTATATCCACGTGATGAGATCCTACACAGACACAAGGAAAGTGGTACTGAAACTTTCAACGATGGGGATGAATCTCAAAAGAAGTATGCTGAGTGAAAGAAAACAGACACAAATCAGTAAAGTGACCAAAAATACATCAGCAGTTACCCGAGGGTGGAGCCAGTTACCTGAGGGAGCGGTCAGAGGGAGATACTAAAAAGCACATGGAGGAAGCTCTGGGGATTATGGTGATGTCCATTATCTTGGTTGTGGATGGATGGCATCCCTGGAGGATGTCAAAACTCATCCAATTGTACACTTAAAAACTGTACAGTTTAACTGTGTGCCAATTAAACCTCCATAAAATTGTTAAAAACAAAAACCACACCCAAGACAGCCCTATCGAGTCCAGGTTTATCCTTTCAGTGACATCCTATAGCCCTGCCTCTCCTTCCACCATCTCTCTGCCCTTCCCACCACTGGAAATCTCTTTCTCCTCGTCCCCAGCCCCCTCCACTGAACTCTTACGCACCTAACACCCTATATCTAGTTTCATTCTGCAAAATAGCCTCTGGTCTTCTCCTCCCTTCTCCTCTCTTCTCTTTGACCTGTAACAGTGATGTGTTCATAGCTTTTTTGTGCTTCTGGCAGCCTCCCTATCTTCCCCCCTCCTCTGTGGGTAATTAGAGCAAAGCTTTTATTCATTATCATTATTGTCATTAGCAGTACTCATTGTAGTAGCAGTATTTATTTCTGTTCCTGCAGTGCTCAGCACAGTATCAGATATTTCACAGTAGGAGCAAGGGATGTTTTTGAAATAATACATGAAAAAAGATGATTTGGAGAATTCACCTGTTGCAGAATATGTCTGCAATGGACTGAATGCTTGTGTCTCCGAGATTCTTATGTTGCAATCCTAAACGCCACTGTGATGCTATTAGGAGGCGAGGTCTTTGAAGGGTGATTAGGGCATAAAGGTGGAGTCCTCATAAATGAGATTAGAACCCTGGTGAAAGGGTTCACAGAAAGATCATTCTTTTCACCACGTGAGGATACAAGGAAAAGTCGAGAGTCTGCATGCAGGAAGAGGGCTCTCACTAAAACCCAACCCTGCGGGCCCCTGATTTCAGATTTCCAGCCTCTGGAACTTCTGTTGTTTATAAGCCACCCAGCCAGTGGTACTTTGTTAGAGCAGCCTGAATGGATTAAATGTCTTACCCCAGAGGACCTCAACTCCACCGATGGAGAGGTAACGTTTAGATTCTTGTGGAGAAGTTAACAGGATGGACTGTTTATGTCCTACTCTTCTCAATGAGATCACAGGTCAGGACAACCTAGAGGTGGCAATTCTTCATGTATGAAGGTGCTGGCAAGGGGAGAGGGGATAGAAAGAGAGAAAGAAGTTGAGGGAATCAGGTTCTGTCTTCTCAAGGCAGCTTCACACAATGCTTTCTCATCTTCAAAACAGGTTAGAAAGATGCTATTTACATTCATTTTGTCTATGTTTAGCCTTCTGGTGGTGAGAAGGGCTATGTTTATGGGGTTCATAGTAAAACTTTAATCTGATAGGCCTACCTTATGCTCCTGCTTTCGTTGTCATGGGAAAAAAATGAGAATTCCTTGGGTCCATTCACCCAAGGAGGTCACAGGACTTGTTCCCTTACCTTTTCTCTAGGAGTGACTCTAGACTGCATTTTAGGACAGAGACATGCTCGTGAAATATTCAGGAGCTAATGTCTCCCCACTCTCCCCACTCCAGGTCTCTCTTTTTCTCAGAGTTTAAATAACGAACAGGTGAGAAAGGTACAGGAACACTGTCTGCAAGTCTCCTTTGAAATCTTTCCTTGCACTGTGTTGTTTTGTTAATTTGTTTGTTGTTATTGTTGTAAATTTGTCTTGTTTTCTTTTTTTTAATTGAAGTACAGTTGATTTATAACATTGTATTAATATCAGGTGTACAGCTATGTGATTCAGTTATACACACATACACACACACACACACACACACACACATTCTTTTTCAGATTCTTTTCCCTTATAGGTTATTACAAAATATTGAGTATAGTTCCCTGTGCTATACAGCAAGACCTTGTTGTTTATTCATTTTATATATAGTACTGTGTATATGTTAATCCCAAACTCCTAATTTACCCCTCCCCACCCCCTTTCCCCTTTGGTAAACCTAAGTTTTTTTCTATGTCTGAGAATCTGTTTCTGTTTTATATATATATCAGTTCATTTCTATCATTTTTTTTTAGATTCCACATGTAAGTGATATCATACGACATGTGTCTTTGTCTGTCTGGCTCACTTCACTTGGTATGATCTTCTCTAGGTCCAGCCATGTGGCTTCAAATGCTTGCCCAGAGTTCATTGTTATCTACACTCTGGCACAGTGGACAATTTGGCCACTGAGAGTGAGGAAGACAGGGTACCAGGCAGTGAGCATCAGGCTGTCCAGGCTGGGTCCAGGCCACTCATGGAGGCCAAGGATGGAGGCCAGGAAGGCCGAGGTGGAAGATTACTCTCCAGCAAGCACTTTCAGGAAGTTTATAGCTCATTGAGGCATCTAAGCACATAGCTCTCCTGCAAGACTCCAGCTTTTCCAGAAAAGAAAGGGCAACTTATGAGCTTGGATTCAAAATAAATGCAGGCCACTGGAAATCAGTAGTTAGGCCCCTAGATTCACATCAAGTATGAGATGAGATGAGTGATTGTATTTTCTGTGGGGAAGTAGAAAAGAGAGTTTTTTTTTTTTATTTTGAATTATGGAAATCTTCAAACATACACAAAAGTTGTGGGGGAAATCATAAAATCTCTCACTTACCCATCACTTGGTTTCAACAGCGATCAAAATTTTATTTTTTTTAATAAGAGAGAAAGAGGCAAAATATATGGATACATATCACAGACATGAGGAGGTTGGAGGGAGAATGGTGTGGATAAAGTGACCCTGGGTTTGGATTCAAAGACCTCTCCTCCCTCCTGCATGCTATGTAACCAGGAGAAGCATCCTTAACCTCTGGTCCACTTCACTCCCTGTCAGAAAAGCATGAATGAGGATTTCTACATAGCAGAGTCATAGACAAATCCGCTGGGGAGCAGAGAACTAGTCATAGCGTAGGTGCTCAGTAAGCAGTGACGTTTTCCTATAGTTACTGTACTTAAATGCATCAGGCAATCATGCCCAGAAGACAGGCAGGAAATTATAACTCAGGCCAAGTCGGGACAAAGGTCTGAATCAGATACATGTGGGATTCTTCCAATATGTTCTCTTGGAAACAAGTAATCAGTGACAAAAAAAGAAGACACCTCAAAGTCATGCAGTCTCCAATAAAGTAGATGCATTTCAAACAGCAGCGAAAGAGGAAGACTGCAATGGAATTTGTTTCCTTTTTCTTCCAACTTTATGGTGACTAGTTAACCACTTACCGTCCCTCTATGGTGTCTGTAGTGTGAAACCCTACACACATACTGTCTAGGCAAATGGTTCTCAACTGAGGGCAACCTTGACTTCCAGGGGATATCTGGTAATGTCCAAAGGCATTTTTGGTTGGAGACAGTTTTGACTGTCGTGATGCGGCAGGAGGGTGTTTCTGGCATCTAGTGGGTAGAGGCCAGGAAACATCCTACAGCGCACAGGACGCCCGCCCCCAACAAGTGACATTAACCCCAAGCTTGAGAAGCCCTGAGCTAGCCCAAAAGAGGCCAAGATTTGGGGTCAGACAGAATTGCACTGATCCCGGCTCTATGGTTTGTAAGCTTGACACTGTTCTGTAAATGTCCCCATCTGTAATTTGGGAATGATGATGCCTCACCGAAGGTCTGTCTGCTTAATCAGAGACCATCTATGGCAAGTGTGGATTTTTGTTCCTGACACACCTAGGCACTTAATAAGTGGTAGCTATTGTAATTGTCCGTTGATTACTGTAGTTTCTGACATTGTGACTAATAATACTCAATTTCTTTTTTTAAGAATCTTGACATGCCAAGTGAAGAGCTAGGTCCTGGGAGGAAACAAATACGGCCTTGAATGAATCATGCTGTTCTGTCCTGTAAGCTGGGTATGAAGGGTAAGAGGTTTTCAAGGGAAAGTATATTCATAAGAGCACTGGGTGTGGGCTCAGTTATGAGTAGATGGGGCTCTTTTGATTGGGAAATGGGAAAAGTAGATTTTTGTCTATTGACATGACACTACTGACATCGGGGGCAAATAATAATAATGATAACAGTAATAGTTATCATTGTTATTAGTTGTTGTATGGGTTGCCCTGGACACTACAGAATGTTATGCAGCCTCCCTGGTCTCTACCCGCTAGATGCCCATAGCACCCCCAAACCCTCATCGTAACCTGTCTCCAGACATCGCCAAATATCCTCTGGGGAAATTCGAGAACTATTGATTTGGATCAATGATGGCAAATGCAGAGTAGTATGCCAACAGTCTCTGTCCCTTCACCCTCCACCCTATCCATCCCTAAAGTAGATGTCACTCTTGAATCATGGCCCCTATGCCACTGAGCACAGATCTGGAAATCTTGTCACCAGCACACCAGACAGCCATCACGGATCAATTCCTTTGAAACTACTTACTAATTTAGACTCTCCCATCTGTACCTTAACTTACTTCTCCACAGTATTTTAAATACCATTTACCTCTTGGTAAAGTCCCCTGATTTTTTCTGAATCAGACATCCTCAAACATCCATGTCTATCATTTTATTCGTTCATCTTCGACCTTCTTTCCGTACGCTGGGTATCATTAAGTTACTTTCTCAGAGCTTCCTGAATTTCTCTTCTGTTGATTAAAATGCAGGCTTTCTCCAAGATGGAAGTGTTTGTCATTATTTTTCAATATTAATGTTATTGTTTTTCTGAAGCTTCTGTTGTTCCGTAATTCAAGGATCCCTTGTCGAATCCCATATGTAGCGTGTTTATTAGATGTAATATTTTATCTCTTGGACTCAGTGCCTGACACTATCATTTCCGTCTTATTTCAATAAAAATGATCTCCTTCCTTGCAATTCTGACAGGAGCTAATGGTTTTCTTTATCACAAGAGAAAGTAAGAGTGGGACAGTGCTAAAAGACAAAATGAACTGTATATTTTTTTGCCTTAATTCAATTTATAGCATAAACTCCAATCTTAGTAAAGTAACTTCATAACCAAAAAAAATTAAAGCCACTGTGAAATGCTAGTGGTCTCCAGGGTTTTTTTTTTTCTTTTTTGAATTTGCAGATTGTAGGTTTGAAAAACAATATCCAAACAAAACCTTGTGGAAAAAGAAGGCACCCACCACAAATGCTCAAATGACTTCTGATTTTCCTTCTTTCTTTCTGCCTTTTTTCTTTTTGGTGTGTGTGTGTTTCAGGGTCTTGGTGTGGTTAGTAGGATTTCTACCAATGTAGCTAAATCAAGTTCTAATAGAATCCAGTACGACCGTCATTGACAGAAGCACAATATTGGTTGTTTGATAAGATTTCTTTTCTGCATGCAAATTCCAAGTGTATTCTGTCTAGCTTTATAGACTTATTAGGAAAAAAAATAATATATTCTATACACAATTACATTACGAACATTCCAGCAGGGAGCTTCATAGCAAATGTCAAAAAATTGTGAAAATAAAGACACTTAAAAAGTGCTACCTAGATAGTATGTATGAATGAAGATATGGGACAAATTTTGAAATTCTTATAACTGCCACTACTTGGATTTGTCCTGATCAGGAAGGAGACTGGACAGCAGGAGGTCACCCACTGTTGTAGTGATCCATCGGCATTTGTGTGGAGGACTGACATCTTTGTATGGCTCTGATCATGAGCTCTGGTAATAGGGAAACTTGGGTCAGGATCCTGGGTCTGCCACTCCTAGCTGTTTAATCCTGGCAAACATGTCTTAGCCTGGGAAAGTGTCTGATCCTATAGAATGAGGACATGAGAATGTAACCCCTCAGCAGACTGTCCGGATTAAATGGCACGTCTGAACAGTGTTTAGTTTGTGCCTGGTACAGGGTGAGGACTCAGTTCATGGCAACTCCACTTTTACTCTGTTATCCTTGTTTCTGTCTTTGGTCAACATGGTTACATTCAGCCCTGAGGGCTCTGACTTTCAGCAGACTGGGAGGCTCCATGCAAATGTCCTATATTCACCGGTACTCCCAAGGTGCCTACTGGTATCCTGTCTTGTGGAAGGTGCTGTAGGGAACTCAGAGTTGGGTTTGACATGATCTCTCACTCCCAGCGGCTCATTAGAACTTGGGGAGGGGGGTGGGGGGAGACGGGGCGGGGGAAGTGCCTGTCACACCAGCAGTTGCATATTGATGGCTGTCTCTACTTTGACACAGAGTGTCTTGCTGCAATCTGACGTGCTATGGCTTAAGTAGAAGGGCTATTTCAAACAGTGTGAGCCCCTCTAGGGCAAGGCAGGGGCCATTTCTGATTCACTGCCGCATCCCCAGTGTCCAGCACAGGGCCTGGATCATTCATTCATGTGTTTCTTCAGCAAAATGTTTATTGAGGACCTGCCATGTAGCAGGTACTGGTGGGGATGCAGTGATGAACAAGGCATATTTATGATCCCTGATTCCATTGACCTTGCATTTTACTTAGGGCAACAGATAGTAATCAGACTCTAGCATCACATTAGGCAAGATATCTAGCAGAGACCCTTGAAACATGGGTGATGCTCCAAAAGTGTTTGTTGAATGAATAAATGAAAGTGAAAAGATACATGTACACAAAGGCAATTCAAGTAGACAGTGATGTAAGCAAAGCACACGGGATGCTGTGAGAGCTTATAACAGGAGGACATGAATTGATATTGGTATGACGGAAGCTTCTAGAGGAATGATAAAGGGTCAGAGTTTTCTACTGAGTTGGTACACAGGGCTTCTGGTGAAAACTTCCCTTCAGCTAGGCTGTGGTTCTTCCAGCCTTTCTAACGTATATTTTCTTCTTCTTGCATTATAAACTCTGTTTTGTTTGAGGTGTCTGTCATCTGGGTGCGCAAGCAGAAATGTAAAGCTCTGCCCATTGAGAAGGCAGGGATTAAAAGTATAGATATTATCCTTCTTTGGGAGCCAGTTTTCTCTAGAGGGATCCCTTGAGAGACCTGTCCAATGGGAATTCTCCCAGTGAGGTCACACTTGGAAATATTAACACATTCCATGCCTCTGCTCATTTATCCACTGATTCCGCAAGTAATAACTGTGTTCTTCCAGGTGCCAAGCTCTGTACTAGATCCCGGGCTACAAGGAGAGGAAAAACAGACAGGACCCTCACACCCCATGGCTAGGATGGTTCTGAAGCCTGAAGTCCTCCTCTTTGCAAGTACTCTGCTCAGGAAGGGCATGCTAGGAAGATTAAGACACAGCCTCTGTTTGTAGCATTGTCTGGTTCTGTGATGGAGACAGAGGCATTCGCATCTGAATTCAATACACCAAGATGGCTACAATTTTTGCCACAGTCCCTGGTTTGCCTCTCACTACAAATGACCAAGTTGGCTAGTGAGATAAAAAACTGGGTGGGTTCTTTGCCATTATTATAACAAAAGGCAACAAGGAGAAACCAGGATGGGTTTGTGCATAGAGATGCACAAGAGCTGTGTGCCACGTCAATAGAGCTAGTGTGCTGGGTACCACCTGGTGTCCCTGCAGGAAACCCACGTGTGTCCATCCCTCCCAGCACAGCCTGATCCTTAATAGGAATCTGTGTTTAGGATAAGATTCACTTTAGTGAATGAATATCTGCTGACATCTAGTAAAGCTATCCAAACGTAGCTCCAGGCGCTGAGAAGACACAAAAGAAATAAATTCAACCCTGGCCTCAAGAAGCTCCCAGGCTAGTCCATCCACTGACCACAGGCAAACTTACTCCCTGATGCTTCTGACCTTCTGACCTTTAGTCCCCAAGACTAAAATAGCAATGGTGACCTCACACAACCATCGTTTGTTGATGCCTACAATGTGCCTTGTCTTTCTATTTTCTCCTTACAACCCTTGCATATTCCTGGCTGTGTGACCTTGGGCAAGTTACTGCCCCCATCCAGCCTTAATTTATTCATCTGTGTAATGGACAGAATAATAGTTCTTACCATATAGAGTTGTGAGGACATGTGATATAATGAAATTCTTAGCACGATGTCTGGTACGGGTAACCACAAGTCCCTATGGATAAGCATAAGGCCCCTGTTAATGATTTACCTTTTTATAATGGCACCGCACCAAGAGACAAGAGTCTAGAAAATTCCAGAAGGGCATGGGGAAAATTTAAATGGCAAAAAGAAGAGAGCATATGGAGAGCTTGCTATTAGAATATGTAGGAATTTAGTGGCTGCTCTGCATTTGAAAACTCCAATTCCAGTTG
This sequence comes from Monodon monoceros, assembly GCF_005190385.1. Lineage (NCBI taxonomy): Eukaryota > Metazoa > Chordata > Mammalia > Artiodactyla > Monodontidae > Monodon > Monodon monoceros. The sequence goes on from NW_021703778.1 coordinate 167,983,944, forward strand.
TCTTGGTGGGGATCTAAGCAGCGGTGTCTCTTTTTTAAAAAGCTTTACAGGCAGGACTAAAACATTTGGCTTGCCTTTCAAGAAAGTTTTTGAGAGCTGGTACTGTTTACCTATGTGTCCCATTTATCTACACTGTGTATTCTAGAATAAAACAGAAGAGAAAACTAATAATAAGGGAAAGCAATGGAGTGGAATAGGTATTTAAAAAAAGAGAAAATGAAGTTTATGAAAAAACATTAAAACCAATTCAATTAAATAATATTCTTCTTCAAAACAGTTCCATATAAACTGTCATTCCATCCCTAGTGACCTTGGCATTCTTCAATCTTTGTCAAACATTTCATAATAATTTTCTCTGTATATTACTAAGATCACAAAGTACGTACTCTAGGCAATAGTTTTATTACATATTTTAATATAATTTTACAGTCATTTATTTTCCCCTAAAATATAGTGTGAAGGGGAAAAAACTATTGATCCCTCAATTATTTTTCCATTTTCTTTTGTCCCAACCATATAGATACAACCAGATGAAACATTCTCAGAAAAATCATCAGCTCAGTACCTTGATGATAATCCTAGGTACACGTGCGTCTTGGATTTATTTATCTATTTATGGACTCTTTGGATTATACTGAAAGATGAATGCTCAGTGTCCAATTTTTCTCTATTTGCAAATTTATGTTCAATGCAAAATGTAAACTGATTTATGTTCAAAGCAATGGATAAACTGAAGACCTCATTTCCCCTACAGTGTTCATGTATAAATTTATTAAGGTAACTCCCTTCCCCCCACCCCACTGATACTATTTGTTACACAAAAAGGGAGCTCTCTTCTGCATATTTCCCATCTTCATTGACTTGGTGCTTCATCATTTACTGAATGTCTGTGAGTTGAACAAGAAGGACAGAAATGATGTGAAATCCATCTTTTTTTTTTTCTTCTTTTTGCTTGGCCCAATAAACATCAGCACAAATGGAGAGAGGGAGAAAGAGAGGCATAAACATGCAAGAGGGCAAGAGGAGCGGGAGAAGAAGAAAAAAATGGGAGACGGGAGAGACACCAAGGGAGAGACAGAAAGCAAGCAAGCGTGTGCCAGGAAGGAAAACACCACTGCTGTAGTGATGGATAACTGAAGTGAAGGTGTCAGGATGGTATTATGTAAATTACCAAGACAGCCCAGCCATGCACTGATGATTATAGAGGATGTGAGCAATGTTGTGGTCCCCAGACACTTGTGTGCCTTGTTATTTTTCTTCCCTCCAACTACCCTTGGGGTGGATTCTTCCTGACCCTGGTCCTGGGGAAAATAAAAAAAAGAAAATGAAAAATCCTCTCCAGGAGAAAACTTCCCCTTCACCCACATGCATATCTCAGCTCCCCCAGCCAAGAAATTAAAAAAAAAAAAAAAGAAAAAGAAAAAAACTGGAGGGAAGGATGTGACAAGTCTCTCCACGGAGGCTCCCCCTCCCTGGATGCCAACCAGACGTCTTCCAACTGCCTTTTGTTTAGATCAGTGAAGCATTTGGCTTCATCAAGCACCTTGATTGTGCCTTAGTTTCAAGGACAGCAACTAAAGCAGAGAAAACAGGCAGCAAAGAGAGTGGCTCTGAATACACAAGATGGTGAGAGGTATCATTATATAGATATACACCCCCATGGCAATGCATATTTTTAAATATGCTAATTTTATACCATCTGCATTCTTATTGGGGGGTGAGAGCTGGATTCTACCCATGGACTTTGTTGATTATGGGTGAGGGTTTACCAGCTCAGAGCTGAAGTTTTTCTAGACAACTTTGCCATTTGTAGCCTCTTTCCAAATTAAAAATATGAAATGAACAAAGAATTTCCCCAGCTAATACTCAATATTATTTGATGTTCATTCATTCATTTATTTACTCATTGGTGGATGAAATATTTATTGAACTACTCATTGTAAACCAGGCCCTCCACAAAGTTTCAGTACCACAGATAATAACACCAGATAGTCCTGGGCTCTGTGGAATCATTAGCCTAGTGGGGAGTACAAACATGTAAAGAGGTAATTACAGAACAGCATGATCCGAGCCTTAGTAGAGGTGCTGTGATTATTGGAAAGAGTCATTGTCCCTCCCACCAAGGACACATTTTCCTGTCTTGCCTCTCCTTTTAGCTTGTCAGTCCTTGGAGTTAGATGATCATAACTATCACTCCAGTTCAACCCCAGGGCCTACACCCATGGCATAGACAGGAATCAGCTGAGTTTAGGAATATGAGCGTATCTTATTATTATTTTAAAAAGTGATGTTAGCTCATGAGATGTCATAAGCTAAAAGTTTAAATATCAGTCTAGTTCAATTACTCTTCCTTTTCCTCTGCCCACCTTCATAAACAGCTGCCACATCTCTGTGATGTGAGGTAGGGACACCACAGTGAACAAAGCAGATGGACACAACCATCAGGAAGCCTACTGCCCACTGAAGAAAAGAGACAAATAATTGTACATATTCACAAGCACACACTGTGACGAGATTTGGAAGGAAAAATAGGGTTTGCTCATGAAAGTCTCCTGAGACCTTATCTAGTCTGACTGTCAAGGAAGCTTTGGAGAAATAACAGTCCAGCTGAGATCTCAACATAAATAAGAGTTTATTTGGTGAACAGGAGGAGAACAGGTATGACAAGTACCTGGGGCAGGGCATCATGGGCTAAGGCCCTGAGGTGGGCAGGACATAGTAAACTCAAGGAATTGAAAGAGAGCCATTTGGCTGGTACAAAGAGAAAAGGAGAGAGGAGGAAGGTGAGGCTGCAAAGGCAGGAGATGGCCAGGTCGCACAAGGTTCGAGTCTCACTAAGGGGAAGCTCCTTAAAGGTTTTAAATAGTCAGATGTGTGTGGATCATGGATGATAAGGTGAGGATCCCAGGTGAGAAAACTCAATGGAAAAAAACAGTAATGTGACTGTTGGCTTCTTGAAAACATGGGTCACCAGATCTATCCTGACATTGGCAAAATGGAGAGGAGTAGACAGATTCAGAATATTTTTTCAGTGTGTGAAATTGACCAGAAGTAGGCCAGTGGTTGAATTGGGGAGGGGCAGCTAGGGAGAAAGAGATTTCAAGAATGATTTCTAGATTTCTTGTCCACCCCATTGGATAAATGAGTCATTGGCAGAGCACATCATGAAAGCATACTCATATATTAACAATTTAAACCAACCTACAGTATCCCGGCTAGATCTTCAATTGGCCTCTCTGTATCTAGAAAACACTTGTCATACTTCTCCATGTCAGGCACATTTCTAACTTTGGATGGAGTACCTGGTATATTTGAAGTGTGGAAAGGTGAGATTGTGCCTCTCATCTCTCCTTGCCTCAATCAGCCTGGCCTCCAAGATTGTCCAACAAGATGCAGAGGTCAGCATTGCCATTTCTCAAGGCACAAGTGGAACAGAGTCCCTCGCAGGACACCAGCCAAACATATGAAGTGACTTGGGATGTGGCTGAAGCTTTGTGTTTGGAGCTGGACCCCATTGATACTGTCAAGGGCCCAGCCAGCTGTGTATATCAGGTTAAGAAATGTGGTTCCAGAATTTCTTGGAAATTATGTGAATCTTTACCACCAGTACTGCCCTACCACACATCCCCTATGTTGGCCCTCCTCCTGGTGTCATAGAACTTGTTGTTTGGAAGCTGAGAGCTCAGCTATATGGTCCCTGTTTTCTGGCTGCTCACACCCTAATCCTTAACCCTTTCAAATGGAGAAGACAAACACATAATGAAAACACAACTGCCTCGTCCAGCAGACTTTCAACTCATCTTGGGACTGAGGACCTGATTTCAAGGTCAAGAAGGTCACTTACAGCTTCTAGGAGATGTACTTTCTTTGAGTCTGTCTCCTGTGGTTTTCCTTAGGACTGGGCTCAGCTTATGATTTTGAAACCCCAGAAACCCAGATCCTTCCCCCACTCTCCTGATGGGGCATGCTCTCTGCTATCTCTCCCAGCTCACACACTGACCCCTGTGTACTCCCTGGGGTGGTACTAGCTTCACCCAGTTTTCCTTTTCACAGAGGTCAGTATGTTAAGTGTGATGCTTTAGTAAAATCTAAATTAATAGAATTCTACCTGCTCCATTATGGAAATGGACCATTTCACACTTATTCCAGAAGGTAGCATATAAGAGCTTTTCAAGCTTGTTTCCATTTATTTCCAAGGGTCCCTCAAAGCTTGATGAGTTTGGTGTAGCATTTTGTGCAAGGATTGGTGCAAAAATGTTCTTCAGGAAGTGTTTATTTTTTGGATTGGTGTTTGCTTTTGTTTTGTGTGAAAACCTCCGCTCTAAACCTTTGTCCTTTCCAAGTTCCAACCTTAAGTGCCACAGTGCTGAGAGAGACATGAATAATGTCACCACTGGGGCCATGTTACTATTATTTTTTTCCTTTTTTCATCACCAGAATAAAAAGGCACAGAGTCAAAAGCTTAAAAAACATAGGACTTCCATACCCCCATTCTCAAACTTACCAATGTCATATTTTATCTTCTCTGAATAATGGACCTCTGGGGAAAAGGGAACAGATTTTCTTTTTTTTTTTTTTTTCTGTCCACGCGGCCTGTGGGATCTTAGTTCCGCGACCAGGAATTGAACCCAGGATCTCGGCAGTGAAAGTGTGGCATCCTAACCACTGGAACGCCAGGGAATTACTGGAGATCATATTTTATATTCCTTTGAATCCTCAGAACATAGTTCACTGTCTGGCACATAGAACAAGCTCAAAAAATGATACTTGTTGTCAAGAAATCTTCCTCTTTCCTTTCCCCTCCCTCAGTAGGTCCAGGGACCTGTGCTCCCCACCTCAGGGGAGGGACACAGCACGGTGAGGAACACACAATCACCAGTAAGACTTTTAGGATTCTGCTTTCTTAATGCTCAGAGGTTGCAAAATGGCATCGCCCAGGCTGCATCAACCCTGCTGTCATGTCGTTTGATTCTTTTAACATTTTAATAAAGAAATATCAGGGCTTCCTGGTGGCGCAGTGGTTGAGAATCTGCCTGCTAATGCAGGGGACACAGGTTTGAGCCCTGGTCTGGGAAGATCCCACATGCCGCAGAGCAACTGGGCCCATGAGCCACAACTACTGAGCCTGTGCGTCTGGAGCCTGTGCTCCGCAACAAGAGAGGCCACAATAGTGAGAGGTCCGTGCACCACGATGAAGAGTGGCCCCCACTCGCAACAACTAGAGAAAGCCCTCACACAGAAACGAAGACCGAACACAGACAAAAATAAATAAATGAACAAATGTGGGGTTAAAAAAAAATCGTTTAAATAAAAGAAATATCACATAAAAAATGATACTTGAATGACAGTAATAGTACAAACAAACTACTAATACTAGATAACTTTTAAAAGAAAACTTATTTGACAGTGTTATTACCATTATTATTAGCTGCTCACTATGTGTCAAACACTAAATGTCTTATATGTATTATTTCATCGAGTCCTCACAGTCACCTTATGATCAACCCCATTTTCCAGATGAGAACCTTAAGGCCTAGGGTTGTTAGATTATTTATCCAGGTTCACAGAGCCAGTTAAGTGTTACAGCCAGGATTCAAGGAAAATGTCCTTGCCTCCAAAGTCTGAGATCTTAAGCACAATGCCATGCATGATCAAGGTCTTCTTCATTATCTCTTATTAATGTAATTTGTTAATTAGAATCCTGTAACAATGCATGTTAGTTACTATCAGCCATAGCTAAATGCGTAGCATTAAATTTATGAAACATTCTCAAACAGGGAAAACTTGAGGGAAGATAGAATTAGAGAGCGCCTTTGAGAAACTCAATGATGAAACCTGTGGAGGCAAAAAAGGAAGCAAAAAAATATATATTCAGGAAGGGGGAAACAAATAAAGCAACTGGAAGTGAGCACTGAGTCCATTTAACTAAAGAATTCTGACCATACAGCTGAAGGAGTCATCATGGCAGAGCGGTATCACCCAACACTTGACAAATTACAAGGTACCTAACAAAAATATATAGAAGAAAGAAAAGAGTTGAGAAAGCTAAGGTGATTGTTTTTGTCTTGTATGGGAAAGAGTTAACCAGGGTTTCCTAAAATTGATACGTAATTAAATAGAAAAAAATGGCTCCAATACTTTAATATTTTGGAAGGCCTGTTCAAAGGAAATAAACTAAAAACAAATAAAAGTTAGGTTCACAAAGATTTTCATGGAAGGATTATTAGTACTAAAACAAGGAGAATAAGGAACATCCAAACAACCAATCACAGAGCAAAGAATAATTAAATTCTGGTAGAATGAAATGATAATGGTGAAAGCTATGCTGCAACATGGAAAAGCTTACGTTATTAATGAAAAATGAGAAGAGCAAAATGCCTAATTATGTGCCCACCATCTTTGAAGCACATGAAAAGTTGTACGCATAGAGAGAGAAAGTTTACATAACACCCCACCCCCTCCTCCATGTATATACCTTCCAGGAGCTGGTGGTAGCCTTCTGCTTCATATTTTTTCTGCTTTATTTTCTAAATATTCTGAGCTGAGCTTGATGACACAAGCGTCCACAGCATATAGCAAATTTCCAACCAGCATTTTTTAATGAATGAATGGGTTGTTGTTTTGTTTAGTTTAGTTTTGTTTTTCTCATTCTGCTCTTGCCACACTGCCTGGTAAACCCGGAACCCAGTGGCTTTCCAATATCCCTCTAAACATTTTCTGAGCCTCCTCAGTGGTTCAGTGAATGAGTGCTTTGCTTTCCAAGACTGCCACATGCCTTCTCCAGCTGGAAAAACAGGTCCTTTTCAAGGAAATAATTTTATGATCTTAAAGCTCTCCATCCAAATACGGTACGGCAGTATTAGACTGTACAACCATAGTGGTCAGATAGAAAGTCCATAAATTTTGCTATTTTAATTTTGTTTTCTAATTTTGCTATTTGTTAATTTTGTTTAATGTTGTTATCCAGCCCCTGATCCTTGTAGAATCAGGCATAAAGCATGAAGGACATGAAAGAGACGAGTTCTGTCACTTAATGTAGTCCCTTCATTTTCCAGAAGAGAAAATAGTCTGAATGTTATGTGATTTGTCTAAAGTAATCGATTGTGTTGGTGAGTCACTCAAATCTCCACTTTTTACAGGTCCAAAGTCTTCTTGCAATGTTTATTTGAAAAAAAATATTAAATGAGGTGCACTTAGTAGAGGAACAGAAGTAGATATCCAAGAGCAAGCACAGATAATGCCAGAAGTGTGTCCAAGGGTTGTGAGTTGAGCAATTGTGTGATGGGGGAGAAAGGAGGGAAATACAAGAATCAGTTGATTGCAAAAGCCAGGGTCCTCGTTAGCCAGAGAGTTCCTAAATCCAAACGGACTTCAACAATGCCTCTTTAACTGAGTGCCTACTCTGCACCCACTGCATCACTGTTGGAAAATAGACACGAGTCAGCAGTGTCCCTCCCATGAAGGAGCTCGTGGTCTAGTAACCAAGTCAGGTCAATCTTGGTTGTGCTAAGGGAAATAGGAGGTACCCAGAACCAGAGGCTGAGGGGCTCGCCCGGCTGTCAGGTGTCCGGATTGAGAGAAAAGCTAGACAAGGGAAATAAATCTCAAGGAGCAGTGTCAACTAATGAAGATCCATTGGTTTATTTATTGGTCTCAGTTTATTACCCAGGCTGATGCCTAGATCCAGTTTAAGACCACAGTACCAGGTTCTTGGGAGCTCAGCATCCATCTAGAATTCTGGACTCCTGAATATGTCAGCCTTTTCTTACAACCATTTTTAATTTTTAATTACTTGTGGTACGTGCCACCTTTAATCTTGAAATGTCATAGGAGGGTATTTATATGTATATGTCAGTATGCACACAATAAAATAAACCATAACATAAATGAGAACAAAGATAGCAGAAATAAGTCTATTTATTAGGGCCCAAACATTCGCTGTGGTTGTGCAGTATATAAAATATTAACTTTATTACTGGCTTTTATTTTAATAAGAATCTCTTGGACTAAATAATGGGAACCAAGTACAGTAATATACTTGCCAACAATGCTATGGGCAGCCCCCTGGGACTATCTGGGGGACTTGGTAAGTGACACTTGTACAGGTTTAAATTGGAAATTGCATTTAATTTGTATGTCCTATTACTTAGTTGAAAACATGTACCTCTAAGGCAAATGCAGATGGAAATGGGCATCGAGCTAAAAATATTTGAGAGGCAATAATTTGCCTTAATGGCATTCACACCTAGATGGGGAAAGTAATGAAGCATCTCAGGGGAGGTATTTCTTTGGCTTACTTTGTTTTCACGCTGTTACCAAGTTGTCAACCTAAGGACCGTGCTGAGAGGCTGCTCATGAACTTTTCTTTTGTTTCAGTTCCTCCTCATAAGCACACTCCAGCCCCTTGTACTTTCTTCTGTTGGTTGATTCAGCATTCAGTGCTGTGGTTGCTAAGCACTGTTTTAGAAACAGTGGGACACAGTGGTGAACAAGATGGGCCCGGTGATCGCTGGCCATGCTGGACCAAAGGTCTGCTGTACATGACCTTACCTTATTCTCTTCCCCTGTGATCCAGCCTCTTGGGTTATGAAGCAGCCACCTGGGTTGGGATGAAGACTGGGTCCCAGAGGCCATACCTGGTAGTAGTGTTATCCAGAGATAGTCAGGCATGGGGAAGAGGCTGGGGAAAGTCAGGAATAGCAAAAAGAACCTTTAGAAAGTGACAAGGGTCAAGGCAGGGAAGGTGAATTCTACAGTCAAGCATAAGAGATAAAAGCATAAGAGATAAACGCAAAGAATGGACAAATGGAAAGAAATGAGGAGTCAAGACAAAGGTGAGAGTCCTGTATACACATCTCCAGGCCTCCTATGGGGCTGGGGTACCCACAGCTCTGTTTTAGTGGCTGCCATACACACAGAGTGAGGGAGGGCACCTGAATTCAATGCACAGACTGGCTTGGAGAATTTCTGTGTATATCAAATATTCAACTGAGCATTTTAAAAATAAGTCTTTAACACTGGACTAAAATTAAAGCCCAGACTAATTGTCCTTGTATTTATACATCTTTAACCACTGGGATAGCCACACCATGTATTCTGGATCAATACAGACCTATGGGTCAGTTAACAAATACACAGTACCATATGTAAAATAGGTAATCAACAAGGACCTACTGTATAGTACAGGGAACTCTACTCAATATTCTGTAATAACCTACATGGCAGAAGAATCTGAAAAAGAATGGATGTATATATATGTATAATTGAATCAATTTGCTGTGCACCTGAAACTAACACAACATTGTAAATCAATTATACTCCAATATAAAATTAAAAATTAAATTAAAAAAATTATATTCTACAGAAGAACTAAATCGGGAAATCCTGTTGTTCCCAAAACCAACCTCAAATTTCCATAACTACTTTACTCTTGTTCCTTCCCTTCATATTTACCAGCCCAAATCCTGCTTTAAGAGTCACCACAAGGGCTGAGGCCTCAGAGATGTCCTCCCTAATACTATGGGGTCGGTCATAGGAGGGTCTTAAGGTAAAGAAATAAAGAGGGGGCCTGAGAAAAGTGAAATAAGTACTCAAGAGATGAGGTGCCCCTCCCTTGGGATCCCCCTGGCCCCTGCCTGTTTCTATCCTCCAGCCCCCCACAAAGTAGACACTTTCTTTTACTCAACCTAGCCTAATGGTGTCTGCTACTGGTACTAAGGAGCCATCACTCAGAAGAAAACCGGTGTAGGCCAGAGACAGAGAGACATCTTCAACACCGCATGGCCATACCCTGCATTGCAGGAAGGACACTTTAGCATCCATTTTTCTCCGTGGTCTTGGGAGATAGATGGCACCCTCTACATGTTGTGAGAGCCCACACCACGACTGACCCTTCACCTGTTCTAAAGGGTCAGGACAGAGCTTGACATGGAGTGACCACTAGAAGTCTGAAAGAATAAATAAATGTTTGCTGACAATTCAATTAATATATTTTGCTGAGTGGTATCAAACCACTCGCAGACTCCACTCAGATGCAAAGGAAGGAGAAAAGAGGTTTCTAAGAGGAAGGCAGGGAGGCATTACAGAATAACTGAGGATGGACTCCAAACCCAATGACCACCGTGCAGCAGCTGAGTCATCCAGGAGTTCACTTAACTTTGTGAGATTCGGTTTCTGCATTTGTAGAATGAGGATGATATCACCCACCCTGTAGGGTTTTGGTGGAACTTCAATGAGATAATGCATATTCAGCCCTTAGCACAATTCCCAGCTCACAATAAGTGGACATTAATAATAGCTATTATCAAGAGTGGTGGTAGTATATAATATTCAAACACATACCCTAAATTTTATTAAGAAAAAGCTAATTACTATAATCAATATACCTCTCAAATTTCAGTGGCTTCACCTAAGGCAAATTCTTTCTCCCTCAATAAAGCCAACCAGCAGTGGGGCAGATATGAGGGGAAAAACTGATCCATGCAGTCTTTCGCAGATCCAGGGTGATAGAAGCAGAGCAGGGTTTAACATGTGGCTCCCAAGTTTACTCTAGAGCAAAGCCATTGCATGGGAGCTGTTCAAGGACAAGTCCTGGAAGTGGTACCCTTCGCTTTGGCTCACATCCTGTTGGCTGAAATTCAGTGCCATGGCCACCCTACCCCTAATGACAGGGTAAGCTCGAGGATGTAGTAAAATTGTCTGTCTGCAAAAAGAGAAAAGGGGGTTGGTGAACAGCCAGAAAGTCTCAGCCACTTAGAAACATCCCACTACTTTATTAAAATCAGGACTTGATCTCAAATATCCAAATTCTAAATTATGAGCTCTTTCATAATACTGTTCCCAGTACACTATGCCCCACTGTTCATGCAGAGAATGGATGCATCCATAGGAATGAAGGTATTGAGGGAAAGGTAGGACTTGCCATGCTGGGAGAGGGCTGGTGGGCCAGGTGGCCTGAAGAGGCCCTTCTACCACCTGTCCTGTACTTTGGTTCTCCCAAACAGGATGGATTTAGTGACACTGTCACATGTCAAGAATTTGTAGGGGAAACATTTGCTAGAAGCTATTACTGGTCTTGAGATCTTCAGCAAACTACTTAATCTCAGAATTACTATGAGAGACAAGGATTGTTATGTGTCTGGAATAGGGCCTGATGGATAATAAACACTTAAGAAATGGAATCATTATTCATGTGGTTTTACTTGTACACCAGGAGAATGGAAAGAAAGGGGTTTTCTCTCCTACTTTCCCCTGCTGGTAGGGTCAGAGATTCAAGCATGATGGAACTCTGACTTGCTAGGCAGGCCTGTTTTTTGGCTCTGTCCACATCAGGGCACAGAATCAAGCTATTTCTGGTCCCAACCCTTGCCGCTAGTCATGAGAACTGAAGTCGCTGCCTTGTGTTCAAATGCACATTATTGATTCCAATTCAGGAATGTATACGGTGCTCCTGACTCAACAGGTATTTTCACATAAGTTGTTTTCAGTTGCCTTTCACATGGTATTCAGATCTCAGCTGTCCCTAGTTGTGTGTGACAATTTTGAAGCATAACTCAAAAACTCACTCGTGTTCCCCAGAATGAGTCTATTTGCACCGAAGCCATTAATGAGAACAGTAGATTTTGCTGAAGCTTTCATACTCAACGATAAACTTAAAGAAATCCCAGCCAGTGTGTCCATTTGGTGAAATCCCCCCTTTGGTATCATCAAAAGGGTTATTTCTCCTACCCTCCCCTCATTACTCAGCTTTGATGGTTCCTGTCTCCTTCCACTTGAATCTTCTCCTTGAGAATCCCCAATTGACCCACCTACATCATGAAGTGATATTCAGCTTTCTTCTACCTCTGTCTTGATATTGCTATACCCACAACTTCCTGAGATCCTTAGGAAGCAAAGAGATGAACAGTTTCCGTAACCTCTCCTCTTTAGAAGACTTTGGGGTTGCTAATAAAATTGTTCTATATCACATGCATGGAGGAGAGTCACAATTTAGAGAGATTTGTTATGTGAACAAAAGTCGTAATTGTCTAAGTGACTCTCAAACTAAATGCTTTTGTTTTTCTTCAACTAAATCATACTGACCTTGCTTTGGAAATCAGAAACAAAGGATCTATTTGTTCTGTCTGGTTTAATGCTACACAGTTGGGTTGGCATGATGTCACATGCCCACCTGACTCTCATCAAAGAGAGAGTTTTGGTTTCTTCCACCGAAACATTTCTGTGGCTTTTAACTTTCAACTATTACTGAATTTGTTCCCTTGCAGATTTTTTTTTAAAACCAATCAATCAAAAAGAACATACCTGTTAATGAGAGCACTTAAAAACATTTTAAATGCACACCTTCAGGTTCTGAAAGCCCACAGCATACATTTTTAGCTCCAAGTGTTCCAGTTCAAATGGTTGCAATTTACTCCCCAAAGAAGTTTGCCCACATGGGAAAGCTTCATCAATTTTATCGATTTTATTCTCTGAGAAAGAAAGCAAGTGACTAACTTGATTGAAATGGATGGAAATATGCATCAAAATGGAAGGATGTGTGTATTTATGTCTTCATTTTCCTTAAATCAATAAACGCTGGGGTATAATAGATACAGACAAACCAAAATTAAATCACTGAAAACTTATAGAAGGTTATTGATGTGTTAAAATCCAGCGTTGCACTGAGAATTTCCCAGCAATGTCTTTGCACTTATCTGAATACTATGGATGGAAATCTCAAAGAGTGAGATTCAAGATGCCCAAACATCCACCTCACCTTAGCTTGTTGAAACCCATCACTGTCTAATTCAATTCTTGGGATAGTTTATAAATTGAACATGGGAAGGGGTACGAAAAAAATTTACAGGATGCTTCAAAGAATCATTGTACAACTAAATTCAGTGATTCTAACATGTAGTCTGTAGATCCTGGTAGACCTTGAGACTCTTTCAGTGGGTCTGTGATGTCAAGATATTTTTTTAAATGACACCAAGATGCCCTTTGCTTTTTTCACTGTATTGGCCTCTGCATTGATGATGCAAAGCGAGGTGGGCAAAACTACTGGCAACTTAGCACTAGTGAAGGCAGTGGCACTGAATAATAGTGGTAGTCATCACTTTCCCTTCCAGGTTTATTTAAGAATGTCCATCATGAAACTGTAAAAATGATTCATGCTATTATGTCTTGACCTGGGAGTTCAAGTGTCTCTTAGTTTTGTACCACTGCTCTACACATTATCACAGTACCTTAAAACAATACAAATTTATCTTATAATTCTATAGGTCAGAAATCTGACATGGGCCTTACCATGTGATTTTAATCAAGGTGTCAGCAGGGGTGCATCCATGCCTGGCAACACTAGGGGAGGATCCATTTCCTGGCTTTTTCCAGCTTTACAGGCTGCCTGCATTCCTTGGCTCATGGCCTCCTTCTTCTAAGTTCAAGGTCAGTCACCTTGTGTCTCTCCCTGTCTTTCTCCCATAGTCACATCTCCCCCTCTAAATACAGCCAAGAAAAAGTCTCCACTCACAAAACCAATGTGTTTAGACTGGGCCATCCCAGAAAAACCAGGAAAATCTCATCTCAAGATCCTTAACTTTATCACATCTGCAAAGTTCCTTTTGTCTTGTAGGGGGACGTTCACAGGTTCTGGGGATTAGAACATGGACATTTTGAGGCACCATTATTCTACCTAGCTCAAAGTCTCTATAATATTCTGACTGACAAAATGGGAAGTGTGTATACAGCACTTCTGCTACGTACTGAGATTGGATGGTAGTCTCAAGGAAAGGCAGTTGTGTGATTATTTGAGTTGTGATCTAAACTAGTGCTTTCTTCATAGAATACCATTTTCATTTGAAGCCACAGCTTACAGACAAACTATGATTATTCAGATCTCGGGGTTTGGCAGATTCTGTTTTTGAAAATGAACAGAATGAGCTTGAAGTTTTCACTTGAACAAATACAACAGATAGCATTTGTTGCCAATAATAAAATTAGAGCTTTCAAGTTAAAATTAGAACTTTGTAAAACTTGTATCTGCTATTGTGATTCTGACTCCTTTCCAATATTAAAGACTTTTCTGATGAGATCAGTAGTAATATTAATGAAGGTGATTTTGGGGGGTAATAACACACAAAGAAATGTATCAGCATTTGGGAGATTTGCATAACTCAGTGAGCCATTTTCCAAAGTCATGCATGAGTCTATCACTAACTACATTTAAAGTTCAAGATAGACCAATAGATTTCAGTATAACAGGGCATGAAAAGCTCATTGATATGGTTTCAGATTCCATATTACAACGAACCTTTAAGAAACTACCCCTTGTCAAGTTTTGGCATAGTATCAAAGAAGAATATCCCAAATTATCTGAAGAGCTATGAAATACCCCTTCTTCTTCCAATGACACAAATATGTGAGACTGGGTTTTCTTCATATACTTCAATCAAAACAACATATCACAACATATTGAATGCAGAAGCAGACATGGGAGTCCAGCTGTCTTTTATTAAGTCAGACATTAAAGAGATTTACAAAAATATAAAATAATGTCACTCTTCTCAGTGTCTTATTTTGGCGGGTGGACTCATTATCTTTTATTACAAGCATTTTCTTTCCATTATCAGGTAATGAATTTGTTATTTTTATTTTTAAATAAATTAATAATTATATATTCTAAACATTTAATTTCTAATTTGGTAAATACTGATATAACCCACATAAGCAAAGCTATTTGGATCCTCAATAATTTTTCAGAGTGCAAAGTGAGAAATATCCCTTAAGTTGCCTCAGCCAAGGGGATGATGAGTGATGTCACAGAAGAAATGGAGTCCATGTTCAGCTTACTGAGGTATCCATTTACATGTAGAATCCAAATTAGGAAGTAATATACATTTAATGAAGAATGGGAATGGGTTGCTTTCAATGGTCAGTATAGTGGCTGAGCTCTGATCTGGCCAGCAATGCTCTACAGTTTTCTTCTCCAGATCATGTGTCAAGCCAAAACCACATCAACAGCAAACTCACTTGGTTGTGTATATCCTTGTGTCTCTGAAGTAATGAAACTTCTTCCTGATCTTCTCAGACCTTGTGAGACAGATGTAAGGAGTCTAGAAACATGGTTAGTGTCTGGGTTGCTAAATTTTATTGAAAGGGAAATCCCCTGGCTTACTAGATAGCACATAAACCTCAAGGGTGGGGTGGCATTGAACCCCACTGAGGTAGTGACCAGGGCCAAAACCTTATCCTGCATCAGTGGGTGGCCAACAGGTTCAGGGGCAGTGGATCTGCCTTGTGCACATTTTCCATCAAGACGCTCCATAGCAGTTTTGATCAAATTCTCAAAGAGGCCCTCCAAAGGATGGTTAAGAACCACTTGATTAATGTTTCATATACCACACGCTATCAGATTGTTTTTGCTCCCTGTTTTGCTTGTTGGTCTGTCATAACAGGTAACACACTGAAAAATTAACTGTTTTATAATTAGTAAGTAAGTCTGACCAAGTAGCCTGTGAGCTACAGTGAGGTCAGAGACTGTGTCCTACTTCTCATTAATCTCTTGTTTTTACAAAGACCTTTGGATATAATAGGTGCTCAATAAATTCTGTCAAATTAAATTAAATTATCTCATTTACATTTAATCATACATACATTCAAATGATAAAGTTTTAAATGAGTCCTACGCAAATGATATACATGTGCACAGATACGTATATGTATATACAAATCACTTTTATGTATGTAAAGCAACTGGCTCACATTAATTTGTTATCTGTTAATTGAGCCCATGTGTCAGGCTCTGGAGACAAGTAGATAAAATAGACATCCTTTCTGCCCTTGAGTTCACCATATGATGGGGGATACAAGTGTAGGGATTCACAAGAAAAATACATTGTAACCCATTCACTTTGGAAAACCCAGAGGAATTTAGGAGCACAGAGTAGAGGAATGTCACCCAGTCTGTGGATCAAAGAGATCACTGGAAGCTTCTAAAGGGGGGAAAACCTTAGAAAAAAAGGTTACAAGGGAAGGAGACATACAGCAAAAGGATCAATGGAGGAAGACTGTCAGGAAGAAGAAGATTCACATGCATGTGTAAGGAAACTACAGCATGAGAAGTCATTGTATGCATTTACACACACACACACACACACACACACACACACACACACACACACACATAGATTCATGCCCAAAGTCCCTAGCTTTAGAAGCACTATTGATTTGCCTCAAATCCTTGGGCAAGTCCTTTCTGCTGCTGGATCCTCAGTTTTTCCATCTGTTAAATTAATGGATAGGACTAGATCAGTGGTTCTCACTCCTAGCTGAAAATTAGTCTCACCCTGAGTACTAGTAAAAATACTCTTGCTCAAGACCCATAGCCAGAGATTCTGATTCTCTTGGTCTGGGATAAGGTCCAGGCATCTTACCTTTCAAAGAGTTCTCCACATGATTCTATCCATAACTACTAACTACTAACCAGTCAGGATGTGATTTCCCTTGTGGTTTCATTCATTCACTTCTCCATTCATTCTTTCACTTATTCTTCTCTCCACTAATCATGAAAGCTCATGATATGCCAGACATCCCTCTGGGTATTTTTGAGATAGAAACAGAACAGTTGGATCCCTGTACTCATGGAATTTGCAATCTAGTGGACAAATGACACTCAGAAAGATACATCCTTCACTTGCCTTTATCCTGTTACTGGATTTTTCCCATCCCCTCCCACCACCACCACCTTGAGGTCAACTTATTCTACATCCCTAAATGCAGTTATCCAATCACATGTATACACATAGCTCAAAGGGGAGTTTTGACCAGACTATTTTCTTATTAATTTGGTCTCAGAGCAATGTTAATCTCTTACTTCAGTTTATGTGTTAAATCTTTCCTTTGAGAGTTATTTGTCTAGACCAACTTTGTTTCTAGACACTGTAGACTTGAAATCAAATGGACTGTGCAGCCTCCTGAAACACAGTCTCCCCATCAATAAAATGGATGTTGTAATCTCAGTGCCACTACTGATTCGAGCAGGCAAGGACCAAGTGAAATCATGCATGTGGACAAGTTTTGTGCACTCCAGTCCCATGAAAAAGCATCGTTACCATGAAAATATAAATAGGTGTCATTGATTGAGCCCTATTAAGCACTGTGTTACATGCTTTACATAGTTTATCAGATTTAACTCTCACAACAGCCCTGTGAGGTAGGTACCAGCATCCCCATTTTACAGATGAGGAAACCAAAGATGTTTGAGGGTGAATAAGTTGCTCATAGTCCTTGAGCTGGTCATTGGAAAAGCAAGAATTCCACTGTGCATAGTCTTACTTCAGTGGTTTTGTGCTGTACTCACACACTGTTCTGCTTCCCTAGGAAGTGTTGCTACTAAGCTGCAGTCATTAATTTCTTCAGGACAGACCAATATCTTGTCACACTGTTTGGGGCACCAGACTATAGATTATATGTTACAGACCTTTATTTGAGGTACTTACATCCATTTCCAAATACAGTAGTTTGTTCAAATCAGGGAAATCGACAGACTTGGATAATTGTACATTTTCCTAGATTTTGATGTTCACCAAACTGGATTTTGTAATATTAACTTCATATGGTAGAAAAAGAGGCCTGAATTAGTAAACAGAATGTTTATTGAGTGACATTAAGCAAGGGTTTTAACCTCTGTATTAGTAAGTGTTCTCCACAGAGACAGAACCAAATATATGTATATAATAAAGGATGCATATATAACTTATACATGTTTTATATACGTGATAAAAAATAATAGGGTGTATAAGAGGATATATACTTATACATATATATATGTAAAACAATATATATTATAAAGAATTAGTTTATGTAATTATGGAAGCTGAGAAGTCCCATGATCTACCATCTGAAACTAGAAACCCAGGAAAACAGGTGATGCAATTCATTCTGAGAGCAATGTCCAAGTATCAGGAGTGTCAGTGTATGAAGGTAAGAGAATATGGATGCCCCACCTCAAACAGAGAGAGCAAATTTGCCATTTCTTCACATTTTTGTTCTATTTTGACTCTCAAGGAATTGCATGATTCCCACTGCCATTGGGGAGGGCAACCTGCTTTACTCTTTCTACTGGTTCAAATGCTCATCTCTTCCAGAAACACCCTCACAGGCACACCCAGAAACTGTTTTACCAGATGTCTGGGCATCCTTTAGCACAGTCAAGTTGACACATAAAATTAACTATAGTAACCTCTTTGAGCATTGGTTGGCTTAAAAAACAAATAGGTTGTGAGCTTTAGAAATAATATAGGAAAATTATTGACCTGTGGTAGAACTTCAGTGCAACGTTGCTGTTATGGAGACATTTTTTACCTTAGCTGTTGGGCGTTAAGATACCTAATGTGCATTGACAACAACATTATTCTCCCTTCCTTCTGTTTCACTTACTTTCTTTTAATCCTGTTTACTCCATATATTTCACTACTAACCTTACCTGTTAGAACAAGGTAATAGGGCAACCAGTAAGTTAACAAATTTGTTAATTAATCGATGAGTCAAATATAGTTATTGAATAATGCTACTATTTTGTCAAACAAACTAGTCTTCTGGACATTGGTAATATCTTAACATGTTGTATAATAATGTTATCACATAAGATTCATTCACCTTTATTTAATGTATATCAGATATTTACATTTACATTTCACTCACCATACAAAAGACAAAGATCTGTGGCTCAGGATACAAACAGCCTGAGCATGTTACCCAGAGGTGGAAATGCTCTGACTCCATGAAACAAAAGAAGTCTCTGGGCTTCAGTCCTTGCCAGGATGTCCTACTTCAGCCATACTGGAGTGTCCATACTAACTCTGGGGGTGGAGACAAGGGGTGGATATTGAGCCACTGAACAGGCTCCAAGTGCCGAGAGTAGAGTGGAGAATCAAGACCTTTGAGAAGGAGAAGGGCTTTGCTCAGAAGCACACATGTTGCACGTGGGGCTCCAGTTCTCCTTGGCAATAAAGGTTATTGGGAGTTGGAGACATGGACAATCTGACCAATGCGCCCACATGAGATCCCAGGCTTGCAACCTGACAGCACTCCACTGACAGCAACCTGGGACTGACTCCCATGCATGTCCTGCTGAACCTGTGGCTCATCCACCATTTCATGGAGATCTAGGCTTGCAACTGGCAATCCTGGCAGTCCAGGAAGGCTTGGGCTTCAGGAGATGGGGTGGAAGGTGAACCAGGAGATGACCCATCTGCCAGAGTCCACTTCAAAATAAGGAAATCACAACCACTACCCCAAGATGATACTTGGTGCTTGTCTCTACGTTCTAGTAGTTAAAAATTACCATTGCGCCTACCCTTGTAATGCACGGGTTCATACTTTTTAAAGATGGGGTGTACAAAATTTTTCACATCATGTGAGCAAAAGTGTTTTAAGTTCCTGCTCTGTTCAGTGCACCATCCTAGACTTCTTTGCAATGTTATTTCATTTAAACTTCAGAAAAAAACTTATGGATAAGATATTATTATTTCTTATATCACTCATGAGAAAACTGAGGCTCAGGGGTTTCAATGAACTTCCCAAGGTCTTGGCACTAGGACGTGTTAGATTTGTGTCTGGAATTCAGATCCCTCTGAAACAAATGCCCACAAGCTCTTTCTATCATACTTATTTCGATAACTTTGTCGTCACTCAAAACAAGCTTGAAACGTCTTTGGAATTCCTTTAGAGTCAATTTCCAAGCAAGCCATTACCTTATGAACATGCCTCATCTTTGATTAATAGCTGTATAACTAAGCTCCAATGTTTCAACAATGGCAACCTTAGTGAAATAAGTATCTACCTTCCCTTGGTGAATACTTTGAAAGGCATAAACCCGTATAGATAAATTCAATCTAAGCCAGCTCTGTCCATAGAATTTTCTATGATGATGGAAATGTTGAATGTCTGTGCCGTCCAATAGAGTATCTATAAGTCACAGATGACTATTAAGCATTTTGCAATGTGGCTAGTGAAAAGAAGAACTGAATTTTAAATTTGATTTCACTTAAATGACTTTAAAATTGAAATAGCCACATGTGACCAGGGGCTACCATACTGGACAGCACAGTTATAAGCTATGTGTTAATAAACAGCATACTTTGTCCTGCAACCTTGAAGTCACAGCCTATGCACGCTGTGAGAATATACAGTTAACTACTGGTGTTCTGGCTGGAAAAAGCCAGTTACAGTTCGGAAAGTGACACCAAGAGAGACGCAGCTATATCTGAGGCCATGTAGTAACTCAGAGCCTGAGTTGTGTTTGGAGTCCAGTTTCCTAACATCTTCCTTCCCTTATCTTAATACACTGCCAGCTGATCCTTTGGAAGCTGAATCAATAGGCGTATTTTCGCTTCGAAAGGGTTAGGGTTAGGGTTAGTGTGATTCCTCACTGGACCAGCCAACATGTGGTCTTTGAGCTGAGCATCCAGGAACCGAAAGGAGACCCCATGTGAAAGGACCCTGTGATCCTACAGAAGAGAGGAAGGGAGGGTCAAGGCTGGGACAGCAATAACCTTTCCTCATAACCTGCCTGCACCCTTCCATGTTAACACACTGTGAACGGAGCAGAAGTGACAAAACCAATCCGTCACCCCAGAGCCAACACAAAGAGGAATAGAGAGGTTAACAGAAATTGATGACATCCCCACTGGAATTTTACACTGATTCGGCCAGCCCTACAATTGAAATAGACAAAGATTTATAGTCCGAGTGAGGACGCTGGCTCCTCTTGATTGCCTTGATTTTTTTTATGCGCTCCTGAATATTTATTCTCAAGCTCATCACCGGCTTGTAGCATTAGAATGCTGATTTGATTTTACATTCCAAGACGAGCAGACATTATGCGGCCATTTGCATGATGTGAGAGAAATCACCAGAACGGTTTCTGATATCAGTGGCCAAAATGATCACTAATGTTCCCCTGCAAAAGCAGGATTGTGTAATTTTTTTTTTTGAAATTCAGATTTCCCTTTGCTCCTCTCAGTGTAAAAATAAAAAAGGGGAATTATTCCATATCCTGTGGGTGAGAAATTGTATTTTGTCATGCCTCCGAGGGCTACAGCGGCATTGAGCTTTTATGAATTCGTTTGATATCAGGGCTCTGCGTTTCGAGTTCCAACACAAATTTTCCCCCCCATGACATTATTACTGAAAGCTTTTATCAGTTCATTGTGACAGAAAATTGATTATTATCCCTGACATTTGATGGATAGCTTTCATAAAAGGACCTTTTTTTTAAATTTCATGTTGGCCTGTAAAGTACACCCCCTCCAAAAAAAAAAAAAAACTTTCCTAATACACAAAATTTCTCAGTTCCCTTGTAAATTTTCCTCTAGGCATCTGCAGTTGGGACCAAGTGCCTTAAAAAAAAAAAAAAGTTGAAGGGAAAGTACAGATCTGAACTTGCTGTTTGGTCTACTCTGAATCTGGCAAGGAAAAGTTAGGGAACACCTGAGAGACAAGCCCCTGAGACTGTCAGATAAGATTTTAAGGCTGATCCAGTCCACAGTTTCATATTTTATCACCATGAACGATTCTACTTAAGACTGTAAATGAGAAAATACATGCAGGAGCACTTTTAAAACTCTTGTCTGCATTCAAAGAATGTGATCTTTTGCTATATCAAGTAGCAAAAGAGTCATCTATTAACTAGAGTGCAATAATCGTCACCCATTGTTTTTTCAGTGTGTCCACTCAGTTTATCGTCATCACAGCACTGTGAGAAAGATGATCTTATCCCTTCTTCCCAGGAGAGGAAGCTAAGGTTTGGAGAGTTGAAGGAACTTGACGCAGGTCCTTCAGCCTTCAGTGCATGGTGCAGACCTTGAACTCCATCATTCTGACTTGACAGGAAGTGTTCACCCACTACATCACACACCCTCCTTGATTGACTATTCTTAGAGAAACACAGCGGGCATCACTTTTAGGAATATATGTTTTTCCAACTCAATTATTCACTTAAACTGAAACACATGTATACACACACACACACACACACACGCACGCACACAGGTCACACAAAAAGAACAATCAAGCTGCGATGGATCTCAAACTCCACGCAGTTGTTCTACCTTGTCCTTGGTCTTGATTTCACAGTCCTTTTCTTCTCCACCTTGGTCTCCCTACAGGCATCAAGAGACCTTCACACTGTGTTCACATTTGAGCAAAGTAAGATTAGTTTTGATTGGAGAATTTGGGGAAGAGTTTCCCAATAGTCTTACAGAAGACAAGAACTAGCATTTGGTTCTAATAGCTATGGTTCCCTCACTAACACAAAGTGTGTTAGCAGATGTTCCATTTCACCTGCACAGTTTTGAAAGGGGAAATTCCAGTGCCCTTCTACAGACTAGGGTCTCTGGGATATTCAGCGACTAGCAGCTAAAGAACCAAATCCACATCTTCCAGAATTCCTTTCACCATTCCTGGAATTCTATAGAAGCACAGTTGGGGCTCACTCCCCTTTAGAGAGCCTTTAGGTTCTGCCAGACATTTAAATCCTCCTTATATCTCTAACTAAAGCAAGAAATCATTATTACATAAAAGATCAACTGCTTCATCTACAACTGTTGTGATATATACACAGTAACTCACAGAAGCCTTACTTAGGAAAAAACCATGTAGGTCATAAGGGAACCAGAAAGTCTCCAATTTTCCTTACTTTCCCTGTGACTTCACTTTGTGCCTGTTGGAAAAAACACTTATTCCTACGGTCCCTCAGGGGTGTTATAATGAGGGCTGATAGTGTATTAGAATTAATAGGAACAGTAGGTGTCTAAGGAAAGAGGAGACTTAAAATAGTTCATTAAGTGTAGGAGGTAGAAAACTTTATTTGATGAATCAAATGGTCTTCATTAAAAGTGAACTTTTCCTGGGAACTAAAGATGCCACTTAAAAATATTTTTTTTTCTTATTAAAGAAGATAAATTAACATGTGATCATTATAGAAATTTTGGAACATATAGAAGTGCACTCTGTTGAAAAAAACACTTGTAATTTATGACCCAAAGATAACCACAATAAATGTGATTCTTGGCAGGATTATTTTTTCCTAAGTGTTTATGCATGCCTCTGTGAATTACCAAATTAAGATCGTATGGTATATATTGTTTTTTCTATAGTTAAAAAAATTTTACTTAACATTGCATCCAGAATCTAGACATTTAATATTCTTTGAAAATTTTACTTTTAATGCCTGTATATCTAATATTTTTGTTGAAACATATGACACATTTTTATTTTATTTAGGTTATTGCCCTACTAATAAACAGGTTACTTCTAGTGTTTGTGGTTTTATTTAATGCTCTAGCATACTTAGATGCCCAAGCTTCATGAATCCACATTTGAAGGGTGCTTCATTATTCCATTTTTCAGAGGAGGAAGCAGAAGTCAACTTTATGATTTTTCCAAAGCCATAGAGTAAGTGATAAAAGGAGGGTCAGGACTCAAACATGGTTATTTTCACTTTAGGGCCAGATGTTCTGCAATACATAAAAGTTCAGTAATGCTACTTGGAAGAAATTCTCTCAACAGTGCAAAATCATAAGCCCTGGGATCATACTATGGAACCTGAACCAGAAGAGAAAAACTTGTATTTAATTTTTTATTTATGTCTTACCAGCTCTGGGTTCTTGAACAAAAGACTTCACTTAAGGCACATTTAACCATCTGTGAATCAGGTATTTTCACTCTCATGGTGTAGGTATGACGATTAAATAAAGTAAAAGTAAACTTAAAAGTACCTTGGATAGGTGGAGTGCAGAGTAGGCTTTCAATAAATGACAGTTTTTTAATCATTACTAATTATTGTTTCAGATAGTCAACATCAAGTAGAGTAATATTTCCTCTTGAGTGTCTAATAAGTGGAACTTGAATTCCATTCTGATTTTTTTTAATTTAAGACTTGAAGCCTTTAAGAGACAGCAGAATAACATATTTCAAAGAATGAGCTCTCCATAACACTTGGACCTCAAGCCCAGGGCCTTAACAGAAAAGGAATGATCTGAATTGCAGAGGAGAACCTGAGACCAGCTTGCTTTAGTTCAATGGCAGAGAAAGTGGCAAGAGTAGGATCCAAACTGATGAAGTGTCTATTTCTGAAATGACACTCATGTATTTGGAACAAAACTGCCTGGAAATAAATAAATAAATGTCCCCCTTCCCCAGTTCATCCCTTAAAAATATGTACTTAATAACTCAGCAAGTTTTAGAATTGGTTCCTCTATGCTGGAAAAAAACACTATATACATATATATATAATATATATAGAACTAGATACAAATAGAAATAGAGTATATATATTCTTATATCTATTTCTATACATTATATATATATAAGAAGATACATATAAAATATACATAGAAATAGATGTAAGAATATATAGAGAATATATTATTATATATAATATATATTTTATATATAGAATATATATTCATATATAAAGAATATGTAAAATATATATAAAAATAGACATAAGAATATATACAAATATATATACCTGTATATGTATTGTATATTCTTATTCTTATTTTATATATATATATATATACTTATGTCCCAATCTGCATGCTCCAGTATGATAGAAACTAACCACAGATATCATTGAGCTTTGCAACACAGTGGGTCCAAAGTGAGTTGTGCTCTAAGTATAAAATCCACACTAGATTTCTAAGACTTATTAGGAAAAAAGTGAATAGAAAATATCTCATGAATGCTTTTCATGTTGATTGCATGTAAAAATAATATTTTGTGCTCAATAAATACATTATTAAAATTAATTTTACCTGTTTCCTTTTTACCTTTTTCAAGTGCTACTTGACAAATTACAATTGTGTGTGTGTCTCACATTACATGTCCATTGGGCAACACCGCTCTGAGGAAAGTATGTCACGTCTAAAGAACTGAAAACAACTCACTCCTGCATTTCCTGCATTACACTGTATTCAGCAGATTGAGAATGTTGATGGGAGGAAGCGGGGAAAGATGTCCTAAAGTGGCCCCCAGGTCAGTTCCTCTACCCACAACCAACCAATATTCTGGGCAGAAAATTATCTGGTCACTCTTGTATATACCTGAGTATAAAGTGATGCATTTTCCCCAAAAGTAACCTTCAGAAAAGAAGGAATTAGTCTAAATGTAGGTTTTCAGGTACTTAGAAAAATCTCTCAATTATTTAATGTAGAACAAAAAATTAGTTTCAGCCAGTTTTTAGATAGTTTGCCCATATTCTAACCTGGTTTGACTCTCCCAAAGGAGTTCTTTCTGTTCCTTATCAGTGTGGTCAATAATCTCTTCAAATTACTATGAATGCCCTGAAGCTGAAGAGGTATTTTTAACTACAATTATTACAGCATCTGTAAGTTTCTCTTTTTGAAAATCATTTTCATGGGATAAGTAGAAATCAGGAATTCTCAAGTTTTTTAAATGATTGCTTTCATTATTCAAAAAGTTGTGTTTCTTAAAATTAGGGGGAGTAGAGAAGAATCTTGAGAAACAAGATTCTTAAAATATTCATTTTCTTTGAGAAGTCTCAAGGGGATAATTCTTGAGCTGAAATGTTAAGTAAGTACTATTGATGTGCTATCTTTACAAAATTCTTGATTTTGTAAAATTCCAAACAAACAAATTAAACTGAAAACAATGCAAATTAATAAAGTGATTCATAAATTCCAAGTAGTCTATGCTTATTTATTTTTAAGATTTATTTCATTCATAGTATTAATGTAAGTACTGTGTTTTTCAGGTATTTTAAATACGCATGTGTAAATAAATTAATGAAAAAATGTAAGTAGACATTTGAGTCTTTCATCTTCATTTCCAAAACTTTATATTTTCAAGTTGACTGAAACTTTTTATTTGGATCTCCTATTTGGGAAAAAGGGGGTATTTGGAGTTATTATTTTTACCTAATGCATGTGTGTATATACACATTTACATATATATGTATGTATATGTATGTTTATATATAATGTTACATATATGTATGTGAAAATACATATGTGTATGCAAAATGTGTGTGTATATATATATTTAGAGAGAGAGACAGAGACAGAGAGATAGAATTTTAAGCAGTTGGCTCATGAGATTATGGGAGCTTTCAAGTCCAAGTTTTGCAGGGCAGGCCAGCAGGTTGGAGAACCAGGGAGGAGTTGATGTTGCAGTCTTGAGTCTGAAGACTGGGGACAGAATTCTCTCACTTTGGGGAGGATTTTATTGTGTTTTCTCTTCAGACCCTCATCTGATTGGATGAAGCTCATCCACATGCTAGAGGAAGATATGTTTCACTCAAAATCCATCCATTTAATGTTAATCTCATCTAAAAGCACCCTCACAGAAACATCCAGAATGATGTTTTGATGGATCAAATATTTGGGCACCATGACCCAGCCAAGTTGACACATAAAGTTAACCATCACATCATCCCTTTTGGATCCCCTTGGGCCCCTGTGTTGTGAAATCTGGGGGTGAAGAAGGGGAAGTAGGTGGAACATGGAAGTATAAGTTTGCTCTTCAACTTTTGTTTTAATACAACTACTGTAAGAGCAACAGTATTCTGAGTTACCAAAATACTATGGTTTCCATTCCAGTAAATCCCATTGTCCTGTGCTGCCCGCCATTGAATCTATGATATATTCACTGTGTATCATATACCATAGAAAGGGAAGATGCCATGAAGAGCAAAGGACTCAACCTAGAGGTTCTGATTAGACATTTTGTGTCTAAAGAAAAACGATGCTCTTGAATGTGCAACATTTTTAAGATAGAAAAGGATTTTATACATTAAAAAAGTCTGTTCCTATGTCAAGGATAACGTTCAGATGTCTGAGATGAGAGATTTCCTAGGAGCTGTTTGTTATACAAGGTGCAGGATATGGCTTCATGTCATCTTCTCTGTGACTGGGGAAGGAAATAAAATGTTAGTGCAACTGGGAGGAACTGGGATGAGTTGGAGGGAATGAAACTGTGATAAGAATACCTCCTAAAGGAGTTGAGCCTCTCATCCCTCAAACTTTTGTCCAGAGAAGAGGGGCGTGAGATGAAAGAAGTTTCAACTGAAATGTTGAAAAGTTAGAGAAGGATTAGGAAACGTCCAAGTTATGCTACACTTCCCTTCTGCATTGTTCAACACAGCAAAGTAGACTAAAGCATATGCTAAAACCAAACAGTGGGAGGTTGTGTCCATGGTTTTGACGATTATTTTACAGCGTAGGTTGTTCAATCACTGATTCAGTCACTCATTTTTCCCCAGGGAGTATTTACCACTTACACAGCAGCACCAGGCACTGAGTAAGGTGCTCAGCATATGCAGTTCCATTATCACCGTCGTCAAAGACTTCACTCCGTAAGGGAATCCACAGTACACAGGTGTGGCCTTCACTATAGCCTGTATGCTCCCCTTCTTCTCAGGCACAGGGCTGGACTCCACTTCCCAGACTCCCTTGTCGTGCAGCCATGGGGCTGAGCTCTGGAATGTGAGCAGAAGTTTGCACTGCTTCCTGGCCCATAAAAGCTTCCCACAGTTTCAATTTCAGTACTTGTGACTGGTCTGTTCATATTTTCTATTTCTTCCTTGTTCAGTCTTGGGAGATTGTACCTTTCTAAGAATTTGTCCCATTTCTTCCAGGTTGTCCACTTTATTGGCATATAGTTGCTTGCAGTAGTCTCTTATGGTTCTTTGTATTTACAAAACAGAATCAGACTCACGGAATAACTAGGGGGGAAGGGATAGTTAGGGAGTTTGGGATTGACATGTACATATTTCTATATTTAAAATAGATGATCAACAAATAGATGACCTACTGTATAGCACAGGGAGCTCTGCTCAATATTCTGTAATAACCTAAATGGGAAAAGAATTTGAAAAAGAATAGATACATGTATATGTGTTACTGAATCACTTTGCTGTACATACAAAATTAAAACATTGTTAAGCAACTATACACCAATATGAAATAAAATTTCTTTAAAATATAATAACTAAGAAATAAACAAGCAAATAAATAAAGTGAATCCTAATTTTTCTTTTTTAAAAAAAGCTTCCCCCACCATCCTTGTCGATTGAGAGAACTAGAGGAAGGCAGAGTCACAAGGTGGAATAAGACTTGATCCCTGAATAACTAGACACCAAGCAGGGTTCCCCCACCTATTGCCCAATCCCCACTCCTAATCTGTGAGTGAGAAATAAAATTCACTGTGCTAAGCCATTAGATGTGGAGGCTGTTTATTGTGGTGACCTTTCCTATTTAATACCAGAGGGTTTGGGAACCATTAAAAAAAAATGGCCCCCAAACCAGCCAAGCTAGACTGGGGAGTAAATTTTGGAGGCATGTTTTTTTTTTGTTGTTTGTTTTTTTGTTTGTTTTTTTCAATGATTGGCTGGGAGCACAAAAAATGTCAAGAGTGCTTGAGTAAGAGCCTGTCCTTCCCCTGACCCAGGCTAGGCTGACAGTTCTGAAGTCCACATGACCACTCCTAGATTTCTTGAAATCTGAAGAAAGTGGGCACTCACCTAGCCCACTGCCAGGCTCAGTGACTCTCACTGGGCAAATAGGTGTTGAATGCAAGGACTTGAACTCCCAGAACATAGCATAGAGCAGGTGCTTAAGGAACAAAGGAAGTGCATTGAGTTATACTGAGTGTACAGGCCAGGCAGGATCATGGGGCAGGAGGAGGGGGAGGGGCATGAGTGTTCTGCAGCTGTGACCTCAGAGGGGAAGGAGGCAAATGTCATCCAGGTTACCTTCTGACAGGTGAGCATGGCGAGGACCAGTGGGGAAATGCAAATGGGTTTCCTCCAGCTCTGCCTCTTCAAACTCACTCCACTCAATTTTCCTAGAAATACTGAGGCAATGTTCCCCCTACACCCCCAGCCCCTGCCTGGGAGTCCAGTTGTGCTTTGCACACATGAATTGCTGGGTCCTGTGGCCACCAGACCTTGAAATCAGTTATACAATGTATTATCAAATGCTTGTTCAAATTCACTGGAAGCCCTGAATCTCAATCCTCTCTTATCCACAGTCCTTTGGGAATGAAAGGGAAACAATAGATTCATTTCACAAAAATCATCACATTTACATATTTTTATCATGAGCTCAATGAATGATTTTAATTAAACCATTTTTAAAGAGGGTAGAGAGGAAGAAAGGCAAGATGGTAAATATTTAACACCTAATCAAGGGGAGAGAAGCGTGAAGCTGAAACTCTCATTAAGCTGAGTGGATAGAGGGTGGGCCATGGAAGCAGCCTGGGCTTGGTCGCCATCCTCCCTTATTGGGGGTGACACTGGGCAAGCTATTTCACCTCTGTAAGCCTCATTTTCCTCGTAGGGGAGAATGCAGAGGATACCAACCTCACGGGATTATTGTCAGGAGAGCTTAATGATATTAGTAATAGTAATGGCCAACATTTCTGGAATGGAAACTATGTCCAGGCACTTTGCACAGATTGCAGCATTGAATCTTGCCTTGCCCTTGTAAAGGAAGCACTGTGAATTTCCTCAATTTACCTAAGAGTAAACGGAGGTTTAGGAAAATTAAATATCTTGCCCAGGGTCTCCCAGCTACTAACTCACCAGGCTGGCACTCAAACCCTGGCAGTTGGAGTCCAGAGCACACACTCTTAGCTATTATCTGACCTTGCCTAAACCATAGTGCCTGGAACAAATATGTATACACTCTCTTTATTTCTCAAGTTCAAGCCAAAGAAGAACATGTCCAAATACCGCTCTAGTTATTTCTACTATGACTTCTATTCCCATCTTACATTTGTATAGCATTTTACAAAGTATACTTGCAAATATTTCCCATCTGAAACACTGATCACTTGGAGCTCAGAAAAGTTAGATAGTTTGGCTAAAGGCACCTTTTACATGAAGGCAGGTGTGTGACATGGAGGCACCTGCTTCAGATATCAGTCTGCTGAGAGAGGGGAGGATTTGAAGGGCAAAAAGAGAGAGTTTGAGACTGAAACCCTTGGGTATTCCCTGATCACTGGTCATTTTCAGGAGGCGAACCCTCAGTCTGTCTCATTCCGGGAGTGATTGGATGCAGGAAATTAAACCATGATGCAGGAGATGAGGGTAAATCAGAAGGCACAGCCCTTTCAACACTGTTCTAAGTGCTCTGTTGAGATAATTGTATGGCTGTTTCTGCAATCAGTTCTGAGAAAATTGCTCCTCCCAACTTAGCTTCCCTTTATGCAATAATTGCTTCAAAGAAACTATATATATTCAAATACTGGACCAATAGCCTGAATATACATTATCAGAAAAGGACACTTTGATGTATGTTTCAAAGTCAAACGTATCTGAATTGCAGTCCCAACAAGTAAGGCAGTTGTCCTTTCTGCCTGTCTCTCTGTCCCTCCCTCTTCCTCTCTCTTTTTCCCTCCCTCCTCTCCTCTTTTTATTCTCCTCTTTACTCTTCCTTCACTTTCTCTTCCCTCTCCTTTTACTTAGTTACAGTACTATCTAGACTTCTCACTTTGTGAATCAAAGAGGCACATTTTATCCTCTAAATAGAGTTCTGTGAAGAACGATAACTCTCATGAAACCTTATTTAAATAACTATTTAGCATTAATATCGACATGGTTATCACGCTGGTCTTGGTATAGATAGCTTCAGCTATGTTCACAAAATTGTGTACCTTTCGGGCAGGTGTCCCTAGCCCTCCTTCCTGTAAGGGGGTGGGGATGGGGTTGGGCTGGATGGAACCTTCTCAAATTCTTCCACTAAGTCCCCTGTGGCGAGGGACACAAGATGTCTCATCAGAACCATAGAGTTAGTCCCCAAGGATTGGGAACGACTTACTGGATCCCCCCCAGAGCCCAGATGAAGAAGTGACTCACCCACGGCCATGCAGCTCAGAGCATCAGGAATGAGATTGACCCTAATCTTCAGAGTTTGAGCCTCATGTGTCCGCTATGATGCCATAGGGCTTCATGCTATAAAACATAGCTCCCCGCTGAGCCAAACTCTCAGTATCTCTATCAGGGGTCAGCTCAGCCAGCAAGTGGTCCCACTTCTGCAGTTTTGCGGTATAGGGATGGGTAAAAGGGCAGTGTGTTGTTTAAAAAATTTATTCTTACTCTTGTATATCCTTTGGCCCTCATTTGAATATACCACTTGTATTTACAGCTGAAAGGAGGCAGACAATAAGAGATATGTCTCTTACTTAGCAATCTGGGAAATCATTAGTTCGTTTCCCAAATGAAAGCAAGTAGTTTTAAATTGTCAAGTATAGGCCATCATGAATGAGAGTACCAAAGGGGAGAGAGAGAGTCGGGACAGCTGTGGAATTGTTGAATGAAATCATTCTATGTGTGCAATTCCCAATTATATATTTTCCATACCAGAGGTATATGCTTATAAATGTATATTTTATTTTTACACAGAGAGATAAAGGGAATATTCATCAGAGATACTGAGCAGGCCTCTAAAAATCTAAAATAATGAAATCATTTTAAATAGGGCTTAGTCTGTGTACACACTCTGGTCCTAATTTTCATAATATCTATTTTGCTAGACCTTCAGCCTATAAAACAATGTGGGTTTTGGTTCTGGTTGTTTCTGTGTTATCACTGCAATAGTAGGTCTTTAGAAACATTGTATCGACATCTGGATGATGTTCTCTGGGAAACTTCTCCTTGACCAGAGGCCTTATCTGTGACTGAAAAGCAACACCTGCGCCAGATGAAATTTGTCATCATCTGTCATCCAACCTATCGGTTGTTGCCTAGCAACAGGTCAATTATACTGAGTATTTGCTGAGACAGATTAGTAACATTGTTGCCATAACAACTACCTTTGTCAGTTAATTAAATTGATTTGACTGAGAACGGGCATCGGGGTACTATGTCTGCTGTATGAGGTAGTAATTGTCCTGATTCAAGTATTGATTTGCATTACTGGATTGGTATCATCCTCGAAAAGGTGTTCTATCACAAGGTGCTCACTAAGGCTATGATATCACTAAATTAACTCTTCCAATGATCCAGGAAATGAGACTTTATCTATATATTAATTTATTATTTTACTAGTTCATTCAACAAATATTTATTGAACTAAAGGAATGTCTCAAAAGTGAATGAGTAATGGTAGCAGTACCAGGGAATTTCTTTGGGGTGAAGGAATAGTTCTCTATCCTGATTGTGACGGTGCATACACAGATCTGCAGATATGACAAAATCTCATAGAACTGAAGATAAAAAATAAATAAATGAGTGCATTTAAACATTTATGAAATAAGAATAAGCTCTCTGGATTACTTAGTATTGTACCAATGTCATTTCCTGGTTCTGATCATCGAACTATGGTTATGTAAGATGTTATAACTGGGGGAAACCAGTTGAAGGGTACACAGAAACTCTGCACTATTTTTATAATTACTGAGTCTAAAATTATTTCAAGACAAATTTTTTTTTAATGGAGAGGAAAGCAAGGAAGAAAGGAATGGAGGAAAGGAAGGAGGGAAGAAGGAAGAAAGTAAAGAAGGAAGAAGGAGGGAAGGAAGGGAAGGGAGGGTGGAGGGGAAGAAGACTTTATTAATATGCAAAATGGAGCTTTTTCTGGGCTCAGGCCATGCTAAGAAGGGAACTCACCTGTTAAACAGGTAACTCACATGAACATTAACATATGCTTGGGGAATATTGAGAACCCACAGACTGCAGAAGAATTTATTATTTGATGGTCAGTACCTTACCTCATTTGCAGAATTAATCTCTCTGACCCCCATCCACTAAATGTGTCCCTTGCCCCTTAAACCTTGTGACAATCAACATAGTACATCAAATTTCAAAAATGCCTGTCTTAGCCCCTAAATGTTCAGCAGAACGAAACGTTTTTAAAAACACTGAGGTCTCGTGTCTCTAAAACAACCCAGTGAGATGGGCAAAGCTGTTGCTCTTATTTCCACTTATCACAGGAGGAAACTGAGGCTTGGGACGCTGGAGAAGCAAGGTGTGATTCTCCCCAGGTTCCTCTCAGACTGCTTCTCTGCTCCTTCCACCACACATAGGTTTCCTAAATGTGACCTCAGATGATGCACTGACCAGTGTCCAATAACAATAGTGACATGGGGATATGGTGCCCATTTTTTGGTCTCCTTTATCCTTGTGGGAAACAAGGAGAAATTCTCCACTCAGTGCTAATTTTTTTTAACATATCTTCAGTTGCCAACCTGACCCAGAGCAGAACTCAGTCTTTTGTTTGCACTGCATTTATTTCTGCAGTTACCTTCTGCTTAGGGTTTCTTTCTAAAATCAACATACTTAAGTAAAAACAAAATCTTAATAAGGCTGAAATCATTGTAGACATGCCGTGGCAAAGATTCATCCAGCAATGGCCCAAAAAGCAAAACATTCTGGTTGGGACTGGAAGGGTAAGTAGCAGCATTCCAGGTTGAAAGAAGACTACCAAAAGCACAGAGGTGTGTGTGTACGTGTATGTGTGTGTGTGTGTGTGTGTGTGTGTGCGTGCGCACCTCCTAGGCACAGAGCAGGAACATCGCCTTCAAATCAGTGGGGTAGTATGGGGTGACAGGAGGAAAAAGAAGGGATATGGGAGAAGGGTCTCTCCATCCCTGCACAGAGGTGCCCGGAGGAATCAAACCCCAAGTCCTTTGGTGAATTCAAGAAGCAGGAGATTTGGTGGCAAGGGCATAGCAAAGGACTAAATCTTTTGTATCCTGTAAATCCATTATTTTTAAATTTGCATAATATTAATTGCCCTGGAACAAAGTCTTATTGTTTCCTCCTTGACTGCTTGCTGGAGGTAAAGGGGAGGAAAGGGTTTGGGGAGGGAGGGTTGGATGAAGATGAGTGTTAGGAGAAGGCAGAACCTGGCCTGTAGATGTGGGTAGGTCCAGGTGTGAAACACTTTGAAGTCAAATGCATTTGGGGCTTTGTTCCAAAAGCCAGCATGTCTACAGTTCTCTGTGTATGTAGGAGAACCATCAAGGAGAGAAATGCAAATTCCTGGGCGCCAGGTCCAGGGACCTGTGATGGGCTAAGGGACCATTCTGCAAACTACATTTTTAACTTGTCTGCCAAGTGTTCTTCTCGTTTTGTTTTCTTGAGATATAATTGACCTGTAACATTGTATACATGGAAGGTGCACAACCTATTGGTGTGATGCATCTATACACTGCCTATGATTACCACTGGAGCTTAGGGAACACCTCTATCATCTCACATAATTATCATTTCTTTCTTATGGCAAGAACATTTAAGATCTAGTCTTTTAGCAATTTTGAAGTATATCCACAGGGAGAAAAATGAAATTGGACCCCTATCTTACACCACTTACAAAAATTAACTCAAAAGGGATTAAAGACTTAAACCTAAGAGCCCATGCCAAGGGTCTTGATGCAAAGGCCCCCGTGGCACACCTGAGGGAACACAGCTACAGGAAACAGATCCAGGGAAGGGGGTAGAGCAGGGAAGATGCACAATATGACTCATGTCTTAGAAAGCTCATGTCTTTTTTTTCTTAAGTATAATACATCGTTAGTGCTGATGATCTTTGAAAATAAAGAAAAAGGAAACATAAGAGAATATTCATCCAAAGTCCCACCACTGAAAGTCCAAAATATGAAATTTGACTATTCACTCAGTGAGTATTTAAAGATTCCTTTACAACCATGGCCAATTTATTCTTGACACACAACAGGCATGGTGCCCATAACACTTTTAGGGGCCCATGCAATAGATACTTTTAGAAGACAAAGTGTGCAAGATGAGTAGTTCCAAAAAAATAAGCATTGTTATATTCAGCAACTTATATTGAAGCATGTCCAACTTACTATTTTTATTTCAGCCACAACTGTGAAAAACCCCAAATGTCCAATAATAGGGAATTGACTGAGTAGAGTATGTTATGGCCATACTACAGTCACTTAAAATTATGTTGCAAACAGGGCTGTATCATGGCTTTCGTGGATCCTAAGTACTTTTGCCTACATGGTCCCTTCCGTGAATTAAAAAATATATATATATATGATGTAAACTATTATACATAGGATGGATAAACAACAAGGTCCTACTGTATAGCACAAGGAACTATATTTAATGTCCTGTGATAAACCAAAATGGAAAATGATATAAAAAAAAAGAATGTCAAAAAAAAAGAAACTGTACCAAAAATCTTTCAAACGTTGGCAAAAAAATATATATGTATATGTATTTTATATATAATGTATTATAGATTTATAAATAATAAATTTATCTGTATAATATATTAAAATATATAATATATTAAATATATAAAATAATATAA
This sequence comes from Monodon monoceros, assembly GCF_005190385.1. Lineage (NCBI taxonomy): Eukaryota > Metazoa > Chordata > Mammalia > Artiodactyla > Monodontidae > Monodon > Monodon monoceros. The sequence continues at coordinate 168,019,229 of NW_021703778.1, forward strand.
AATGTATACAAAATATGCTATATGTATATTGTATATTATTTATATGCTATAATATATATTTATAAATATGTCTATATAATATAGATATACAAATATAGAATACATTTTGTATATTTTAATATTTATATTTTTTATTAAAATATAAATAAATTATATAATAGAAATAACATATAAAAATTATATTATAAAATATAATGAATTATATATTTATAACATAACTAATATAAATAATTTATAAGTTATTATTAATAATATATACTATTTAGTATTATCCATTTATAATTTATAAATAGAAAATAAATAATATAATATAGAATAATATATTAAAAATATATATAGCTTGTGGAGGAAGAGGCCTTCTCCCTCACGACTACTCAACCCAGCCACTATAGTGTGAAAGTAGCCATAGAAAATACATAAGCAAATGAGCATGGCTGTGTTCTAATAAAAGTTTGTTTATGAACACTAAAATTTTATGTAATTTTATATAATTTTTACGTGTCACTCAATACACTTTTTTGATTTTTCTTCAACCATTGAAAAATGTAAAAACCATTCTCAGCCTCCAGGCTATACAGAAGCAAAGCAATGTATGGGATTTGACCCTGACACAGAGAATGAGGAAAAAGAAAGGAGACCTTTCCTGGGCCAGACCTAAGAATAGCACACATCAGGTTTGCTCACATTGCATTGGCTGGAATCAGTCACATGGTTACCCAAACTGCAAGGAGGGATGGAAGTGAGCTGAGGGTGAGGAGTGAGCCCAGGTAGAAGTAGGAGTGGGTCTGGATGAACACAGGATGGTCTCTGTACCCGCTTGCAAACACATACACAGAAGTGTGCACTTGCCACCCTGGACCTGGACACGGGGTTTCACACTTTACTTCTTAAGGATGAAGCTGGAAGAATGTTCCTGCAGGGGATTTTTCCAGGGACTTCGAGTGAGACTGATCCTCTCCCTCCCAGGTACTTGGCCTCCCTCCAGCCTCAGCCTCTGGAATGTTTGCCTTTATTTACTTTAGTGTGTCACCCACCCTTTCACTCAGCAAATTACTCGAAGTCTCAAAATAAGATTGCATTATAAATTGAATTTAATTAAAGTGGGCTATTCAAGCATACCTTTCTGTTTGCTTTTTATCTCTCATTTCTCCTTTGCACATCAGGAATCATGTTCACCTCCCAGCAGGTCAGTGGAAGAGAGTGAGAGAATTACATCATGATAAAAAGTTTAAGGTCTCCACCCAGCTACCCAAGAAGTTCTACCCACAACCCATCGTATAAATTAATTGTGGCTGTTTCCCCTGATTGCCTGGAAACTTGTTTTCAGAAATTCCTAATTACATTTTCTTGATAAAATATTAAATGAATTGCTTGGAATAAAGTGCAGTTTCTTAGCCTGTGATTGATTTAAGACCCAAATACAGTACGCGTGAACCTGCTCCATGAAGGAGCCAGAGCCCTTATAAACAATGTCAGGAAAGACAGTAAACGTGATGACTGACTCTGAATAAAAGAAAACTAGAAACCGGGACCAAGCACAATACTGGAAGATAAAGAACTCTAAATTACAAGGTACTGTGGCATGGGCTGCTGAGTACTCTGTAATTCAAGGTGCTGTCGCTAGAATGCTAATTCTGCCCACTTTAATGCCATCTAATCTTCTGTCCATGAGAAAAACAGCTATGCTTCTATAGACTTATCATTCCTATTTCAAAAAATTTTAACAGATGTTCAGTCTATTCAATGTCTCAGGTAGGAGCTGCATTTTTATTCTTTTAATTTATTTTTAATAGATATTTATTGGAGTATAATTGCTTCACAATACTGTGTTAGTTTCTGTTGTAAAACAAAGTGAATCAGCCATATGCATACATAGATCCCCATATCCCCTCCCTTTTGAGCCTCCCTTCCACCCTCCCTATCCCACCCCTCTAGGTCATTGCAAAACACCGACCTGATCTCCCTGTGCTATGCGGCTGCTTCCCACTAGCTATTTTACATTTGTTAGTGTATATATGTTGGTGATGCTACTCTCATGTTGCCCCAGCTTCCCCCTCCCCTCCATGTCCTCAAGTCCATTCTCTATGTCTATGTCTTTATCGCTGCCCTGCCACTAAGTTCGTCAGTACCTTTTTTTTTTTTTATTCCATATATGTGCATTAGCATACTGTATTTGTTTTTCCCCTTCTGACTTACTTCACTCTGTATGACAGACTCTAGGTCCATCCACCTCACTACAAATAACTCAATTTCATTTTTTTATGGCTGAGTATTATATATTCCATTATATATATGTACCATACCTTCTTTATGCATTCATCTGTCGATGGACACTTAGGTTGCTTCCATGTCCTGGCTATTGTAAATAGTGCTGCAGTGAACATTGGGGTGCATGTGTCTTTTTTTGAATTATGGCTTTCTCAGGGTATATGCCCAGTAGTGGGATTGCTGGGTCGTATGGTAGTTCTACTTTTAGTTTTTTGAGGAACCTCCATACTGTTCTCCTTAGTGGCTGTATCAATTTACATTCCCACCAACAGTGCAAGAGGGTTCCCTTTTCTCCACACCCTCTCCAGCATTTGTTGTTTGTAGATTTTCTGATGATGCCCATTCTAACTGGTGTGAGGTGATACCTCATTGTAGTTTTGATTTGCATTTCTCTAATAATTAGTGATGTTGAGCAGCTTTTCATGTGCCTCTTGGTCATCTGTATGTCTTCTTTGGTGAAATATCTTGCCAGTCTTAACTATGCATGTAGAAAGCAGTCAGAGCTCTGGTAATTAGTCAGAGAGCAAATCTGGTATTGGAGACAGAGCTTGGGGATCACATTAGTGAAGGAGGTGAGAAAACTAAGGGCATTGAGGGTGAGGTGCTAGGGTCACTGATAACTCAAATATCCACCATGAACTCCTTGTGCCTCCTCCAGCACTTCCTATCTGCTCCCAAAGGCTCCAGCAGAGACCTCCTGGATGTACCTCTTCTCTTCGGTCCCTACCCATCAGATACCAAAGTTGTAAATTTCCCTTCACCCCTCTTTACTGTCTCCTGAACTAGGCTGCTTCTATTTCTGTTCTCACCACCCTGGTCTGCATAACAGTCTCCTTGCTACATTTATTATTGTTACCCCCAATCCAGCAATTCACTGGAATCAGATATCACTTTTTTAAAAAATTTTATTCAAGTATGGATTAGTTACAATGTTGTGTTTATTTCTGCTGTACAGCAGTCTTTCAGTTATACATATATATCTTCTCGTTCATATTCTTTTCCATTATGATTTATCACAGGATCTTGAATATAGTTCCCTGTGCTGTACAGTAGGACCTTGTTGTTTTTCCATCTTTTTGTTGTTGTTGTTGTTTTGTTTTGTTTTTGTTTCGTTTGTTTTTGCGGTACGCGGGCCTCTCACTGTTGTGGCCTCTCCTGTTGCGCTCCAGACGCGCAGGCTCAGCGGCCATGGCTCACGGGCCCAGCCGCTCCGCGGCATGTGGGATCTTCCCAGACCGGGGCACGAACCCGCGTCCCCTGTATCGGCAGACGGACTCTCAACCACTGTGCCACCAGGGAAGCCCCATCTTTTTTTTTTTTTAACATCTTTATTGGAGCATAATTGCTTTACAATGGTGAGTTAGTTTCTGCTTTATAACAAAGTGAATCAGTTATACATATACATATGTTCCCATATCTCTTCCCTCTTGCGTCTCCCTCCCTCCCACCCTCCCTATCCCACACCTCTAGGTGGTCACAAAGCACCGAGCTGATCTCCCTGTGCTATGCAGCTGCTTCCCACTAGCTATCTGTTGTACGTTTGGTAGCGTATATATGTCCATGCCACTCTCTCACTTTGTCACAGCTTACCGTTCCCCCTCCCCATATCCTCAAGTCCATTCTCTAGTAGGTCTGTGTCTTTATTCCCATCTTACCCCTAGGTTCTTCATGACATTTTTTTTCTTAGATTCCATATATATGTGCTAGCACACGGTATTTGTTTTTCTCTTTCTGACTTACCTCACTCTGTATGACAGACTCTAGGTCCATCCACCTCACTACAAATATCTCAGTTTTGTTTCCTTTTATGGCTGAGTAATATTCCATTGTATATATGTGCCACATCTTCTTTATCCATTCATCAGATGATGGACACTTTTCCATCTTGTATATAAGAGTTTGCACAGAGATCATTTTAGAATGCAAATCTGCTCAGGCCATATCTCAACTTTGAATGACTCAAGGGTGTTCTATTGCTCTTAAGATAAAGTGGGGTGACCGTACCCCCCAGTTTGCCCAGTACAGTCTCAGTGCATGCTGGGCATCCCAGCATAATCATGAGAAGCACCTGCTTTTACGCTCTCAAGGATCCCTGTTTGAATGATAAATGTTATGATCATCCTAGTTCACGTCCAGTATCTGTACCATGCTTACCCCTTCCCTTGCTCTCTGCCCTATAGAGCTCTGCCCTATAGAGACTCTGGTCTGAGGCAAGTGCTTTGGAAGTGGTTTGCTCTCTCCTGACACAGGTGTGAAATGCTCTGAAATGCTCTGCGCCTCCACACCCACCCTCTCCAGATGTTTGCCCGACTCGCATGCAGCCTCCAGAGTGAAACCCGCTCAATCCCTTGACTTCATTAGATTCTCCTATTGCATGTTTAACTCATTGCACTTATTCTTAGCACACACCACATTTGAATTGCTATACTATATATTTTTTAATAATTTCCAGCATTTATAATCTTCTTTCCTGGTGTTATACAAGACCCCACAGATGCTACTTGTGGATGCCACTAGGCCTGGCACAATTGTAGGTGCTCAAAAAATACTTGTCAAATGGATGCATGAATGAAGGCAGAAATGAATGAATAGGTGATTTTAGTAGGAGGTGAAAAAAATAAAACCAAATATCTATAAATAGTTATAATTTCACCAGGACCATATTTACTACCTTCAGGAACAGGAGACACAACTGGATGTGTCCAAAAGGGTTCATCTGAGAAAAAGAAAAATTAAAGAGAAGCAAGGAAGAGGAGGTGAATGATTGAGGGAGAGGCGTGGCAGATCAGAGAGGAAGAATAAAAACAAAACTGTGTCCTGAAAATTTGTTTTCCCATCAGATGCACAAAGGTAATAAAATGTGGCCAGATTTCACAGTAACTTTGGAAGCCAGCACACAGCTGAGGACACGTGATAGACGTTCCAGTCAGCTGTGGGCCCTGAAAAAAACAGCTAGGTACTGCTCATGCAGATTCCCCACACCTCCCACCCTATCCCCAAATCAGCCCCCTCCAAAGTCTATACCTTTAACACAGTGGAAACTAGAAAGGTAGTTTGGAAACCAAGAGAAAAGCTTCCACTCTCATGCCAAGCAAACTCAACTTTAACCTGTAAATGCTGATGTCACTCTGAGTACTGTTTGGAAGATTTCTACCATTTAGAAGCTGGAAACCCACAAGTAGGATTTAGGACAGCACTATTCAATAGAACTTTCTGCAAAGGAGAAATATTCTATATTTTCACGGTCCAATATAGTAGCCACATGTGGCCACTGAGCACTTGAAATGAGGAACTGAGTGTTGAATTCTATTTAGTTTTAATTCATTTAAATTTAAATAATGGTGACCTTATTGGACAGTACAGGTTAAGAGGCAGTGACCCAAATAAGGGTCAAAAAGGACTGGAATTAACACAATTCTCCCAGAGGTTTCAGAATTGTAGGACCACTCTGAAAGAAAGCCAAACAATTTGAAAGTCCATTGAAGAAAGAAGATAAAGGGAAAACACATACACCAGGCTGTCTTAAAGAAGGTTCATTCAGCAGGGCTCAGGTGGAGGAGGATGGTGGGAGTAGAGAGAGGGGAGGTAGGGAGATAAGGAAGGATGCCTTTTACTTTATCATCGGCCCTTTAACTTGATAAGCCAGCCCTGACACTTGAAATCAGCTTAGTAGTAAAACCTAGACTCCAGAAGCTCTTTTAGTCAGTGGGATGGCTCTTAGGCAGGTCATTAGGTCAGAGGCAGAGTGAGCCCCTGTGGCCATGGGCAAGTGTAAATCAGAGAACTGGCCATCAGGCTGAAAGGTTAAGACCTCATGGGGGAAGCCAAGTGTTATTTCACTGGTTTGTTAGAGAATGCGTTAAGCCGGTTGGAAATTGCTTTAGTGCCAGCACGTAATCTCGTGGCCTGGACAGGCATGTTTTCCAAGTTTATGATGCTGAGTTAAAGTTGTCCCTATGAAAGCTGGCCGATTCAGCAGGCTTCTGATTTTGTCCTTCTTTCTCTTTGAACTTCCAAGCCATCCATCTTTAAACCCCTGTCTTCTCATCAATAAAATATGTATAATAATGGTATTGACCTTGTAGCATTGTTATGACAATTAAATGTAATGTTTATTTCATAGCTAATGCAGCGTAGCAGCTCACAAAAGTGTGTCTGTGTGTTTTATATTCTCTCTCTAATGTCCTTTTATGAGCTTTGTCTTTTTCCATTACTTTACCCATAATCTTCAAAGACATCACCCGCCCTCATACAACATGGATATAAAGATACAGTGCTTGAATCTGTCAGCAAAAAGTCTCCTTTTCATCTTGGTCATAGTGTAGCTGTCACAGGGCAGGTAATTATTCCTTCTGCTGGGTGACAGTAGAAGTTGCTAAAAATAACAGTAAGGATATGGAATAAATCACTAATACCTAAAATTAAAATAGTACTATTAATGATTAATACAATTAAAGCAATAATAATAAAATAATAAAAATAAATGGCCAGAGAAGAGAGGAGTCCACCTTTGTATGCTTAAGTTCTGAGAGAAGGAAACAAAGAGACTACTACCTGTCCAACCCAACTGTAAATCAGACACTGTCTCTTACAGGTGGCATCCCACTCAGTCTTTCCCCAACCTTCTGGGAAATGCTTAGAGCATCAAGGGTCACTCAGGGAGTGGTAAGGAAGAGAAGGCAGAGAGGCAAGGACAGGCCATGTCAAGCCACACTAAGGACTCTTTCTGAAGACACAAATGTATGTCCACTGAAGAATATTAAGAGAATGGCTTGCTTGAACTGAGAAACACCCAGAGGGAAGGTTCTGGAGCTCAAGCATCAGGGAAATCTATGCATTTTGTCTCCTGTAAGTTGCAGTCTCTTGTATATTGACTTGTGATCTCAGGTCATCTGCATTTCCCTACTTGAGTTGGAGAAAAAATAAAGGCGGAGAGAACAGCTGGGAGGCTGCTAAAATATAGCCTAAGAAGGAGCAGGTGAGGGCTTAGGGATTGTTTCATCAGGGGAAAAGAAGAAGGCTGGGCACAGGAGGAAGACGTTTTTGAGAAACACACAGCAATGCATCATCACGATTCCATGTTTGTCGATGATGCATTAACATGAATAAAGAAGAACAAGATTTCCTAGTGATACATATTTTTGCTCCAAAAGATCACTCTATGTTTAATGGTACTAACCCTTTCCTTCCAACTTATCAAATCTTTCTTGTAGTTCAAGCCAATATTCTTTTGGCCTGACACCACTGCCGATGGCAATTTAAACTTCTCTGAATTATAAAGATGCTAGAGATCATGCTTCTCTTCCTCAAGTGAATGGTTTGCTATCTCAGCAACTCAAAATCTTTCTTTCCTTTAGCTTGAGCTGAAAGATTTAATGCTGAGTTCATATGATGTAAATCTCTGGGCTATCCTTTCTCATTCCTCGCCCTCCAGGTGTCTTCATCCCACCAAGCCATCTTTCATAGTAGCCATCCCTAACTTTTCCAGCTCACTTGACTTCCACCTTTTGTGAGATATTAGTGCACATAAAAAGTTCTCCACAATTAATTTCTCAATTAAAATCTTACTTGTTCTCAACCATTCCTTAAAGACCACCTTGGTCTGGAATATGTTGGGGTTTTAGAAACTAGAAGAGTATATAGAAAGCTATAAACTCTTTCCCTAGAAAAATGCACATTTTCACTCATCCACAAAAATCCATGTACAATTTAGAAGGTCTCAAGACACCTGAAACACAACTATGGATCCTTCACCAAGTCAAGACACCAAAGTTCTCAACTTCTAGGCTAATGCTCTTTCATTGGAATAGATTATACCATGCATGTTGATGTTATAGCCTCAGTTAAACTTTAAGCTCCCTGAAAACTACAAGCCTGTCATTTGCTACTTGGCTCCTGGAGGATATACTGATATGACTTGGGGTGGTATAGACCTGAGTCAGTACCCAGATCCATCGAATATCAGCTGGGCAATGCTAAGCACATCAATGAAGTACATTCTCAGCATCAGTTCCTGCACCTGCCAGTAGGAGCAGTTGTGCCTAATACACAAGTTGGCTTTGAAGATCACATGAGATTGCATGTTAAAACACCCAGTCTTGTGTGTGGCACATGGGAGAAATTCCTTAAATGTTAGCTTCACTTATCTCAGGAAAAACTTCTGAAACAGTGAAAGGTCTTGAAAATATTGTTGGTCTGTGGAACTGATCATGGAACAAACACAGAAATAGATAGAAGAGAAATGAATGTAAGTTACTAATAGCCTCTCTCCTAGGGTTTGCAGCTCACTTAAAACTATTAGCATTAATTTTAAAATAAGGTGTGTGGCCAACCATATAGAAGAAGATAAACCTAATGTACACAGTAGATTTTGATATAATCTTCGTGAGAGTCCACACCTTGAGCTAACTTTTCCCCAAAAGGTTGTATAAATAAATTTAGAATCTTCAGTTGCAAATAACAGAACCTTTTACCTGAACTGGCTTAACATAGAAAAGATTTATTGGCCAATAACCCGGGTAACCCTTCTTTTCTTTTCTCCTCCCTCCTATGACCCTCATTTCTAGGCTCTGTTCTTCTTCATGGTCTCTCTTCATAGTGCCAGTAAGGCTGCCAGCAGCTCCCAGGGCTACATGTTTTTCTCCACATTTCCAATGAAAATGAAAGAATCTGCTTCCCATAAAGATAAATTGGAATCAAGTCTCATTGGTATGGTTTAGTCTGCGCAGGGTCATGAGACCCTCACTGGATGGAGTAACCTCTGTGCCAACTGTTTGGGACACGCTGGTTGTCTTGTACCCAATGATCCCACCTCTGGTGTTGGCCAAACCATGTGACTGAAAAAACTGGGGGAAGGGGATGTAGTGGGTTGAACGGTGGACTCAGAAACTCAGAATGTGACCTTACTTGATGTAAGGGTCTTTGCAGATGTAATTAAGTTAAGGATCTCGAGAATAGATCATTTTGCATTAGGATGGTCCCTAAATCCGATACAGTAAGTCCCCTACATATGAACGAATTCCATTCTGAGAGCACGTTCATAAGTCCAATTTGTTCATAAGTCCAAGAAAGTTAGCCTAGGTATCCAACTAACACAAACAGCTATGTAGTACTATACTGTAATAGGTTTATAATACTCTTCACACAAATAATACCTAAAAAACAAACATAAAAAATAAAGAAAACATTTTTAATCTTACAGTACAGTACCTTGAAAAGTGCAGTAGTAAAGTACAACAGCTGGCATACAGGGGCTGGCATCGAGTGAACAGGCAAGAAGAGTTACTGACTGGAGGAGGGAGAGGTGGTGGGAGATGGTAGAGCTGAAAGATCGTCAGCAATAGGAGACGGAGGGCGAGCTGCGATTTCACTCACGCCTGACGTTAATGGAACACACGTTTGCATCTTTGAAAGTTCACAACTTGAAGATTCGTATGTAAGGGACTTCCTGTAACATGATGTCCTCTTAAGAGATAGAAAAGGAGAAGACTCAAACACACAAAAAAGAAGGTCATGTGAAGACAGAGGCAGAGATTGGAGTGATGTTGCCTGAAGCCACCAGAAGTTGGAAGAGGCCAGGAAGCATTCTCCCCTAAAGCCTTGGTAAGGAGTGCAGCCCTGCCAACACCTTGATTTCAAACGTCAAGCCTCCAGAACTGTGAGAGAATAAATTTCTATTAGCTTAAGCCACCCAATTTGTAGTAATTTGTTATAGCAACCCTCAGAAACTAGTGCAGGGTAGGGAACGGGGGCAACAGAGGCTAGAGAAGTATTCAGGAACAATCCGCTAATAAGACCCATTAATAGATACAAACTACTGAGAACCAGAGAAAAAACAATTGACTCGCCATATAGGCAATGAGTTCTCATATAGTGTCAATCACCATGATAGGTACTTGTTAAGGGTCTAATGAACAAAACAGAGTCCCTGTCTTCAAAGGGCCCAACATCTAATGGTTAGACAAACAAACAGAGGAATGGAAAGCCCCAGCACACCTGGGGGCAATGCTGCAGGAGATGAAGGTAGAGAGAAGGTTCTCCTAACACAGGCAGCCTCGTGAGGGATGAGGTGACAAGACTGTCAGAAGGATGGCAGCAAAAGCTGCATTAAGACAAACCTTGGCTTGTATCTAATAAGCCGAGAAAGAGTTAAATCAGCAGATAAGGATGGAAAGGGTTTGCCCCAGCTCTACGTTCTCTAGAGACCTTCCAGGTTCCCAACAAGAAACTTAGCAAGTGTTTTGGACTCTCTAGGGAATCATTCATTCCTCACTTTTCCACTCCTTCAACAAGCACATTCACGGCTCCTCCTGGGGCACCCTCTCTCCCTGGAGCTTCTCCCACTTGGAGGTAAACATTCTCCTGGTACACCTTCCTTTTTTCCTATGTTTTCTGCACACCACCAATCTGAGAGTCTCCTTTTTCCCTTAGTTCTGACAACCAGATCCGTTAAGGCTGGTTGCCTCCATTTGCTTTGGACACATCTTCTGCATATAGATTGATGAGTTTAATCAGCAAATCAGGAGAAAGCCTTGGGCATCAATCATTGTCAACGTGCCTTCTTTCTAATTTCTGATTTGCTGCTTCCTGTTATGAAGGCAATAACATGGTTTCTCTTAAAGGTGAAGCTGAGATGCCCAAAGTTTTGAATTTTGCATCTGGTACGAAAGTTTTAATAACATCTTTCAGTTTAATCAGTCAGAGAGAAAGAGAGAAAGACGGGTTGGAGAGGAAGAGAGAGGGAGGGGATGGCTGGCATTCTCTTCAAGGGTCATACTTCCCTGAAGAAGGGTCATGTGTTTCCACAGTCATCAGGCTCTTGACCACATTACTCAAGATCCAGGCTGAGGGAGAAGATCATGTTAACAGTTCATTTAGAATTTGAAGGAGCCATGTTTCCTATTTCTTACCTTTCCACACTGACATAATCTTATCTTTCATTCAGTTTTAGAAAGCATCCTGGCAGGACAGAGCATACAAGAACCTTCTCTCTCTTTCTCTCTCTCTCTCTCTCTTTTTTTGTTCTTTTGGGATAAAATACTGTGTTTCCATGAGTGTTTTTCAAAGAGAAAATAGCATGATGCTACCCAGAGTCCACAGCCCCTGTGTCCTCAGTTGGACTGTTCTAATAACTTTCACCGGGTCTTGTCATTTTAAGGATGCAAACTAACTAAACATGGCCTGGAAAATCCACCTGCGGTGAAGCCGCCCCCACCCCACGTGGAAATACAATCTGATGATGTCACTCCACAAAACCAGAAAGTGGCTCTGATTTTGCAACAAGAGTTCAAAACTGTTGCACTGATATTCCTTCAGTAATTCACTTACTAATCCATGTGTTCAACAAATACTCACAAAACCTTTACTATGTGGCGGGAACTATTTTAGATTCTGAACAAACAGCAATGAATAAAACTGCTGTGTTACGCTTGCAGGTTTAATTCTGGTGGGCAAATCTTCCCACGATCTGGACCCAATATAATTTTGAATTAATTTATTGAGGTGTAATTTACATTAAAATGAAACAATTTCAAGTACAATTTGGTGTGGTTTGAGCTAAGGATAAACCCCTGTAACCACCACCACAGTCATGAGAACAATTTCATAACCCCAAAATTCTCTCTTGCATCTTTTCAAGACCTACCCCTCACACTATCTTAGGAAACCACTGTTTAACTTTCTGCCACTCTACACAGCTTTGTATTCCCAGAGTTCCAGATAATAGAGTCATACTGAGTGTACCATTTATGTCTGGGTACTTTGACTTACATGATACTTTTAGATCCCTCTTGTGGCTTTAGGTCTCATCACTCCAATACATTTTATTACTGAGTAATATTCCATTGTATGGATATATCACAATTTATTTACACATTCACTTGTTGATGCAGGCATGGACTACATCTGGGTTTTGATCATTAAGAATAAAACTGCTATGAGTATACTGAACATGGACCAATGTTTTCATTTCTCATGGATAAATTCATAAAATAGTGTTTGTTGATAAGTGCATGTTTAACTGTGTAAGAAACTTACAAAATGCCCTTCATTTCTCAATATATGAGAATTCAAGTTGTTTCACATCCTTTCCAGCACTGGGTTTTATCTGTCTTTTAAACTTTACTCATTTTAGTGGGTGTGTTGCAGTACCTCCTTGCAGTTTTAATTTGTATATTCCTGATGACTAATGTTGTTGAGTTTCTTTTCATGAGTGCATTGGATCCCTGTATATACTACTTTGTGAAATGTTGTTTTAAAACTTGTACTCATTTTTAAAATGAGTTGGTGGTTTTACCATAATTTAGTTGTAGGTGTTCTTCAAGTTGCCTGGATACTAGTCCTTTGTCAAATATATGTATTGTATACATTTTCTCCATTGTGTACCTTGCCTTTTCATTTTCTTAATTTCTTTCAAAGAGCAGGTGTTTTTAAGTTATCACTGTTTTTTTCTTTTATAGTTTGTCAGTGACATCTTTGCTTACCCCATTTGCAAGTACTTTTTCTATGTTCCTTCTAAAAATTTTATCATTTTGCAGTTTACATTGATTTCTCTGATCTATTGCAGTTTAATTTTTGTTTGTGGCATGAGGTTTTATTTCCCACCACCACCCCCAAACTCCAAAGTTGTCCCAGTACTATTCCTTGAAAAGACTGTCCTTTCCCCACTCGATCCCTTATTGGAAATTTTTTGACAAAATATGTGTGGGTTTATTTCTGCTTTGTCTGTGGTGTTCTATTGATCTAGATGTCAACCCTCCCATATTGATTTCACCTTTATTTGAATTGGGGTTGATTTATTTTTCCTTTCAGCATTTAAATATGTCATTCAATTGTCTTCAGGCTTGTATAACCTCTGACAAGGAACTCCAGGATTATTTTTAAATTTACCTCTTTGTATATAAAATACCAGTGTCTCATGCTGCTTTTTTAAAAAATAGACTTCAAAATGTTTAGAACAGTTTTAAATTTACAGAACTATCACAAAGATAATATAGAGAGTTCCTGTATACCCAACACCTGGTTTTCTCTATTATTACCATCTTACATTAGTAGGCTAAATGTATCACAATTAATGAACCTATACTGATATGTTATTGTTAACTAAAGTCTATACTTTATTCAGATTTCCTCATTTTTTTCTGTCCTTTTTGTGTCCCAGTATCCTAACCAGGGCACCACATTACATTTAGTCTTCATGTCTCTTTAGGCTTCTCTAGACTACAACAGTTTCTCAAGCTTTCCTTGTTTTCGATGACCTTGACATTTTGAGGAACACTGGTTAGGTATTTAGCAGAATGTCTTAAACTGGAATTTGTCTGATGTTTTCCTCATTAGAAATAGAGGTTATGTATGGTTTTGAGGGAGGAAGAGCACAGAGGTAAAGTGTCATTCTTATCACATCATATCAAAAGAGGATACAAAATATCAACATGGCTTACTACTGGTGATGCTGACCTTGATCACCTGGCTGAGATAGTGTTCATCAGGGATCACTCTGGCTTCTCTGTGGTCCATGAGTGTTGAGTCTGTTCCCATAGATATTTGCAGACACTCTCAGTCCCTCCAGTGCAGGGCTGGAGATGAGTGCATGTTGCTGTAGCTCTCTGTCTCTCTGGAATCCTGCAGACCTGACCCTCTGAGGGGCCCTCATCCTCTCTATGTGCTATGGTAATTAGGAGGAAGTTTATTCATTTTCTGCTTGGAGTCCAAAGGCCATAGTGTTTTCTGTGAAAAATCATCTGACTTCCTGTGGAAAATCAAATCAGGTAATGCTCTGCTTAAAATACTTCAGTGTGTTTCCATTTTATTGAGGATAAAGTGCAAAATAATTAGCCAAAGCTCACAAAGCCCTGCTTAGAGACATCCCTTCTGATCTTGCCTCAACGCAACACCATTCTCCATACCATCTGCATCTCCTGTTGGCTTGGAGTCACCATGGGGACAGAAAACATGAATGCTTTGCTTATTGTTCTGAGCCTGGCACACTGCCTGTAACACAGTAGGTTATGTTTGTTAGTAATGCCCCTGTCTGCAGGTAATAAACCATAGTTTAAACCAAATGGAATTTACTCTTTATTTATCAGGAAATTTAAAAGTAGACAGTCCCAAGATTGGTTTGTCAGCTCAGTGAGGTGACCAGGAACCCACCATGTTCCACCCCTCATCTCCACCATTCTCAGCATGATGGATTTTCATGCCTCGGCTCCTTGCCTCATGGTTCCAAGATGGCTGTCACAGCTCTATATGTCATATCCTCACATGAGCACAGCCAAAGATGGAAAGCAAGGGATTACTAGGGTGAAAAAGAGCTCTTCTCATGAGCCCTCCTCTTTATCAGGGAATAATCCTCCTTCCCAGAAGCCATTCAGTAGATTTCCCTTTATGTCGTATTATCTGTAATTGGATAACTGGCCACTTGTAGCTGCAAGGGAGGCTAGAGGTCAGTGAGACAAAAGAGGTTGTGAATAAATGCAGGGTAGTGAAGCACAAATGCCTAACATACATGCTCAGGAAATATGTGTTGGGTGGGTAAGAACAGCACTTGTCTGAAAACACTAGCATTGAGCACAATCTGTTGAGAACCTTCATGTCCAATACTGGCTCCAATTCTTTAACTTCCTTTGACATCTAAAGCTCAAGAAGGTCCAAAGCCACAGAACTAATGAAGTGCTGAAATTGCCCCAGGTCTGCCTGCTGTCAAGAGTCCAAACCATTTCTAATTCTATGAATGTAGTGTCCCTGTAGGCAACCATAAAAATCCAAGGCTGAGTTCTCACCCCCAAGTTGAAACTCATCATGGTCATATCCTCCTAGAACTACCAAACTGTTGAAGCAAATGGACACTTGTGAGACAGAAACTCCAAACTCTGCAAATGCTCAGAGATTTAGTTCAGAGATGCTTCTTTCATTATTATTAGTCAGATATAACATATTTCTGGCATCAGCCAAGGACTTATTAAATGCAACTCACTGTGGTTGCTTTTGCAATTTATGTTTTTAATTTTGTAAATAGTGCCTCATTGCTATAGTCAAAAGAGGGGTTTGGGTTTGTACATAAGCAAGTATAGCCTTCAGTTACATCATGCCATAGTTGCAAAATATGGCATTGTTCATCAGATGAAGATGCTGACAGCTGCATTGCAATGGCCATTGAATTATATCCACTCACATAAAGGGAGAGATAAAAGGCATCAGTAATGTGTGGCATATGACGCACATACACACACATACACACACAGAAGGCACCGCTGTGAGACACTGACAAGCTCAGAGCCACACGTTCTGACATAAACACACTTATACACAGGAACTTGGCTTTGTCATACCATCTTGTAAAATCCATGTTACCCCCCACTTTGCCTGCTACAGACAAGATTTTTGCTAATATAATTTCATTTTCAATTCTGTCTTCCAAGCCACAGATATAAGGAATGAGAGAATAAAGAAATAAACCAACTGTCTATCCTAACTATAAGAATCAGAAAACAGCAATGTCTTCAATATCTATAGCCCTTATCACATGTGTGTTTTCAATAATGGGGCACTAGGGCTTGGCACACTGTTGTGAGAGTGGAGGTGAAGGGAATGTGGGCTGGGGTCGGGGGGGAAGGAACTTGCTCAGGGAGATAATGGTAGATTGATTGCAACAGACGCACTTCTTCCCTCAGCCATCCATGTGCTTTGCTACATCACTGTACAGTGCCTTCCCATTGTGGGTGGGATGGTCTGCCCCACTCCTAGACTCAGGCTTTAGGACTTATTTGTGACCTGTTTTGGACAATGAGATGTTAGAAAACTAGAAGAAAGCCCAGACGTTTCAAAAAGCCTTTGCCCACTTCGGCTTCCTCTCCTCCTCCCCTGCAACTGCCATGAAAACACACCAGGCCAGTCTGCTAAGACGAGAAACATGCCAGCCACAGCCAGGCTGCCCTAGTTGTCCTGGCTGAGGCCATCTTAAGCCAGCTGACAGCTGTCTGACCTCAACCTGCAGCTGAGGATTCATACTTGAGTGAGCCCAGCTGAGACTCAAAGAGCCATCCAGCTGCCCTGTAGAAGTGAAGACAATAAAAAATGTAATTTCCCCACTATGTTTGGGGGTAATTTGTGGCAATCAATGACTGAGAGGCATAGCTGGTTGTTGATCTAGACTTAATTCCCCAAAATCCTGAATTCAATAGAGTGAGATTTCCCCAGTACTCCCATTTTACAGAAAGAGAAACTGAGGTGCCATGAAATTGAGTCGACTGAGTCACATAAAGCTATGCAGGGAGGGAAAAGTATCATTACTTATTTTAAGGTCTAGCTTAATAATTTATTCAAGAATATATTCTGAGAATAGCACCTCTTCCTGGCATGAGATGGCATGTGCATAAACTCTACCCATGGCATCAGGGACTCAGGAAGAGTTTAATAAATTCATCTTTGAGTGAATGACAATATGATTTTGCATCTGGGTCCTCTGCTCCACCAAGGTGGCTCCCCATTCAAACCAGATTCTCCTCCCAGCTCACTCTTCTCTCCCACACCACCTGTTCTCTAAGGCAGTGTTGAGGGGGTATCTTTGAGCCTCGCTCTTTATCCCTAAATTTCAAGCCAGCCTTGCTGGCCTTTCACCAACCATTCGCCCTATCCTTCTTCTGCAGTATCTGAGTAGAGGCCCTCGTCACTTCAACTGGATCCCCAACATGGATGGGATACTAGCCAGACCCAGGGGTGTGAAGGTGATACAACACAACCCTGATCCCTCTCAAGGATGCAGCTCACCATTCTAGGCTCCAATGGCTCAGCTCTATCTCACTTCTCAGGCCACCCACATATTCTTTCAGTTCCCTTTTCCACCTTGTGCATCAGAATAGGTCACTTCCAACTCTTAGATGTAATCCAAATCCAGGACGTTGGTGCATGGACCTCTCTGCCCAAGGTCTTCCCACTCTTACCTGTCCACACCCAAACCACATTTCAATATCTACCTGCCAAACACCAATGAATCCAGGATTGGTATATTTGCCCAGAAGGTGATGCCTTTATACTTCCAAAATCTCCCCTCCCCCCGTGAGGTGTCACTGGGACACCTTCGTGCATGTACAATGGTTTGGCATCTGTATCACTGATTGCTGTGATAATTACACTTGTGTTATACTTGAGGAAACCAAGACTCAGAGACCTTGTCTCTAGCCCATGTCATGACCTGGCATTGGGTAGGGCTAGGAATTGAACTGAACTATTGACATTCTAAGTCAGGGTCCTTAACATCAGGGCAATTTTCTGTGTTTACAATGATTTGACACCAGGCCACCTCTAGGAGTCTGAATGGTAGTAGTCTTTGCTGGGATGAAGGAATACCATCTTTGTGAGGTACTTGGCTAGACACTGAGCTTCTGCAGCCACAGCCTGGCCAGGTCTCACCAGCTTTGCTGCTCCCTGGATGTTGCCAGCCCTCCTCTCCCTAATTCTGAAGCCATCTCCATTCTTATAAATCAATACTAAAATAAAGCACAATAAAATAATGAACTTTCATCTCCTCTTTGACACTCTTTTCTCCCCTGCCCAATGTTAATCAAGCCACTTCTTCCCCAGGAACTGAGAAGAGATTTTATTTTGTTGACCTACATTCCACATACTTAGCCGTATTCCTAAAATCTTTCAGAGCAGCCTCAACCACCACAGAAACTCTCGTAGCTTCTACAGGCATTCCAGCCTGGTGAGTGCATATGCATACAGCGCTCCAAGGGATGTATGTTACCATTTGATGAAAAATATATTTAGAATGCTTAATATGCATATTAATTACCCCATAGATGGCAGTGACTTTTTGAGAGTAATTCCATTCCATTGTTTGAAAAACATTTTTGAGAATTCTGGAGATAAATAACGGCAACACATGCTTTCTTTTAATTCCATATGCTGGAAACCAATCCTGTCATATAATGGAATGATGACTGTCCAGATTTTAGGTTTTGCATCACATGAATGTAAACCATCAGCCCTCCCACACATTGTCCTTTTTATTTTGAGCCCTGAGTTTCCAAGCACCAAATGCAGAAATTTTTATATGTTAACTTCAAGTTAGAGCAGATTTTAAGGCCAGATTAGGAAACAAGGAGTTCTTGAACCCCAAGCACAATCCTAACCACTTTCATATACATTATATTAATTTCTCTTTATTTAACTAAAAAGAACCCTATGGGGAAGATATTACATTCCAGTTTTATTCATGCAGGAACTGGGTCTGAATTTGACCTGTTTATAGCCATGTGGCTTGTTAGTGGAGTGGTCAGGATTCAAGCACAAGACAATACAATTTTAAAGCTCGTGTAGTTTCTACTTCAGGGAATTGACTCTAACGAATGCCTTGGAATAAAGATACCTTAAAGAGGGTTGGGCCTATATCTGTCAGTGTTCTCCAGGGAAACAGAATTAATAGGATTAACACACATACACACATGTACACACACACACACACACACACACGAATGTATTTATTTCAAAGAATTGGCTCATGCAAAGATGTGGGCTGGCAAGTCTGAAATCCACAAGTCAGGCTGGAAGGCTGAAAACTCAAGTTATTCTTCTCCAAGAAACCTTAGGCTTTGCTCTCAAGACCTTGGACCCATTAGATGAGGCCAGCCTACATGATCAAGAGTAATCTCCTTTACTTAAAGTCAACTCATTGTAGATGTTCATCATGTCTACAAAATACCTTCAGAGCAACACCTAGATTAGTGTTTGAATAAATGACTAGGTACTGGGGTCCAACGAAGTTAACACACAAAACTAACTATCACAGGGTCCAAATGCCAGAGCCCAAATACTCATAGTAAGTCCCTGCAGCTTTATGATAAGCCCAGAAAGATTACAATTCTATTTGGTCGCTTTATGGAAAATATGCAAACAAGTCCCAACAGCACTATTCATGCATTTGTATATATTAATAAGGAATTTTTTGAACATCTCCTTAGAACCCCAGTACTGGTTTAGAACAAAAAAGGGAGGTCAAGGAAAACAGAATTAAAAGACACTCTCTTCCCACAGATAAATTTAAGTTTAATTGGAAAGACAAGAAAACTAACTTGGAGGAAAATTGTATATTTTTTAGTTGAGTATTATGGTCACATGGTCAGTGAATGAAATCTATAATTTACTTGCTTTTTAAAAATTTTGGAGATTTCCTTTTTTATCTATTACATATTCAACACTGAGAAGCTTCTCTGAGTGTTTTTAAAAAATTGTTTTTGTCAGTTTTATATATATATATATATATATAAATTATTCATAGGTGTGTGTCTATGTGTATATACATACACAGACATCCATTATACATCTGTGTGTGTGTTTGATGCAGCACCTTAATTATTCTGATCAAATCCTCTGTATATCTGTTTCTATTTCTGAAAAATGTTATCATTTCCTACAATAATTGTATATTTATCGGTTTCTTTGTGTATCCCTAATAGTATTCCTTTTTATTTTTTGAACTTACATTATTAGTTGCATAAAAATGTATGCCTATTATATCTTCTTGGTCTAGTGTATATTTTACTTATAAAAAATAACCCACTCTGTCCTTTTAACCACGCTTCATTTTAATTTTTTTAGCCTATATTAATATTACTATAAAATACATTTTATTTTTATCTGGCATGTGTTTTCCACACTTTTCTTCTCAAATGTCTTATGCTCTTTTGTTTTAGCTGTATTAAGCACTAACTGTAAGTAAAATTTTCTTTTCATACCTTTTTAAGTTTAACTCAGTCTCTGTCTCTCTCTTTCTGAAGATTAATTTATTCCCATTTATTATCATTATTAATAGATTTGGACTATTTTCTTTAAACTATATTTTGTTTTTTTCTTTTTGATTTCCATTTCTTGTCTTATGTGACTTTTTCTACATGTATGATTTTTTACACTCCTCTTCAAATAATTATTTTTCATTGTAATATGCATACACACATATGTATATTTACCTATATTTTGCATGTATATCTTGAATAAAATCATTCAGAAGAAAATGAGACATAAACTCTGAGTCTGCTGGTACCAACAGCATTGAGTTCCATAAATGGACTTAATGATTGGTGAGTTCCCTGGAATTTATGGAAGGTTATTTTCATCAATAGCCCAAATTTTTATCCTCCTTCTATCCATGCTCTTTGTAATGTGACTTTTGAGGTCCCCCCATAAACAGCTGGAGTATCTTTCAGTCACATGACTTGTTTTGATGAAGAGGATGTCAGCATTTGTGATACAAGGAGAGATCTTAAAAAGCACTTGTACATTTAAGCTTTCTATTTGCTTCTCAGCCTTTATTATGAGAACATGTCTTATCAGATGTCCAACCCAATCTGATGAAGAATAAAACACCTGGAGCAGAGTTGTACCTTTTGGTCCAGGTAAAGCTGTCTGTGATAAGCTAACAGCCAGCGACCCCCAGACATTGAGAGAGCCCAGCCAAGACTAGAATTATTGCCCGAGACCATAATAGCTAGAAATAGAATAACTAGAAAAACTACACACCACAAGCTAAGTAAATGCTGAGTGAAGTAAGTCAGACACAGAAAGACAAATATCGTATATCATTTATATGTGGAATCTAAAAAAAAAAAGATACTAATGAACTTATTTACAAAACAGAAGTAGAGCCACAGATGTAGAAAACAAACTTACAGTTGCCAGGGGATGGGGGGGTTGTAAATTGGGAGATTGGGATTGACATATACACACTACTATATATAAAATAGGTAACTAATAAGAACCTGCTATATAGCAAAGGGAACTCTAGTCTGTAATGGCCTATATGGGAAAAGAACCTAAAAAAGAGTGGTTATATGTATAACTGATTCACTTTGCTGTACAGCAGAAACTAACACAGCATTGTAAATCAACTATACTCCAATAATTTTTTTAAAAAAATAGTACATTATTCTTTAAAAAATAAATGCTTATTATATCAAACTACTAGGTTTTGGAGTGATTTGTTATAGACCATTTATGTAGCAATTGATAACTTATATGGCATGTATGTGTGAAAGTGAATTTGTCATGAGTTTGTAAAAGGAACAGTGTCTCAAAAGATATCAAAAAGAATCATTCCAAATACTAAAAATGAACTTAGATAATGATATTATGGTTTCCCGAGATCAATTGTAAAGGTGAAGTGAAGCTTCTTTAAATAAAAAAGGATGGGAATATTTTATAATCCCCACAATGCCCTATATGGTTAGTTTTTTGTTTGTTTGTTTGTTTGTTTTTGCAGTACGTGGGCCTCTCACCGTTGTGGCCTCTCCCTTTGCGGAGCACAGTCCCTGGACGCACAGGTCCAGCGGCCACGGCTCACGGGCCCAGCCGCTCCGCAGCATGTGGGATCCTCCCGGAATGGGGCACGAACCCGCGCCTTCTGCATCGGCAGGCGGACTCCCAACCACTGCACCACCAGGGAAGCCCTGGTTAGTTTTTATAACCCAATCTTTTCATCATGAATTGTGTAAGGAAGATATTGTATTTTATCTCAAAATAGCATGTATTCTTGACATTTTAACCATAAAATAATATAGTTTTGGAAGTTAAGGTTCTGAGTTTTAACTGTAGGATTTACTTGGAAGCATCGTAAGTTGGGAGTAAGTTCAGAATTCTCACCTCCTATCAATACCATACTTGATTCACTAAGACTGAAGGAATCACAGATCATAAATTGTATATTTATCAGTTCACCCTATGAACACTGACTGAGCACCTACAAAGGGCTGATAATTCCACCAATGATGGGTTTTACCTTGATGGAACCTGTTATCTTCTCCAATACCTGCTGTACCATTTGGGCCCACAGTTATGTGATTCAGGGAGACGTGTATCTGTATCTTCCCTCTACTCCTGTCCAGGGCTTCTGCTGGAGTTACTATCTGCCTCCTTGTATCTTTAAATGTTACTACTTCATCCATGAAGGGCTGCTCCGCTATGTCTCAGAACACAGCTGATCTTCCTTCAAAACACTTTCTGTGGAGGCTTCTTGCTCATTACTTTCACCTCTGTATTTTATCTATGTCTCATATATATTTCTATTACTCATACATCATACCAGCTAAACTTATTGCTTTGCATATACTTTTCAACAGTTCTATTAGCTTAGAAAAAGGGACTCTAAAATGTTTACCTTAAAATACACAGCAAAAAGTGGTGCTCAATAAATCTTTGTTGAATTGAATACTTACCTGTGTGCTAAGCTATGAGATATGGACATTCTAAGACTGTCCCCCTGCCACTAAACTTGTCTTCTGTTCCCTTAAGAAATCATAAAGGAGTGAAATCTCAAGAGACAATATTGGGTCCCTTTCTCTAGATTCCAATCTAATTCCAAACCAGAACCTCACAAACAGTAGTACCTATGGAAACAAACATTGAGAGAACATGGTGGGTGGATATACCCCACATGCCCTAACTTCCAAGAGACAGAAAGTTATTTTTGGAACTATATATATATATATATATATATATATATATATATATATATATAAACTTTATATACATAAAAATTTATATATATAAATTTTATTAATGTATATATATACAAATAATTTACTCTCACCAAATAGAAACTTAGCATATACAATGTGAATATGCTGTAACTTACAATATTATGCATATATATATATATCTATATACATACATACATACATACATACACATATATATTGTATAAGTTACTATTTGGTGAAAGTAAATAATTTCAAGATTTTTAAATTTATTAGAAAAGGAAATGCGATAATAATAGAATAGACTAATAGAATGCTCTTCTGGAAGAAATTTGGCAGGACTCCCCCAGTGTCCCAGAGGTAGGAGAAACAACCATGTGTTTCAGCACCACGGACAGTGGTACATTTGCTCGAGTCTCGCTATGACTATGGCATCTAGAACTCTAAATTAAATTCGTTACTGTAGTGAAAGATGATAGAAAAGAGAGTAGCCTTCACTTCAGAGTTATCTGACTTCCACATCAAAGGAAGTATACCTCTGAACCAGGAAACCTGAATCTACAGCAAGACACCTGGATATGTGTGCTGTTGCCTACAAATGGCAAGGAAAGCACTATCAATTGCAGAATCACCAACTTTTTATAACATGGATTGGTTAGCTATAAGGCTGCACTTAAGCCTTAAAATGAGCAGCTATTTCCACATAATATCAACACAATGAGTGAATCATGGCATATTACCTATGTGGAAAAAGCTGACTCAGTGAAACCTAAGTTATAATGTGACTAAAGGAGAGTTCCAAGGATGGGGAGAGAAGCTGGAGCTGAAGTGCTGGGTGAGGTCTGAACAAAGGATTTGAGCTGGGATGACAATACCTGGCAGTATGGAGTGGGGGGAGCCCCTGCCCGTGCATAGAACAGATAGCATAGCTTGTGGCATCACAGCAAGAGATGGAAGAGATGTACTTACTACTAAGGAAAATGATTTCCTCTTTTGGTGCCTCTTTTTTTCAACTTAATTGAGCTTAAATCCTTAAATTCTACTCCATGCTTATTCTCACCTCCTCGGATAATTCTCCCAGAACATGGGCTTGATTTACACCTTCAACCTAATCATCTCTCCTACCTGCTGATTAATCACTTCAGTCATTTATTAATTCAACAAAAGTTTACTTAGCACCCCATATATGCCAGAATCTCTTCTAATCCCTTAAAAATCTCTCAAGCTACTAGACTGTTGTTTATTATTTATTCATTTATCTAGTAACTCAGTAATTATTTAATGAAGCCCAAGGGTTGCAAAGATGAAGGAGACATAAACTCTGTCATCAAGGAGCTGACAGTTGAGTGGGTGAGACAGGTATGGAGAAGCCATTATAGCACAGTGTGATAAGACACCCGAAAGAGAAAGGATGCTAGGAGAACACAGAGGGAAGAGTTATTGACATCATTGAGGATTATGGAAGGTGTTTAGACCTCAAATATATATTGAGTATTTCACACATGGCCAAAATTATGCTAGGCATTTTCACTCTTTAATCTTCACAGCAACCCAATGAGGTTGATGAAAAAACAGGAAACTGAGGCTCACGTTTCACTCCCCCTACAAGTCACAGAGGCTGCAAGTGGCAAAGATGGGACTCAACCTCATTGACTTAAGAGTCAGTACTTTTCAACTCGGGCTGCCCCTCCTTCCAAAAGGCTCCAGAGGGGGCTACATTTCAGTAGAGCTTTGAAGAACAAGTGGGACTTTGTCATGCTGCCACGCCACCTGTGAAGTGGAAGGAATGACAAGGAAACCAAGCCAGGTGAAGGGACAGAGGGACTCCCACCTGGCAACGAGCATCCCCCGCCTTCCACCCTCAGGGGGTGTCTCACTGTTTATCTGATGAGAACCTGTGGGCCCCAGGGTGGTTTCCATGGCAGCATGAACCCCCCTGATGCCCTGACCCATCTTTGTCTGTCTCAGTCTTCTTCATAATTGGGCTGGCTGCTGCTCACTGCTTACCTGATTAGTGGGTTCATTAACCTAGCAGAAATGGGATCTAAGAGGATTAAAATGTGAAAACAAATATAATACAAATTGAAAACAGTAGCTTCTCCAGTGGGGCTTTGGATTAGAAGTTGAGAAAGAGAATCAGAAAATTAAAAAATGTGAAGGACTAGGTTAAAATGGTGATTGTAGCCAAGCATCCTTGTATGCTAATGTTTCTCTGTTTTGTATCAGTTCTCCAGGAAAAAGCAGAAATGCCTTTGCCTGTCTCTCTGGGGTCTCCTAAGATCCATATACAGCCTTGCTTTCTAATCTTACTCCCCACAACCTCCCTTTCTGCTTCCCCTTCCCTGTGTAGATATCATTTTCTGTGTTTTTGGGTCTTTGCTCCCACAGGTTTCTTCCCCCAGAATTCACATCTCTATTATAATTACTTTCCTACTCCTCCCTTTTGCTGAAATGCAGCCTCCTTTCAAAGTCTTCTACCATCTTTCAGTTGAAGTCATCTCTCCCTCCCTGAAACTTGTTGAACTTTGTCTCTCTTGTCAATTACTTGGCACTTTTCTGCCTCTAAATAATATAATTTTTGTCTTTTATCCCTTGGTGGACTGTGAATACAGAGGTCTGGAACAACACCCTCCTCCATGAAAATGACCTTATACTGTTATTTACAAAAGTCTTTTGTATGAATGAGTGGGTGAATGAGCCAATGCCTCAGACTAAACAACAAACTATGCAGGCATTCCTCAATTATGTTGTTCCCTGACTTAAGGTCCCTCTGGGAACTCCAGCCTCCAAGGATGAGGAACTCAGCGTCCCTGAGCAAGTAGCCCTCTTCTCTCTCCTCACCTCCTGTGCCCCAGGCACCCTTCTTTGGGCTCTCACAAACCCCATGTGAGTGTGCCACAAGCCCTCCAGACACCTGACTTGACTCCTGCCAAACTCTGCCTGAAATCACATTCCTAACTCTTCCTCTCCTCTTTTTTCATGGAAAATCAGACTCATTCTGCCAGTTCATTTATTTATCACATTCCCCCCAAAGCCTTCCCTCCTTGTCTAGTAATCCTTTCTCTTTCCATGCTCTTTGCCCAGATGTCCATTTTAGTATTTTAAGACCATGGCAGAGTTTCTATGGTTTGTTTTGTGTATGTTTGTGTTGTTTTCGTTCTACACATCTCTTGCCCACACTTAGGAATGGTTCTTCCAGAGCAGAGATTCGATCATTTTCCATCGTGGCCGTGGTGAACATTGATTAAGCTCTTACTGTATGTTTGGCCCTGTGCTCACATGCATGGTCTCATAAATCATCATAGCAAGAATACCAGGGTGACGTCACACACATGCACACGAATGCTCACCCAGGTACGTCTGGAGATACAGTCCAGGCTCATAAGGGCTACATTGCACCACCTGCCTTTGTGGTTTTTGCCAGCACAGACTTGAGGGATGGCCTTGCTATCTAACACATGTTTGCAGAGATGGAAGAACAGGCATAATAAACTAATTCACTTCTTCTCAACATTTACAATGCACAAAGTGCCTTGCTGAGGGCTTTATAGACATTACTTCACGTAATCCCCGTAACATCTCAACAAGAAAAGCACTATTATTTCTATTGCTTTAAAGATGAGGAAATCAAGGCTCAAAGGAAGCTAATTAATTTGCCCAATGTCATGTGCTTTGAAAGACACATCCCAGACCCAAACCCTGGTCTTCCAGACTCGAGAACTGAGTTTTTTACCCTTCATCAAGCCAAATGAGTCATAGTTTGTTTTTGCCCAATTTATGGAGAATTCTAACTAAATATTCAGGTTTCAGAAGGCAATAACAGCTTACCCTCAAACAAGGCCCCCAGAAGCTCTGCTGATGGCAGTCCAGAACATCCACCAGGGGTAAATGCCCCATCCCATCACTAAGAGAACCTTCACTCAGTAGGAGAGGGTTTGGTCACATGCATGCACTCCCAGAGGAGAGTTGGCACTGCCTCTTTGCCTGAGCTTACTGAGCAAATTCAAAGTGCAGATGTAGGCAAGGAGATACCATGGGGGCCTGCAAACCTTCCGCCGATATTATACTGAGAATCAGCAATGCTCGTCAGCTTAGGAAGTTACACTTGCGGGCAGACCCAATGATCACTTTGCTTAACCTCACTTAAAGTTCTCCAACCTCAGTTTTCTCATCTGTATATTAGAGCTAAAAATTATACTCTGATGAAGAATTTGCTGTGAATTAGACAATGCAATGGAAGCATTTTCTGAACCATCAAATGCTCTACAAGCATTGTTCTGCTTACTGTTCTGGTCAAAGTTTGTTCCCAGGTGGAGAAGAACCACAGCCCCAAATGTCTGTCCTTCTGAAGCCTCTGCCTTCCCATAAGAATTTTTATGGCAAGATTATTTCAACCAAAAAGCCCAAAAAGATCAGCAAGCTTGGTATATTACAGAGAGAAGGTCAATGTGGTTGGACCCTAAAAATAAGGCAGAGAGAGGAGAAAATTTCAGCGAAAGGCTGGGGTCAGAATAAGTACAGAATACAAGGTCAAGGAAGGAACCTAGAGTGTATTTGACTTGACTTGGGAAAGCATCAAGAGGTTGAAAGCAGGGGGATATTGTGACACAATTTGGATGTTCGAGGATATCTTTGGGGGCTGTGAGAAGGGACTGGAGAGTGTCAAGATTAAGGTGGAAGGCTGGTTAGAATCCAATGCAGCATCCCAGTGAGATAAGATGGCTCCAGGAATAGGGATTTAACAGGGACATGGTGGGAAGTGGCAAGATTCTAGTTGTATGTTGGAAGAGGGACCAGCTGTACTTCCTTTCAGCATACCCAGATGGAACCCTAATTAATTCTCTCTGGAAAACCGAAGATTAAAGGACTACTGCTTTCTTCAGTGGTGAAAAGTGAGGCTGAGGTCCCTTGTCTCCAATGAACTCATTTGATGACACAAATAACTTCATTATATATTGTTATGTCTCAGAGGAAAGGGCTTTGGAGATCCCATATCCAATATCTTTATTTACTCCTTAGATATCTAAGGCCAAGTCGTGGGGGTAAACCTTCCCATTCAACAGAACATGGGTCAGCCTAAATCAGAAGGAGATCCCACGTCTCCTAATTTCTGGTCTGATACTTGGTCTTCAATGTCAGCAAAGAGGGATGGACACTAACATCCGTAACATCCCGTGTTCTAGACTGCACTGACAAAGTCACATATGCTGGTCATTCACTGCACACACTGAGCCTCTACAATGTACCTGCTCGGTTCCATGCACTGTGATGCCCAGGTGAGGAGGACCAGCCTGGTCCCTGCCCTCACTGAGATTTCAGGGGCGTGTTTGCTGCTTGATCGGTGGGATCATGCAGTATGGTTATTATGACCTTTCATGTAATAGATGAGGAAGAACCACAGACATAAGGATATTCAGAAGCTTACCCATTCTCTACAGTGTGTGGTAGGTGGCGACTTCTGGGCCCCAAGCCAGATACTGCTGTGCGGATCAAAGAGAAGCTTATGCAGAGGACCTAGTCAGCTTTCCAGGGCCCTGTTGGTATGAGTAGAATAACAGGATTTTGAAAAGTTCTATCCTGCCCCCAGCTTTGTGGGCTGAGGCAACTAAGTCAGGGATAAGTCCTTCTGAGTTCAAGTAAGGAGAAACCACAAGGACCCCAGTTTTGTACTTAAGACCATTTAGGATGTTCAAGTACAGAAAGACCATGGGCTGGCATGGAGGTGGAGGGGGTGTGGGGACGAGAGAGGCAAGGAACACAAGCAAAAGAGAAAGCCACGTCGGTCGGAGAATGTACTCGGAGTGAAAGGGGAAGAAAGGTAATTGAGAACCCTGGACTCCCTCTGCTCAGGCTCTGTGGATGAAAGCAAAGGGGGATTAGGTGACCTGAGGGGCCACAGCTGGGCCTCTGGACACCACAAGTGCACACAGGATAGAAATGCCATTTATTAACCCCATGCATGGTAATTATATTTAATACTGAATTATATTTAATACTGAATTATTTAGTACTGGTAATTATATTTAATAATAATTCCTTTTGTCCATGGGAAATAATAAAAGCTGCTCTGTTTGAGTTTGAGTGTCTTAAGTGACCCATTAGCGACTCCTACTTCTGTCCAGGCTGGCAGTCAAAATAAGAGAGAGGAGAGCCATGGCATGCACACTCAGGTTCTGTAAGAGATGGTTCTGAAATCACATAATCCAGTGTGGGAAGAGCAGAGGCCTAGATAGGGACACAGACCCTGACTCAGTGATTCAATAGCTAAGTGACCTTGGGCAGGATATTTAAATGCTCTGAACCTCTGCTTTCTTACTGATGTCTCTAACACAGCACTCACTGGTGTCAAGAATTGAGCACCCAATGAAACACTGCATGTAAAAGCAGCTAAAGAAATTCCTGGTACCTACTAAACCCTTCACAGCTCCAAAGATTCCTT
The DNA here is from genome assembly GCF_005190385.1 of Monodon monoceros. Classification (NCBI taxonomy): domain Eukaryota; kingdom Metazoa; phylum Chordata; class Mammalia; order Artiodactyla; family Monodontidae; genus Monodon; species Monodon monoceros. The sequence continues at coordinate 168,048,401 of NW_021703778.1, forward strand.
ACTTGAAACCCCTGGGTGTTTAGAATTCAGGATTTCTTGGGTTTTAGAAAAGTAATATGGTATAGATACCTTACGTCATGTAACATTCACCCGTCAGGGTCCTAGAGAGCCATCTTCTCCCAACCACCTTACCATGCTGCACTCTTCTTCTTGGCACTTATCACCAACTAAGATGGTATCATTTGTTTGCTTGTGCATCTGTGGGAAATGTGAGGCCATTGGGGCAGGAATGTTGCTTCTTTTGTCATCAATTTATCTCTTGTGCTTAGAACAGTGATTGCACCTGGTAGATGTTTCAAAAACATAGACCCAAAGATCAATAAGACATAACTGGCTCTGTTGATAATAATGACAATAATGGATTGTGTTTATTGAGCACTTACTATACTATGCCAGGCACTTTCTGTGGATTAAATTTATTTCATCCTCACCACAAACTATTTAAGTTGCTTCTGATTTATCCTCCAAATAAGGAAGTGTGCCCAAAGCTACACCGCTACTAAACAGTGGAGTGGGCATTCAATCCAGTCTGCCTGACCCTGGAGCCCCCAACAGGAGGACATGAGGAGGTATTGCCTGCACAAATCTAGGGACTACAACAGAACATGGCAAATGCCCCCACGAGCCACAAATGAGGAAGCAGAGCCATACATCTAGGAAGTGAGGAGGGAATAAAACTTCATGGAGCCTTGGGAGAAGGCTTCATGGAGAAGGTCCAGCTCTGCCCAGCAGCTACAAACAAAGGGCCTTTGCTTCCTCCTTCATCAGAATTGTCTTCTCCCTCTGTCATCAGGGGTCCTAGCAATAGCTGGACCTTTCTCTGCCTCCCTCTCTCAGATCTTAATTCTGTGTACATGGTTCTGATTATTGGATGATTCACTCAATTTTCTTTCAGTTTGCCTATAATAACTACCACTTACACAGCACACACTTATGTGCTGAGCACTGCATTCATCTCTTTACATTTAGTCTTACTGTAACCTGCAGATTGAGGATTATTATCACCATCAGTCATGGGAGGAGATTGAAGCAGGGAGATTGTTTCCTGTCCCTGAGTCCACAGAGAGTAACAAGCATGTGTCCTGGACCCCCTTGTTCATGCTCCAGGGGCCCTTTAGACATTCCAGCAGTGGTTGACCTCCATCTGAAGGGGCATTCTAAACCCCTTTGCTAGATTCCTGAAAAGTAACCCCTCACTGTCCACCATCTCCTATGATACTATTCCATGCCTCCAAAAATAGATTTTGCTGTAGGATATTTTAAGTAAATGTTTTCTTCTGATTGCCAAATTAACACCTGCTATTGTAGAAAATGTGTAAAGTTAGAGGAGTGTAGATATAAGACTACTCTGACATCCAGATATTACTATTGCTGGCTTTTTGATATTTTTCTCTCCTTTGAATGCTGTTTTGGCACATAGATAATACCATGCTGCAGGTCAAGGTGGATCCTTACTTTTCCACCTAACATAGAGTGCTGAGAAATATCCAACATATCAACAATCATTTCTACATTTCACTTTTTCTCATTAATGCTTTTGCATAATCCAACATATGAATGGGCATTTAAATTATTAAAAATGAGACTTTCTCTTAACTTTGGATTATTTACTGAGAGCAGATTTAGTTACAGTTACTTACTTATAGATACTAGAGGGAAAAAGAAATACGTATTTTTAAGGCTCTTAATATATACTTTAAAAATATTTATTAAGACCTCACTGTATGTCAGCTGCCACCAGGCTGTTGGTTAATTCTTATTACCTCATTTAATCCACATAACAGCCTTTGAGAAAGCAATATCATACTGTCATTTTACATGTGAAGATACTTAGGCTTGGAGAAGACAAGCATGTAGCCTTAGACTGCTTTCCAGAAACAGTTATATCTACGTGCATTGTTATCTGGATAAAAATATCTTCGCTTATTTAGACACTCTCCACTGGTTCCCATAGATGCGTGTGGGACCTTTTTGTAATAATATATTTTATTGACCTTTCTTTCTCTATGGTCAAAAGCAAATTACACTGGGTATATTTAGAAATTCAGTAGTGAGGCTAATACTGTATACATTTCTATAGCGTGTCTAAGTGAGAACATTTTGATACATAATTTTTAATTTCATCCACCAAGCAATATCAAAGGGAGGATGGCTAGCCTGATTTTTCAAGCTTGCCTTTGACTACTCAGTCAACAGTAGAGCTTGCCCTTAAACCCAGGTCCCCGACTTTAATCTCTTCCCACTCAGCACAATCCCAAACCTTTATGCAAAAATAAATTAGGACTCAAAACACATGTTCATACAAAAACATGGACATGGATATTCATGGCAGTTTTATTCATAATAGCCAAAAACTGGAAACAACCTAGATATCCTTCAACAGGTGATTGGTCAAACACACTGATACACTCATACCATGGGATGCTACTCAGAGATAAAGAGAAACCAACTATTGACACATGTAACAACTTAGACGATTCTCAATGGAATAACGATGAGTGCAAAAGCCAAAGCCCAAAAGATTATATACTATATGGTTTTATTTATACATACATTTATTTATACATCTTTGAAATCACAAAATTATTGAGATGGAAAACCAATTAGTGATTACCAGGGTTTAGTGATGGGGCTGATGGCAGCAGAAGGGAGGTGGATGTTGTTACGAAAGGTCAACGTGAGGTCTCCTCGTGGTGATGGAACTCTTCAGTCTCTAGACTGTGGTGGTGGATACAGGAATCTACACATGAGATACAATTGTAAAGAACTAAATACACACAAGAATGAGTCCAAGTCAAACTGGGGAAGTTTGAGAAAGATTGGTGGATTGTATCTATGACAGTGGTATTCTACTTGTGATATTATATGATAGTTTTGCAAAATGCTGCCATGAGGAGAAACTGGGTAAAGTCTACACTGGTCCCTCTGCATTATTTCTCACAACTGTTTATTTATCTGAAATTCTCTCAATAAAAATTTTAATAAAAATAAATAAATTAGAAGGATGAAGGAATATTACATTTTTTCAGTGAAAATGATTTGGGTGAACTTCAGTGGTCCCAGAGCATCTTTCCTCTTGAATCTCTGCTTGGGGCAAGGCTGAGATGGAGTCAGGGTTCTAGAAAGCACATCTATCTTTGGGTGGGAGTCAACCCAACCACGAGCACAGCATGATTGAAAGGTTAAGGTCATGGTTTCTCCCCTTCCTACCTCCCCAGTCATCCCAAGTGCTCACAACTTTGGAATTCGAAGAGTTTTAACTTTTTAAAAAGAGATGACAATTTCACTTCAATGTTTTCTAATTTTGCTGTAACTGCTACCAGCTGTGGGTTAATGGAGAACATATTCCAGGAGGCATCCTGAGGCCTTTTCATGTTTTCCAGTTGCCCGAGAGCTGACATGGTTAAATAAGAGGGGAGAACAGTGAGAGCAGAGCCTGATTTTATGTGCTGGTTTTCAGAGCCTCGCTGTTTCTTGCTCCAGCATCTTCAGACACTGGAGTTGAGTGGGTTTCTGGCTCTGAGTCCAAAGAACAGCAGAGGACTTGTCAGGACTTTGTTTACTGCTGCCTCTGAAGTTAGCTGCCGGCAATATCCAGATTCGAGCGGTGGGGAACCTCCATCAGCTACTCTCACTAACCTCGGTCAATCTTCCTGGGTTAAGTTGGAAATGCGATAAACACACCAGGCCCAAAGAGAAAGACAGAGATCGGGAGAGGAGTGTCTTATTGTCCAAGAAACTCTGCATGGTTCATCTGCCTTGGAGCCTTCTGCCCTCTTCTCAGCAAACACCAGGAACCCATGATGTGCCAGCTATCCAGAGGTTTGGGTCTGCCTCCCAGTTGTTTCTTGCTCTACGATCACATTCATGTCCAGAACTAAATATGAAAATAACACTTTAGGGCAGGCAGGGTTAGGAACAGATGAGGAAAGAGATAGAGAGAGGTGTGATGTGTGGCCCAGGACCACATGGCACCAAATAACCCAACCAGGACTGGAATCCACAGCTTCTCACATACAAGATGCCCTCAAATATACCATCTGAAGCTTTACCAATAATTAAAACTCAGTGCCGCGTGGGAAACTCCTGTATTAGAGAAAGGACATGGAGGAGAGGCCGGGGGCGGCTGGAAGACAGCTGGCAAATTTGGACCCCTCCCTCCAGGTAGGCAAGTATGTCTGTGCTTTCCCACATTATCTCATTTGATCCAGGTGAGAGGGTCTGTAATACAGAGAATATGGTCTCCACTGAAAGGATGAAACTTGGGCTCGTGATGACTAAATGTATGGGCCAAGGTCATAAAATAATTTAAAATCCAGGTACACTGATGTGGGCTCACAGGATCTTGCCCATTTCAATCATGTAATCAGTGGGCAGTTTTTACTTCCTGAATCAACTGAAGGCATTATTCCCTCATTTCTTAGATGGAGAGGCTAATACTAACCACAGGGCATCAGAGCCCTCATTTCTTAGATGGAGAGGCTAATACTAACCACAGGGCATCAGAGATACCACGTGTAAACCTCTGAGGGGGTGCCAGACCTCTCCTAGGTGCCCAGTGCCTAACACAGCTTCCAGTTACTGTTGTATGAGTGGCAGGGATACCTGCCATGAGGAATGGAAGCCCACCAGCAGGTCATCTGGGCACCAGTGTGTCAAAGACAAGAACCTTTGGAAAAGCAGCACAAACAATGAGTCCAAGTGTCACCCACTCGTGTCCCAGACTGGACGGGACCTTCTCCCTGTGTGCTTCCCAGGATCCTGGACCCCTCTGTGACAGCACAGAGAAGCACATGGTCCTCCCTGGGCTTAACTCTACCCCTGCTTAACTGGGACCTTGTCACCTCCCTACATCCCCACACAGCCCCGTCCAAAATTCACGATGAAGGCTGCAGCCAGCCCCTCCTGCGCACTTGAGTTCAGGGCTGTCCACTCGAGTTTCTCCTACTCTGATGGCAAGTGGTCAAGTGCCGGGTGTGCGGGTGTGCATGGGCACACGCGTGCACAGCTCACCCACGGAGCGGGGAAGAGCAGGTCGCTCCTCCAGAACCCCAAGCAATCTGCTTAGCGCCTGGAATGTGCTGCTCCTCTCTTGCGTCTTCTATTAACCTACAGTTAACATCAAGGACTGGGCCAGCCATGCAGACTTCAGACAGATCCCTGCTTCCATTTCGCCCACAGATGGCCTTGATCCCTTGCCTCTCCCAGCCCTCAGAAGGCAGCCCATGCATCCATCCCTGCCCATGGTGGGTGAGAAGAGGGCAGGCTGGTCTTCCTGCTAAGCCCCGGGGCCTGAATCCAGGATCCCTTATCCCACCCCCATACCGGCACCAAGTGCGGGGGCCAGGGGCTGCGAAATGGGGCTAATGGACGGTGACACTGTCGCCAGGAGATAGCAGCCACGTCTCCCCACCCTCCTCCGATGCCTTCTTCCCATTCTTCTTCCTTTGCAAAGTCCTGCTGGCTCGTCTCCCTCCGTTCACTCCACCTCTGTCCGGCCTGGTGCTCTCTCTGCCTTTTCCCTCTCCCCTCCTTTTGCTTCATTTCCTCTCCTCCCTGACTCTCCTCTGGGACCCTCTGCCTCTGTGTGGCCTCCCTCTCCTTTCTCTGTCCCCAGTTGTGGGAGTCCAGCCTCCATTCATGGTGTCCGCCCAGCCTCTGTCCTCTGTCTACCCTACATCCCCACCCCACTCGGTGCCTGGACCCTGCTGCACGAGGCAGGGCCTTTCATCCACAGTAGCCTGACCCGGGCACAATGTTGCCTTTGTCCTGGGGGTTCTGAGTCAAATGAAGATAGGGGCACGAGGGTTCCCCTCCACCCAGCCCTGCCCTCTTCTGCTGACCTCACATTGTTCTGTTGTGTCTCTGAGACCAGCCCTCTCACCACCCCCCCCACAAACACACACACACACACACACACACACACACACACACACACACAGCGGCCTCTGCAGCTCTAATCAGCGCTCACAATCCAGGGAGAGCAAGAACCAGGAGGCATAGATCTCTCCTTCATCCTTAGTGTTATTATTTTATAGAATATTAAGGCTCTGCTGTGATATCTCTGGGTGGAAAAATGACCAGACAACTATCTCAAAGAATATGTATCTTTGGAACATGCATGAAATGGACCAACAGATTGTCTAATTACCATTCACTAATAAGTCAGACTCTTTGTGCTTGAGAAAGGAAGTCACCAGCCTTAGCCCCGATTGGACAAGGTTACTGATATCTGCAACATCCACTGGAATGAAGTAAAATAACTACTACATTGGGGTCAGAGGTTGTAGTGGAGAAAGGTGAAAAATGTGATGGTTGGAGAACCATGGGACAGAACGTGACGGAAGTTTTAGGTACTGCACTCCTTGGTCCTCTCTGATGGCAGCTGGAGAAATGGGGTGATCCAGGACACCATACCCTACTAGGGACATGGGCAAACTGGACCCTGCCCAGAGGAACATGGCCGGGGCAGGGTATTCTCTAGTCTCTGCCTTAGAAGAATCATTGATTGAACTGGGGCTGTTCAGCCAGCACACAGGAGCCAAAAAAGGAATTATCCTAAGATAATAGGAAAGCACCATGAGGAAGTGGGAATAGGCTTGTTCTGGATAAGTCAATGAAGGCAACTCATCAGCTCACTCACCAAATATCTACTGAGAACTTTCTCCATGTGAAGTATGAAGCACGGAACTGGGGACTCAGTGGAAGACACAACACAAACAGTCTGTCTTCATTTAGCTTAAAGTTTCTGGAGAAAGACTCCACTGGAAAATGGGATCTAAGGGGAGGCCAGCTCTAAGGAGTAAGCACAGGGCGGAGTAGGACCCATGACAAGGAAGGAATATCAAAAAGAGGTTCCACTCAACCCAAGGAGGGATGCTCTGACAGTCAGAGAGATCCACAGATTCTTCGGGCTGCCATGGGAAGCGTTGATCTTCCTATTATTCGAGGTGGGTGTGCAGTAGCTGCGTCTTCTATGACAGATGCTCCTGAGGGGATGCAAGCCCTAGGCAGTGAGGTTGGACTTAACACACTGTAAGATCCATTCCAATTCTGGTCATTTCTGGAAATCAGAGAGTAAAATTGCTGATAATCATTGTATAAGTTCTAATAAAACATCTGCTTTTAATGATATTTCTCACCTGGACAGCACAGACAAGTGGGGCAAGGCTGTGTCCAGCCTCAGGAAGATCTACGTGTGTTGTACACCAGCCACCACTGGCTCTGTGAGCCCAGGCAGATGTCTCAGCTTCCTGCATCTATTAGACGGGGAAGGATAGTATGTCAGCTTTGTAGGATTTTTTGTGATAATTAAACAAGATACAGATATATGGAAAATATCTAGCATGGTCCATGGCACATACTAGACATTTAGTGATGGGTTGCTATTATTATTTATCATTAGTATCACCATTAAGCCAGTCATGAAGTCACAGTATCACAGAAAGTATATGGCTAGAAATTATTAAATTGATGTTACTAAACACTGGAAAATATTGTAACATAAAAAAAGTTCCTTTTAAATTATTTAAAACTACATTTAAAAAATCTAGGAATAAAACTAATGTGAAACATCCAAGAATTCTATGTAGGAACCTAGAGAGTAGTCTCGATTGTTAAAAAAAAAAAAAACACATGTATAAGAGACTCACAGTGTCCTGGGTAAAAAGACGGAATGGTGTAAAGATGTCAAGAATCTACAACTGAATCTACAAAAGTAATATAATCTCAATCAAAATCCCAAAGGAGTCTTTTATGGAACTTGGCAAGACAGCACTAAAATTCATCAGAAAAGAAAATGTACATTAATAGTCAAAGAAAAAATTAAGAATAATGGGACGGATAACTTGCCCTACAGATGGCATAAACAGGGCTATAAAGCTACAATAATTAAAACTATGATATTATCCCAGGAAGAGATGAATGGAGAAATATCAGAGGAGAAAGAGTTAAGAATTGGCCCCAAGTGTGTCTAAGAATAAAACGTACAAAAAGGAGGACATGTCAAATCCATGGAGGAAATATGCCTTCTGAAAAGAATGAAGTCATATTTGGTTATCTACTTGGAGAAAAAGGTAATCAAATGCCTTCCTCATAATCTAACCCCAAATAAATTGTAGATGGATTTATTCATTCACTTTAGAAATATTTATTCAACATCTGGGTGCCAAGGCTTTGCTAGGAACTCAGGTGCATAGTGGTGATGGACCCTTAAGCAGACACAGACACTGAACCAATGGCTCTTCCATTTGGGAGCTGGACAACAGGGAAGGTAATAAGATGTCATTTCAACTATGGGAAGTGCTGGGAAGGAAACCAACATGTTTCTGTGACAGAGGAGAAGGGGGTCAGGGGGCTTAATTAAACAGGTTGCTCAGAAGGGGTCTTTTAGCTGAAATGCAGGGCGGAAGAGACATGTGAAAGGCCAAAGGCAGGAAAGACTTGGTGCTTTCCAGAAACTGAAGGAGCCACCTGGCCTCAATACGATGCCTGAAGGTGTTAAAAGATGGGATTGGAGGGGTAAGCGGGGTTAGAAATCTAAATGTCAAAGAAACAAGTAGAAGTGTAGAGGAAAATATGGTTGATTCTGTTTCACTGAGAGGTGGGGAGAGACTTCCGAAGAAGGATACAAAATCTAAAAGCCAGAAAAGATGTTTTCTCCAGTAAAACAACTAGTACTACTACTACTACTTCTACTACTATACTACTGCTGCTACTATTGCTGTTACTACTACCACTACTCCTGCTTCTACTGCTACTACTACTATACTCTTATGCTACTTTGCTACTGCTACAACTATACTCCTCCTCCTCCTCCTCCTATTACTACTCCTACACCTACCACTGTTGTTACACTACCGCTACAATTATTACTAATACTACAACAACTATACTACCACCACTATATTAGCACTACTATGCTAATACCAGCATACTACTACTACTGCAATTACTATACTATGACTGCTAATATACTACTGCTGCTACTCTACTAATAATACTACAACTACTATACCACTGCCACACTGCTACTATATAACTACTGCTATATTACTGATGCTACTCTACCACTACTGCTACTGCTAAACTACCACTGATCCTTCTACTACTAGTAGTGGTGCTACTACTACACTTCCAGATGACAGAATTCACCATAAACAAAGTTTAAAAGTGGAAAACATAGTTACCATGATTTATAATGATGTTAATATTTAGAGTGCTTGAGATGTGTTTTACAAAAGTTAGCTGAGTAAAACTCCCAGAGGTAAACGCTGTTATTGCTCCCACTGTGCAGATGAGGAAACTGGGAGAAGGACCAGAGAAGTAACTTGCCCAAGGTTGTACAAAAGTCAGCAGAAGAACCAGAACTCTGTCCAGGCTGCCTGGTTCCACCGTCTGTTCTCATCTTTACCATGCTCTGTTGTGTTGCCAATGCCACCTTCTCATGTGTCTAATTCAAAGCAAATACAGCTGGAGTGCTCATCCACCAACACTGATGGGAAGTCTAGCATGAGCATCCCCTCCATGCTACTTTTTCAGACATGAACCTGGTCCTGGGAAGTGGGACAGGATGGCTGCTGCAGCCCAGTCCTGGCTCAAGTCTGCACCGTCCAGTCCAATGACAGGTGACTTCCAGCTGCCTACCTCCTGCTGTGCAAGCAAGGGCTCAGGCCTCACCTGCACCAACCCAGTCTCCCTTCCCTAGTCTTCCCATGTCAGAGGGGCTGCTTTCTCTCCAGCTCAGGTTCCCACCATGGAGATGCCTATAACCCCTGGGAGAATTTTCTGTCCCCTTCTCAGGTTGAGCTTTTCTCTTCCTCAGTTCTCAAAACATCAAAACTTTGATCCCCTGCCCCATCAGACAAATCCAGCTTAATTGCCTCAGTGGGCCCAGGCGTAGAAATCAAAGACCTGTTTAGGGAGGGCACCCGCCACCTGGCATGTTTCCTCCCTGGGCCTGGAATACACAAAGCCCTCCCAATCCTCCTGGGATTAGGGAGAGCCTGGACACTAAAAGCAAAAGCTGGCGCTCTGCCTGTTGGAAGGAGGGGCTTGGGGGTGGGGATGAGATTTGGGGAAATACCTGTCATTTCTTTATGGAGAACCTATAGGTGAGAAAAATAAAAGAGGTATTTTCTCAATAGACTATTTTGCCACATTAATATCTTAGTAAATTATAGGAACCCTTTATATACACATATAGAGTTAATAAGAGACAGACAAGTGAAGAGAAAAAATGTTCAAAAGTTCTAACGTTCCCCCCAAGAAAAATAAACACCAATGGCCAATAAGTCCATAAGAGGATGTAATGTACAGACTTACAATTAATCAGGGGAATGAAAATTTTTAAATTGAGACACAATTGCTCTGATTGCAAACCATTTTTAAAAATGTAATCGGAAAAACTGTTGAAAAGCAGGCATTTTGACCAAAGTTGATTAGAGTGAAAACTGATACCATTTTGGGAGAACCATTTGGCTTTTTTACAACAATGAAAAAGATGCATACTTTTGACCCAGCAAGTGTATTTTTAGGACTCTAAAAATGCTCATACATTTGAACAAGTACATATAAAAAGAATATGCAACTTGTCATACAATTACATAACATAAAATATATATTTGGGTGATAGTTTTAACAATGTTTGCAGAATAACAAAAATTAGAAAGTTGGGGAATGGTGAATTCAATCTAAGCTATGTAATTTTTTGCTGCCATTAAAAAGTGTGTTTCGTGGCCACTTACATAGAAGTCCATGTTACATTATTAAGAGAAAAAAGCAATGTAAGTGAAAAATGTATACAAGTGAGAAGCCCAAGTTAACTTTGAGATATAGATAGATAGATATGACAGATAGATGGATGAATGGATAAATAGATATTGATAAAACACAAATTATGCATATATATTACATTAAAATGTGGATATATATCCATAAAATTATAAGACATATAAATATGTACTTATATGTTCATACTAAATATATGCCAATTTGGTTATCAAACTGTTTCCCAGGTTGATATCTGTAGAAACAAGGTATAGAATTGTGTGTACTTGGAAAGAGTAGAAAAAATAATGTAAGACTTTCATTCTATATTTCTCTGTAATAAGCAATTATTGTTATTTTTTTATATGTAGATTTTTTAACTGAAGTATAGTTGATTTACAATGTTTCAAGTGTACAGCAAAGTGACTCAGTTACATATATATTATTTTTCAGATTCTTTTCCATCATTGGCTATTACAAGATATCGAGTATAATTCCCTGTACCATACAGTAGGTCCTTGCTGTTTATTTTATATTTAGTAGTGTGTATCTGTTAAATCCTTATTTATTCCTCCTCCCTTCCCCCTTTGGTATCCATAAGTTTGTTTTCTGTGTCTGTGAGTCTATTTCTGTTTGGTGAATAAGCTAATTTCTATCATTTTTTTAGATTCCATATATAAGTTGTATCATGATATTCACCTTTCTTTCTCTGACTTACTTCATTTAGTATGATAGTCCATCCATGTTGCTGCAAATGGCATTATTTCATTCATTTTTATGACTAATATTCCATTATGTATATATATCACATTTTCTTTATCAGTGCCTCTGTTGATGGACATTTAGGTTGCTTCCTTGTCTTGGCTATTGTAAATAGTGCTGCTATGAACATTGGGTGCATGGATCGTTTTGAATTAGAGTTTTCTCCAGATATACGCCCAGGAGTGGGATTGCTGGATCATATGGTAGCTCTGTTTTTAGTTACCTTTAAGAAACATCCATTCTGTTCTGCATAGTGGCTGCACCCATTTACATTCCCACCAACAGTGTAGGAGGGTTCCCTTTTCTCCACACCCTCTCCAGCATTTATTATTTGTAGACTTTTTGATGATGGCCATTCTAACTGGTGTGAGGTGATACCTCGTTGTATTTTGATTTGCATTTCTCTACTAATTAGTGATGTTGAGCATCCTTCCATGTGCCTGTTGCTCAGGTTGATATCTGTAGAAACAGGGTATAGGATGGTTTATAGTGGGGAAGAGTAGAAAAAATAAGACTTTCCCTCTATATTTCTCTATCCTTTTATTTTTACAATCAGTATTGCTTTTTAACTTTAAAACAGTTCCCAAAAGTTAGATCAGTTCCCCTCTGTGAGTCAATGTCCACATGCTTTTTCCCTCATATGTCCATTCATCACACAGGTATGTTAGTCCTCTGTCATCGGAGGCCCCTCGAAGACCTCTGAGGGTGGAAGTCACATCCTCACAAGGCAGCCTTTTCTGTCCTGACCACTCCACCTACAGGAAAGTTCTTCCTTTTCAGAAGAAGCCCTGGGTCTTCTGCCTGTGATGCTGCATTTGCACAGCCCCCGCTGGCTGGCATCAATGGCAGCACGTGGAGTCAAAGCCCTTCTGGGAACAGCTTCCCCATATGTTGAAACTCAGCAAACATACAGTTGTCTCGGACAAGCCCAAAAGCCAGCCTCTGCTTGGGAAATACCCATAGGAAGCTGGTGGTTTCTGTGTCTGGGACTCTGCTTGGAAATTCCTAACCTCCTTTCTGTCTTGCCCTCGGGCAAGTGCAGATCCCTCTGTTTGCAGAGCCTGCTCATCGGGCACGTTAACACACCAGACAGTCAACCTCACCAGTGACAATCGTGAAGCATCTCAGCGTGAGTGGAGCTCTTTTTCATTCTGCAGAAAGTGGCTCTCCCTGCACAATGTGGCTGCCTGAAGCATCCTTCCCAAACAGACATCGAATACGTGTCCCTGTTTCAATGCCTCTCCTGGTTCCCCTGCCTGCAGGTCAAACCCCAGGCCTCTCAGCCTGGCCTCCCATCCTGTTGTCTCTGCTCTCACCTCCATCCTTGCCTCCCACCCACTGCTGCAAAGGCAGCCCAAAGTCCAGGTAGGCTGAGCTGCATGCAGACTCCTTGACCTCTGGGCCCCTCACTCCCATGCATCTACCTGCATGCAACATCCATTTCCCACAGCATCACCTGCCTGTTCTTTAAGACTCAGCTTAAACTTTATCTCTTCTGGAAGCCTTCCCAGGTGACAGCCTCCCAAGGTGGGTTGGAGGCCCTCCTCTGTGCCACGACAGCCCCCTGTCAGGCCACCTGTTGCCATGTTAGTCTCAACCACAGACTGTGAGCTCCGTGAGGATGCAGTCCCTGTGTGTCTTCTCCCATGCAGCCTGGACATCCTACCTGTCATATATTTGTTGAATATATGAATGAATGAATGAATGAATGAGCAGATGAAAAACCAACTTATATATTAAGAAAACAGAAGGTCAGAAGCAAGTTACTGGAAACATGAAACACCTTTATAACACCAGGGAGCCCAAACTTGCACACTCTGGAGTAGAGGAAGCCACAAATTAAGAGCCATCACTGGGCCAAATGGACCAAATTAGTCTCCTCCCTCTGCACCTGTCCCCATTACTCTTTCCCAGGTTGAATTCTTGGATTTCCACTTTAGCCAAGTCTTGGGCACCAAGCTTACTCAAGACACTTGGGATCTTCCAGGAATTTGAAGGTTTCAGTCTTGAGCCTCTTTAGATCTTGGATTGAATGAGATGCACTGAAACACAGCATGGACTCTGAAATCCACCCTCCATGCCATCCCACCCACAGCCCATAGTCCTGCTGTGATCTCACGCTATGTCCCTGGACTTGCAGAATGTACCTGCATGTTTCCTCCTGACCAAAGAAAGCAAAACAAAGGAAGAAACACCTTTGTCAGTCACTCTCCATAAAGCTCATAGTCCAGGGAGACCAGGGACAAGAAAACAAGTAGGACAAAGGGAAGTATGGGCAACGGGGCAGAGAGAACTCACTCCAACTGGGAAACTAGGTCTTCAGCACAAGGAGAAGGAAAAGAATTTGGGGCCAAAGGAAGGGTAGAGCAGTGGGAACAGAGAGGGAGAGACATATGAAAAAACATGAAATGTACAGGGGCCACCAGGAAGCTCTGTGTGGTTCCAGGGTGAGGTAGAGAGCATGGGGTGTCATTAAAAATGAGTCTAGAAAGTGGCCAGGTGGAGATAGGCCCTGGCTGGTCATCTACAGGATATGGACTGTAACCTCTTTTTAAATAACCTGGAAGGGATTTAATGGTTCACCAACCTGAATGTCACTCAACAGTGGCAGAACCTTATCCTAAACAGTCAGCAGAATGATAATAAGCAATCAGTGGCACAAACAGTTAGAAACACACAGGAGAACATCTACTAAAGGCCAGGCTGGACTGTATTTCTCAGTGAAAACTTTCACAACACATTTCAACATGGGAATCTACCTTTTGAGATTCCATACTTAAGAAATAGTGTGGATTGTGACTCCAGATGAAAGATGTTTCTAAATTCCCTGAGATCATCTTGATCCCATATATAAACATATACAGAGCACAAAATAATTTTCACTTTGAGATACACTTTCAGAAGAACGTTTCGAGTAGAATAACATAATCTTCACGTCTTCCAGCCTATGACCTCTTGTGTATTTGATTTTCCAATTCCAAACTTCTTCTTCTTAGCGAATTGTTAAATTGCCTCTGTGAAGGGATTTTAAAACCTAAATTACGAAACCAACCACTAAGTCATCTCTAATAACTATCTCTTTTATATGCGTAAATACATTTGTTTCTCTTTCTCCTAAACTCAACCCCACCTTCAATGGAGAATCCAGCCTGATTGGCTCAGCGTTTACTCAAGCTAGAGTAAGATGTGAAGGTGGCATGGAGATGGACACATGTTTTGGATTAACCCCACTGATTACTCTTTTTCACTGTACAGAGAAGAAATCATGGCATTAGTTTTCCAATAAGGACAGACCTCACAGAAGTTATTCCAACATTCCATACTCAATAGAAGCAAAAGTGCATTTTATCAGGCACTTTAACTTCATTAACTGAAGTATACATTCCAACTCCAGGTTTTATATGAACTCATCAAGATGATTTTGAAGAATTACTTGATGCCTTATGGACTTCGTCACTTACAAAATAACTCTCCTGAAGTTCTGTTTGACCAGCAGCAGATGGAATGCACTCAAAAAGGGAAAACTTTACTTCTGAAATTCTAAACCACAAAAGAGTTCAGATGAGCCTTGTATCAATGCACCAAACTTTTCAGTGGGGGAAGGTGTGGGTCTTCATTCACTGAGGTGCAGAAAGTATCTTTCTGCGGTGGCTTCCGAGGATGCTAATATTTGGTCACATAGGGGAAGCCAGCTGAACGAAGGGTCTGGGTTGCAGAAGCACAGGCAAGAACTTCACCAGGGCCAGACCCCAAGACAGCCCAAACCCAAATGCTGAAGTGCCCAGGAATTAAGGCACATATGCCCTGCTTGCATGCGATTCCTTACTTCTGGATTTATATCACGGTCCTACTCAGCACCCTCAGCATTAATGAGCAGACGTCTGCCACAACATAGCAACATACCCATGTGCTAAGACTGAAAATACAAGTACCAAGAGCAGCCCTGGAGGATGCCTCCCTGTTTTCTGGCTGCCTTTCTGGAAAGGATGGCTCCCAGGGCCAGAATGCACCTTGGAGCACAGTGGGGTAGCATCTCAGCTTACTACTAGGTAATCCATAAATTTTGAGTCTCGGTTTCCTTGTCTATAAGACAGGAATAATAACAACTTCTGGAGACGGTTCTGATGGGGAACTAAGAGGAAGAAATGTGGGAAAGTACACCATAAATTATAAAACGCTCCTGAGATGCAAATTGTCATGATTATTTATAAGGACCCAAAGGTTGTCCCAAGGCATATTTTCTGCATCTCAATTCTTCCATCTCTTCTTTGGGACACCTCATCTCCCCCTAAATGCCTCCCTTTGCTGGGATACAGCCTCCCCTGCTGGTCTCTAAATTAGCACATCTTCTTTCCACTCCCCCTAAGATTTTCAATTCCTTTAATCCAACGAAATAAGAAGTTCAGTCCATCATCTTCAAAGAATAAGAATAAAATTTGGGGACCAAAATTATACCCATTGGGATTGCTTCTGCGGAAATACTTTGTAATTCCTTTTCATGCCCTATTAAATAATTAAAATGTTTCTTTTCTGCATTCAATGTTAGTTATTTAAACCCTAGTCCTAAGCTCCGCTAGCAACCTTATTAGCACAAAACTTTCTTTGCCAGTTGGGTTAGTTTTATAGATTTTTGCATAGGAGGCATGCATACAGACAAATATAAGTGCATGGCTGTGGTTATTGTCCTACAATCGTAGGAAATAAGTTGAAATTAAGCTGACATGATTAATCTCACTCCACCTCATAGCTTCTTAGCATAATCGATGTCCTTCATTTGTGTTAGGAGCTGTTAGCACATCAAACTCATTTCTGTGGACACTAGCAGATCTAAGTGGTACCCTACTCTACAGTTCCATCCTGGAGTGGAATTGAGGATGGATGCTCAATGTTAATGAGTTGGTATTTCATAATTAGGCATAAGAACACAGTTGCAAAATGTTAGGATGGAAAGAGAATTGGAGTCATCACATAGATAAAGCCAGAAGGTCCACGTGGTAAACTTGAGGATTTCAACCATTTCCTTCTGCTTCTCTCCCAAGCCCTATTCACTCAGAATTTACAAGTCCACTCTGCTCTCTCTGTGATAGACCTGGAGAGGAAGAAGCTGCTTGTGAAGGCCCAAAGTCTTGATGAGCATCAGGAAAGGAGGCCGAAGACAGCTCATGAAACCCAGTCTCGGGTGCCACTTAGAACAGGGGACACCTGGCTGCCCATGTCCCATTCCCTGCAGAACAACCGCACACCACAGGGACCTTGTGCAGAACAACTGCACAACACAGAGACCCAAGGCTGGGCACAGTCAGGATGGTCTGGGGGCTGCCGTCCTGGGATCTGAGGGCCAAGGACACAACAGGCCATAGTCAGAGGCAAGAGAAAGGCTGAGCCTGCTCAGACCAGACCAAGAAAGTAATGGCAAGCAAAATGCATAACCCATGCAGAGTGATCAACACAGAACTTGTGCAGCTAGAATGACCTCTCCAAGGCAACTCTCGAATGCAGGCCTGCTGCTGGAAGAAAGAGGCCCAGGCTTTGTTTTTCTACCCAAGAGAACCCTCCTCTCCCCATGCTGGGACTATTCCAGATGACATCAAGGCATCGTGCTCCTGGGCGTCAGCTTCATTGTGGAAGTGATGCCCTAAATGCTCTTCATTTCAAGTAACGTTAGTTTCTGAGTCTCTGCTTAGCTCCTGCCCCATTCTTCCCAATTATACGCATTTTCTCCAAGGCCATCTGCATGGGAGGAGGTGACTTTGGTTGGAAGAAAAAGCACCCTGAGGAGAGGGAGAAGAAATCGCTGCTGGTGTATGTGTCTTTGTTAGACCCAAAGCCAAGTGTGAAACAACTGGGCAGTTCTACTCACACCTTCCAATGCATTCTCTGTTTAAACAGGGACACTGGGAGGACAGGTGGGCAGCAGGGGCATGGGCTGATGGGAAGGCAAGGGGATGGGAACACATGAGGCCCGGGAGGGAATGCTGGTGCAAAACCGGGGGCTCAAGCACCTTGGGCAGACCTGCGCTGGGTGGAGGGAGGAACAGCCGGGAAAGTGGCTCAGAAGTTATAGGAAGCATCTACTTCTACGTGGGAACCTGGAGGCAGAATCCACAGTGAGCCTGGGGGAGGATGGGAGAGCTGAGCTGTGTGTCAGCAGGAATGGGGGGATAGAGCCAGCTCAGAGTGTGGGAGCCAAGGGCCGGTCAGGAGAGGACTGGGGACACAGGTGTGGCAACAGGGTGTGACGGACACTGGATGCCCCACCCAGATGCTTTTATCGTGAAATTCCCATTGTACCAGCTCCTGGGAGTGTTGGGGGCCCTTCAGGAATTGCCTGGGCTGCAAAGAGCCGTGTCACCCGAGGTTCCAGCCTTATTGGACTGGCTCACACCCCGTGACTGGTCCACAGGAGGATAAGGATGGGCAGCTCTGCGGGCATTCCTGGCTCCAGAGCCAAGGCTGTCCTGGGGTCTGCATGGCAACTGGACTTTGCTCTCTACTCTCTCTGCTTCTTCCCCTCCCTACTAACCATCACTTCAGAGCTGGCTTCCTGGAGAGCCCAACTTGAAATCGAGGCGAAGAAGGACATGCATGTTAATGAGGGTTCCCTGAGCAATGGGCACCCTGCTAAACACTTCCAGTACCCTGCCCTGGGCACTTTTCCCGACAACCTTATGACTGGGCAGCAGCTTCGGACCCTGTTACAAAGTAGGAAGCAGGCTCTGGGGGCAGGCGGTGACCTGCCTGTGGTCAGACACCTGGCAAGGGGCAGAGTGAGGGAAGATGGCTCCAGAGGGACTCCCAGAAGGCCACATGTGTGACCTGGGGACAGCTGGCCAGGATAATTAGGCGGCTTCCTAGGGTGCAGGTCCTACCAGTCTTCCGGAGAAGTCTGGCATCTGACACTAGATTGCTACCTCTGGAACCCTGGATCTGAATTCTGACTCTGCGCTTTACTAGCTGGGCAACCTTGGGCCAGTTACTAAACCTTTCAGAGCCTTGGTTTCTCTGCTGATAAAATGGGGTTTAGATCTACTTTACGATGTTTTCTAAGGACAAAGCTTTACAAACACATTGACACAGACACCGTGATAAAAGGTCCATGACGAATGATGAATAAACGGCAGCTCCCCACCTCTCCCCAAACTCCCAGCCCTCTAACCCCCTCCCCAGGGTTTGCTGCTTGGCTGGGCTAAGCCAGTGGGTCCCAGCATCCCTGTCTGCAGCTGGGCAAGGCTGAGCTGTCCCTGGGAGCCCCACCACCTGCCATCCGTTGGTGTCCTATTTTCCTCTGAGAAGAGCACACCCCGGCCTTGAGCCCACCTGCTCCCAGGAAGAAGGAGAAAGGATTCCCAGGCAGACCCACCTGGCTCCCACCAGCCCCCACCCCCATGCTCAATGGGCCACCCAACCTCCCCCAGCAGGCCTGCCTTTCCCACCCAGAGATGAAAGGTGCTATTTCTGCAGCTGCCAGAGATGCCCCCTCCGCCTGCTTCTCGCTTGGGCCTGGTGACAGGCTACCCTGTGGCCCTGTCAAGTCTCATGTTCTGAAAGTCAATGCACCTTCAAAGAAAGGTGACTTCGTCCCCAGAGAGCAGTGGGGAGGGAGGCCAGATGTGGGGAAGCAGCCACCCTTCCACCTCCTCCTCCAGGACTGACGCCTTGCTTAGAGCTGACTACAAACTTTCCCCGGAGATAACCAGAGACAAGCCAACCGCCCCACTCTGCCCCTAATATATCAGCCCTAGGAATGAGGCCGCATCCGTTTGTTGTCTCTCCATCAGAGGAGCCCTGACACCTGTGTTCTCTGTACCAGGACAGCGTGGAAAGGAATCAAAGGTAAGTAAAAAGGCTGGAGGGAGTGCATTCCTTTTCCGAGACTCCTGTACCCGTTTCTCTAGGGTAAAGAAGAACGATGCTAGAAAGACTCTAGCTCTTCTCAACAGCAAATCCAGAATTGTAAAAATCCCTGGCAAGCCCCCATGCACCGCAGGAGAGAATGGTCTTTCCTGGGGGCCCAGGCAGGAAATGGGAGCAGGTCACTGAGCCCTGCTGGGCGCCTGGTGTCCTTTAGTGCGCCGAACACATGGAATCCCATTTACTTCTCTCAGAGTCTCCCCAAGACAGATAACAAAGCCCCCGTTTTCAGAGGAGGGAAGAAAGTCTTGGAGATGGTCCTGGCCCATTCAGAGTCACATAGCCAGTGACCTTCCCAATGATGTCAGACCCCTACATGGCCACCCTCTCTACCATAACCCACTTCTGTTTGCTCAGAGCTCTGTAGCCTCCAGAGGACTTTGTCCAGCAAATGAACAAATCACCTTGATCACATCCTTACTGCATGCCCATTTTATGAAGAAAACCAAGGCCCAGAAAGCTCAGGAGACATCCCAACATCACATATCGACAGCCTAGCTCTGGCAGGCTGTGTTAAGGTGGGGGTCTGCTGTGTGTGCTCTGAGTGGCCTTGGACTTACTCTTGCCCCTGCCTGCCAGCTCTGGGCACCACCTCTTTACAGCATGAAGAATGACCAGGTGGAAGGCTGTGGGGTGGAGGGGGCAAATCCTCCCCTGACTTTCCTGCAGTCAGTCAGTTATCCTTAGTAACCACTAATCTTCATGGAGAGTTTATGGAGACAAAGCCCAGGCATCGTGTAAGTGCTTCATCTGTATCATCCCATTGCATCCCTTGCTAACACTTTTAAGATATTATTATTCTCCCACTTTACACAGAGGGCATCTGGAACCTTAGAGGGGTTAAGTCAGGGACCAGGTTCCTCAGCGATTTAGTGGCAGATCAGGGATTCTAATTCCAGTCTGGCCCGGAGCTGGGGGTCTTAATCACAGCCTAGCCCTTAATCTGTCCTACTTTTCTCTCCTCTCCTCTCCTCTCTTCCCCTCCCCTCTCCTCTCCTCTCTCTCCCTCCTTCTCCTCTTCCTTCCTTTCTTCCTCCTTTTCTCCCTCTCATTATAAAAGGAATGCACTATATGAAAGGGGAATCATGAACCCTGCTGAGAGCTCCTGGGCTGTTCTGCCATTTTTTATCTGTACCACGGACTATAACCTGAATGGATCTTTCTTTACTATAAGTGTGGAAAAAGTTACAGGCATGAAGCTGTTCACTGTGGGTTTATGGTAAATCAATAATCAGAAATAACCTTTGTGCTATTGGGGTGCCAAGTCAATGGTGGTTTTAACATGATAAAGTATTCTGCAGTGCTTAAAAATAATTGCTAGGATGTGTCAATGGTGGTTTTGTCGAGGTTGTGAATGTCTCAGAGATTTTTTTGCTTGAACTTTTTGTGTCTTCTAAATTTTTTACAACAAGCGTATATTCATTTTGTAATCAGGAAAAATAAACAATAAATCTAAAATATAATATGAAGCTTAGGTGGAAACACAGGGGAAAAAAGTGTTTATGAGAGACTGTTCCTGGAAGATGGAACAGAATGGCATGAGCTTCCAGCCATCCTGTAGAGTGGCAGGTGACCTGAGCTGGAGCTACCCAGGAGGTACATGGAGAAAAAACTAGCCAAAATAGATGCTGGGATGAGCCCACAGCCCAAATCCCATCTTCCAGCCTAACGAGCTGAAGAAGTTGTTGTTTCCAGAACATTCCATCTGAAGCTACCGCACCCATGGTGGCAGGCCTTCCCACTACCGGTGATGGACTCTCATTGGCCAAGGGCGAGAGGGCACTGTGTGCATTCTGGAAAGTGTTAGCCAAGAACATCCTGGTTATTAAAGTTTATTGACTAAAAATATTATTTACATAAAATATTTTTTTTGTGCAAGTGTTCTTATGCTTGGTTTGCAAGAAGGGTCTGCCTCACTTAAGATCAGTCATCTAGTAGCATCATTATGGAAAACAGAGATGGGCATGAATCCCAGCAGCTCCCATTTATCTCCCAGCCATTCCCAGGTACTTAGGACAGAGAAGCCGTCACAGTCCTTTGTCCCCCTCATCCTCTTCAATTCTCCAGCTTATCAGTCCTGCTAATCTTTCCACACACACTCTCATTGAGGGTCCCTCCCTGGAGGAAGATTCTGGACTCTGAACCTCAGGCATCCTGTGGGCGCCCACCCTCCCTGTGCTGGCCCTTGGCAGAGCCCTTGGCACACAGCACTGGCACATCAACTTACTGGTCCCCTGCCCAGCTCCTGGGGGCCACAGCTCCTCAAGGGTGGTTCACGGGTGTCCTCCCGTTCAAGAACCCAGCACAAGGCTTGGCTCAGAGCAGGTGCCAAGCAAGCAAATGAGCAAATGAGCTAATGAATGAGTGAATGAATAAATGAACAAATACATTTTTATTCCCCACAAGATATTTTAGGATGAAAACAGTATTACCTAATCCAAGAGCAAAAGCTTATTCTGCAATGTTTGAGAAAGTACAGATGCACTTAAGTCTCCTGTTTTATTTTGCTCCCTTTCACAAGCATTTGAGTTCCCTTGAGGGAACTTTTCCTTGGTCCCTTCCTATCCTCCCAGGATCTAGGTTCCCCATGAGTTTTTGTGACATGAATAAATGAACCAGTGAATGTGTGAATGTCACTTCTCTGGTTCCTTCCTGTGAAAAGCTTGCGGTTCTAAGGGCCTTCAAAGGAAAGCATCACAAGAGAATGTCACCTTTCAACAAACTGTGAACTACTTTGAAAGAAAAATAAAATAGCAATCAAGATACATGTAAGAGCTCCCAGCACTAGGGGACATGTTGAAATTAGTGCTGGCCTGAAATGAACGCTTTTATTACGGATCTCAAAGTCATAAATCAACCAGGGAGTGAGCTAACACTCTGGGAATGGAAATCAAACCCCGCAGGCACAAGAGAGCAACTCCAGGTGTCTGACAAATATCTTTGCATCTGCAGGAAACTTGTCTATAATGTAGGAATATCATTTGGCAAAAACCTCTTATTTAGAGTTCAGCCTCATGTATGAAGTGACGGTCTAATGCCCGCTGAGGCTGTGAGACTTTGGGCAGCTTACTTAAACCCCTGAGACTCAGTTTCCACATCCAAAAAATTAGGAGAGTGGGAATAGCAGTGCCTGCCGTGTACAGGTTTTATAGGTGTTAAATAAGTTCATGAAGACAGCACAGGGCTTGGTCGTTAACAATCAGTCAACCCCTTTAAACATTTAAACTGGTTTGATGTTTTCATGACTATCACAATAATTTGAACATTAGGACAAGCATTTATCAGGGGGTTCACTCATTTTATACTAAATTTTTGCAACAGTACCAAATGGTAAATATTACTATTTTCACTTTCCTAAGGAGAAAACCAAGATTCAGGGCGTTCTGCAGTACACAAGATCGCACAGCGTGTAGCGGCTGAACTGGGCATTCTACTCTGGCGAAGTCACTACTCTGTGTACACACAGCTAAGAGCAGAACCAAGATGTGAAACAGGGTTTAGCTGAGGCAAAACCTCAGAGACCATGCCATCGGCTCAGAATTGGTTGTGCCAATGAAAAAAAAGCAAATCATTGTAATAAAACGCTCAGTAATTGTAGCTTGTAACATACATATTCAAGAGCAATCAATGAACTAGAATACAAATATAAATAAGCCTTTAAGAATCTCCCAGCCTAGTATGGAAGGCGAGGCAGGGTTATAAATAGCTACTAGGCAGAAAGTACAAAGAACGTGTTCCAAACATACTGGGGTTGGCAGGGAGACATGAGTTTGAATAAAGATGACCAGAGCAGGCACAGGGAAATAGAGCTGGAAGGGTGGGTAGGGTTGCAAATGAGTTTGAAAATAAGGGAGGGGGGATTCCAGGTGAAGGGATCTGAGAACACAGGGATTGTGGAAGTCTGGTGGCTCCACCCTGGATGGGGAGGGGAGGATGCTGAGGGAGTAGAACTGAGTCAGGGACAAAGGCCATTGAGAGGCCAGCTAAGGGGCTCGGACCTCATGTTAGACCTGGGAGTCAATAGGCCATATGTGGGGCTTGCAGGGCAGCAAAACCAGGGAGCTAAGGAGAGTTGCATGCAATCTTCTTGAGCTAAACTTCCCGCCGGGTGGAGACCCAGGAAGGAAGGAAGCCAAGGGTCTTGTTGAAAGTCAGGAGCAGTAAGAGGAGACCACAAGATCCATCTGCTGATTATAATGAGCCCCTGAAGTGCCCCTCACCACATCTGGAGAGGGCTCCGCCGCCCCCGTGCCTCCGCGCAGTGTAGCGTCTGGGTCTATCTTGGGAAACTGGATTTGCAGCTCCATGAGCTGATAATCAACCTGCCACACGAACAGCGACAACAGCAGCGTGTAGTCGGCCTGAGGTCCTGCAGGCTGCCTGAGAGTGCGCCACCCAACAGGAAGTCTCCCTGCAGGGACTCACTTTGTCACCGTCATGGTCACACAGGTATCTGTGCACGAACCCAGCTGTGCATCCCTGTGATCTGGGCTTCCTCCATTAGGTGACTGCGGTTCACATGCCATCCATTCATTTCCTCCTATGTGTATGTGTTCACACGCTCCTCCAGCTCTCCGTCTTCCCTCCGTGCCTCACTCACTTATCCATGAACTCATGGTTACAAACATGCGCTCCAGAGCCCAGCTGCCTGGCTTCAAACCCTAAATTGGCCATTGTGCGTGCAACTTAGGCAGCAACTGAACTGTGCTTGGGTTCCTCATCTAGAAAGTGAGCATGGTCCTAGTACTTGACCCACAGCATTAAATGAGATAATGTATGTAAAACTCATGCTAAGCCCTCAGTGAATGCCAGCCTCATCACTCACAGGTCCCTACTCCTGGCCCACTCTGTGCTCCACTGCTGTTGGGGAGAGAGGGATGAAACTCAGGTCCTGCCCATAACAAGGGCTCAATCTTACAGAGAAGGTAAACCATGGATCAAAATCATCACAGAGATAGATATACAGAGTAAGAGTCCTCTTAGGTGAAAGGAGAGGCAGAGGAGGTGGTGGGGAGTCAGAAGGCAGGGAAAGGGGGACAGCTTGAGCACTAAGGAAGTAACCTTGGCTGAGGTCAGGGAATGAGATGGGGACAGGATTTGGAGCCCCAGCTCTGGCACAGACTAGGTCCAGCTGAGATCAGACTGCAGTTTCAGTCAACTGGATATCATCCCAGTTGCCTACTTTTTAGCTTTTCTAGTTCACACAAACACATAGACATTTCTCCCCCAAGGTACATCCACAGTGCCAGGAAGATGGGCTGAGACTGGTTGTGTTTTCAAGGGTGTGCCATGCACACTCACTCACTCTCTTCACCAGACTTAGTTAATTATCCTTGAGCCCCACTCAGGGCTCCAACACACCTGGGATAGACTGATAGCAAAAAGGGTCCCAATTGCTCCCTTTCCTGCATCCATGCCCCTGTGCAATGTGACCTTGCATCTCCTTCCATCAAAGGAGAAGCCTACTCCTCCATCCCCTGATTCTTGGCTGGGCTGTGATTTGTGATGGTCAATAAGATATGGCAAAAATGACCTTGTGCCAGTTATAAGCCTGGTCCTCAAGAGGCATTGCATGTTTCCACTTGTTCTCTTGGAGTCAGCTCAAGCTAGCCAGCTGGATGACGAGAGGCAGGAGACCCACACACTCCTATAGCTCAAGTCCACAGCCAGACTACCAGCAGGCATGTGAGAGAGGCCATTCTGGACCAGCCAAGCTCCAGCCAGACTGTCAGCTGACCACCAAAGCATGAGCAAGCCTAGCTAGGATCAGCAGATGCACCAGCTGACCTGCATCATGAGTAATAATAAATGATGGTTGTTTTAAGCCACAGTGAGTCTGGGAGTATTTGTTACACAGTAATAGCCAACTGATTCATCTCTTCCAAGTAGCTTTATTGGGACTCTACTTCCCTTTCCTGCATTCTGATCTCAGCTGGACCTGTCAGAAATGATGTATGCAAGGGATGTAGCACTGGGCCAGGTATGAATAAAGGTTTCATAAATCAGAGCCACTGCCATCTGCAGTATTGTCCCCATCAGTCAGTTTTTAGGGTGGGACAGCCTGGAATGCTATGTGAAGGGAAGGAAAAAAAGAGTGCATGAGCTATCATGGCCTGGATGGCTTTGAGGAGGGTTCAGCCAGAGTCAGTAGAAATAGACTACTCAAGGACAAGTTGCTTAAATCACCAATGCCAGGAGCATGGTGCACCATGGAAAGAGCCATATCTTTGCAGGACTTCAGGGGTGCAGACTCCAACACCCAGACTCTCCAGCAACAGGCCTAGAGAACACAGGTTCTACCCCAAGTAGCTTAGAGGTGGCTGTTCTGAATCCTAAAAAATCTTTGGATGGGCAGGCCTGTAGGAGCCAGCAGCAGGCCACATGGTTTTGAGGGACCCATTGCCCTGTGAGGCCACAGCAGCTGGTGAACAGAGACAAAGACTGCTTAAAATCTCCAAGGAAGTTGGAACCACTGACAGAGAAAATCCATCAGCTTCCTTCCTGCTATCAAAGAGATCATAACCATGGAAAGTTAATACATAAATTCAAAGATCTCTAAGTTGTGCTCACAGGTAAATTGAAGTCTTCAGCACACAGCAGCATGTATGTGCTAGTGCTTGATAATGCGTATTTTTGAGGGAGTTGGTGTTGGGTGTGTATCTCTAACATATTGAGACTGTTTTTGAGGGTAAGACGGTCCTTCTGTCTGCCTAGGCAGGCTGTATCAGAGGGAAGCATTTTCTAAGACTCAGGCTTCCTTTACCTATAATTTCTCTAAACATCTTAATTTCATTTGTAAAATGGGAACAATATTCTTAACCGACAGGGTTGTCACGTGCCCCAAGTGGGAAAGTGGATAGGAAGGTGATGATCAGTCATGTGGACTTATCACCAAACCTTTTTAGTTATTATTGTTATTATTAATATTATTATTATTAATTCATAATCTTTCTCTAGCTACAATTTTCCTCTAAGAGATGTTCTTGATGGTTCCCATAATAGAGAACAAAATAATATTCCAGTAATTATAAGGTGCTTTGAGATCGTCTGGCAAAGACATCCTTTTAGTAATTGGAACTCAAGCAGATTTACATAGCTGAGAATATTAAAGCACATTAAATTCCATAATGGTTCTTCTGGTGTTACTTAACATTCTCAGCCCTAGTCATAAAGCATTAAGACTTATGGCTGTTAGCGGCAGCAGCTCTCTCCCAGAACACATGTTGAAAGTCTTCATCTTGAGAGACAAAGTTCCATTATAAAGAGAAAAACATTCTTTAATCAACAACAATCTGCTGTGTCTCCTCTCCTGTCCCATCCAGGCCATAGGGTAGTTTGAAGTACAGACTAGCAAGGAATTGCATCCACCCTCAGACCTCACATATCTAGGTTTAAGCTGCTCTTCTGTTAGCATGTACCTCCTGCTGGAGTGGGAGGGGTCAGACCCCACAGGGGTTCATTAACTGCTATAAGGACTTAATACAGTGAGAAGGTGGAGAGACAGTGGGTGCAGAAGGAAGGGAACTGGGAATCACTCTCCCCATGCAGCCACATGCTACCGGGCAGTGAAAACTAGATTCTAAAGTCTTAGAATATCTGCAGTTTTCACTCATTAAATTGATCAGGTATCTCTGATACTCCCTAAGGTCCAGGTAATCTTTAGGGTGATGGAGACCCATCTCTGACCTCAAGGAGAGCACAAAGGGAGGAAGGGAGGCAGAGAACCCTCCTCAAGTGCCAAAGAGCTGTCTGGTTTGTGGGGGCATTTAAACAAGCCCCCTAGAAACAGGGAAATGGAAACCTCTGGTTCTGGCTACTCAGTGCCAGAGCTGGGAGCTCCCAGAAAGGGGGATCCTGCATTTAAGGCCTGTTATTCTGTGGCCAGTAGACCACCCTGGTTTTGTCATTTGCAGGTGGTTATAAATGGGACTGCACGCGAGGCCTAGCATAAGCCTTATCATTGTGGCTTTGTGGTCATGTGGGCAGCACCTACCCTGATCCAGCCTTCCTCCGATAGGCATGCTCCGGCAACACTGATGATCTGTTTGAAAACCTGCAGGACAATGACCATCTAAGTTACTTAGGATGGGTAGTAAACATTGCAGGTTTTTAAAGAAACAGACAGCTTCCCTTTCAAAAACCACACATCCCATCAGCCAAGGACATCTGAGTTTGAACTGTGACAGTCACTTCCTATCCTCATGCCATTGAGTTTGATGGTTTTATTCACCTCTCTGAATCTCAACTTCCTAATCTGTAAAGTGATGATAGAGTCACCAAGGAGGCAGGCGTGTTGTGGTACATCACATGGAGAATGACTGAAATATAGAAGGTTCTGGAAAAGTGAGTTCCTTTGTGTCACTTTCCCTGTTAGTGATGACTAGCTCAAATGGCACACAGAAGTTCCAGATTCTTATTTCTCCCTCCCAAAGAGAACTCCAGATACTGATTCCAATGCAATCCAACCCTGAAAAGATTCTTCTTGATTTATCCCATCTGACACTTGACCCTATAGTTTAGCCACAACATTTCCTTGTTGCTGAAAAAATTTCAGGTCACAGTGATCTGCCTGTTTTCCAGCCTTGATGCCTGGAATTTTTCATTTCAAACATGATCCAGCCCCATGACTCTGCTCATTTACTTTTATGCATACCCTACTCAGAACTCAGAGCAGGTACTGCCCACCAGCTTCTATCTCACTATACCCTACCCTGTTCACCTCCCACTCATTCCATTCTCCACCCTGACTGGGTGATGACTTCCTATAGCCTATATCTAATTCTGGGATTCACTAAAGAAAACAGACCACTTTTGTTTCTGCCTCATGCATGACAACAGCTTTCTTGAAAATTATCATGTGTCTTATTTAATGTCTTTCTCCCAGAGCCTAGATATGTGCATGGTATGCAACAGATATTCAATAAGTACTTTCATGTGAATTAATTAATGAAATTAATGAAAATTAACTTAGGTTTTCTCACTAATGAGGGTCTTATTGAGATTCCGATTGCTACAATATTTCTTTTTCCTTAAAATTCTATGCCTCACCTGTCATAATCTGATGTAGTCTGACATGTTGTTAATTTCTTTATCAATAATTGCTTAAAGTAAGATACACATGTCTTCAAATACCCTGAAGGAAATCAATGCAATGAAAAATACAAAACTAGTAAAGCAAAAAAATTTTGGAAAGAAAAAAGAAAGCAGGAAATATAGAAATCAAGAGCATTAATAAGTAAAACACCAATGATTACAAAAAATATAAATGGATCAAATCCTCATATGACAAGATAGAGATTTTCTGATTGAGCTTTTAAAAACGGAAAATTTAAGAAAAATCCAGCTATGTCATGTTTATAAGACATGCTCCTAAAACAAAACAACAGGGAAATTTGTAAAAGCAGACAGATGGAGAAAGAGAAACTAGCAAATGCTTAAATAAAAGAGGTGAAGAAAAATATGTATCAGACAACACACAAATCTAAGTCAAAAATATTAAATAGGACAAAATAAGGTTTCAATATTATTAAACATTACACTCCATCAAGAAGAATATTCACACATTTAGTAACAAAACTCCAACTACATAAAACAAAACCTGTTGTAGATGAAGAGAAAAACTGAAAATTCCACAATTATAATAAAAATTTTAACACATCCCCCTCAAATCAAATGTCACATTAAGTAAACAGAATATGTGACTATATTAATAAATTAAACACACTATTAACATGCAATGCCAAACAGAAAAATACAAGTATTTTCAAACTTTTCTGACACAGGCAATAAAATTGACCATGGAGGATGTGTCAAGATATTAATATCTTCACAAAAGCAAGAAGTAAAAGAAAAATATCTATCATAGTATTTTTAAAAATAAGAACAATAGGAAAAATCAAACTAAAATGTTCTCACATTTTGAAAAAACACCCCTTTACATATCTCTTGAGTTAACAGTGACATTAAAACAGAGAAAAAATACATTTTAGAAATGGACAAAAGTGATAAAAACTACATAAATAATAAATCCCAAAATATATGACCAAAGAGATACATTCAAAATAGAAAACTTCTAGCCATAACTACATTCATTATAAAATAAAGACTGGGAAAAGGTGAATTGAGATTTTACTTAAAATGCTAAAAGTACTATAAATTTAATCTAAATAAATTGGAAGAAAAGAATAAGTCAATTTAAAAGCAGAAATTTAAAAAAAAAGCAGAAATGTTTTACATAGGAAACAAACAAAATTGAGAGTACAATCAATAAAACCAGAAGCAGACTATTTGAAAATACTAATAAAATAGCTAAATAGTTTTTGAGAAATCTAAAATGATGAAAAAATAAAATGAAAATAAACAACCTCAGGAATAAGAGATTGTATAAAATTATAAAATCAGAGGACAATTTTTAAATAAGCTTATACACCAACTTATTTTTTTAAATTTGGAAAACTTAATGCAATGAATAGTTACTAAGGAAAATATAAATTGCAAAATTAAGTTAAGAAGTGAAAGAAATTATCAGAAGTGTTAAAAAATATTTTAAAAATTCACCCCTCAAACAATGCTTGTCTTTCAGCAAAATTAAAACCTTTTACTCTTTGGATGATAGTTAAGGAAATGAGAAGGTAACTGACAGACTGGGAGAAAATTTCTCAGTACACATATCTGGTAAGTGACTTGTATACAGAATATACAAATAACTCTTACCACTAACTATTAAGAAAATAAACAACACAGGAAAACAAAAGGCAAAGATTTAAAGAAATACCAAAAAAGATGTGCCAATGGCCTATAATAAGATATACAAAATATTTAATACTGTTAGTCATTAAGGAAATGCAAGTTAAAATCACAATTGTATATTCCTACATACCTGACAAAATGGCTAAAGTTAGAAAGACTGACAATATCAGATAGTGGGAAGAATGTGAAACAACTAGAACTTGCTGATGGAAATGCAAACTGTGGAAAACTTCGGAAAGAGTTTGACATTTTCATAGAAATTTAAGCACTAAGTTACCAAATGAGCTAGTAATCCTATTCCTGGGTATTTACCCAGAAGAAATGAAAACACATGTGTACAAAATCTTGCATACCAATATTTATAGCAGCTGTATTCATAATAACCTGAAACTGGCAACAACCCTAATATCCATCAACAGGGAAATGGATAAACAAACAGTGATATATCCATGCAGTGGAATAATATTCAGCAATGAAAAGAAACAAACTACTAATATAAGCCACAGCATCAATGAATTTCAAAAATATTATGCTGAGTGAAAGAAACCAGACACAAAAGAGTATATCTTTTATTATTTCATTTATATGAAACTCTTTAAAATGTAAACTAAGCTATAATGAGTGGATGAGAATGGCCAGGTACTGGAAGATTAACTATAAAGAGGTGTGAGAAAGATTTTTGGAGTAATGAAAAGTTTTATTTTAGTATTCATCTTGATTGTATTGGTGTTTATATAAGTATTTATATTTTCAAGGTTCAGTGAACTAAAAACATTGTATATCAATTGCACCTCAGTAAAGGTGATTAAAAAGAATCTCCTTGCCCAATAGTCCGTGGGTGAATAGTTCCTATCTTCAAAGAAGAGGTAATTATTGTGGTTTATTAACTATGCGAGACCAGAGAAAAAGATGGAAGTGTCCCAACTCATTCTACAAGGCAAACATGGAATTCTTCATTGAAATCAGATATGGAAAATAACTACAAACAGAATCATAAAACAGAATCATAAAAATCATAGACTGCTATCACTTATGAATCTATATGTGAATATTTAAGACATAAATGCCTGTAGAATAGTTACATATGTGATAAAAATGATATTTCAAACCAATAGTAAAACAATGGAATAGTCAATAAATGGTTTGGGAATGATCACCATTGAATAAACAATGTTAGATCACTGTCTACTTTATACATACAACAAGTAATTAATGGATTAGAAAGCCAAATGTGTGGTAATAAATTATAAGATGCATTAGTAGGAAATAAATCATATTTTTCAAGATTGGGATAGGGAGAACTTAAATAATGCCTGAGAACTAGAAGTTATAATGTGAAAATTGACACATATGTCAAAATGAAAATTTAAAATAAAGCTCTGCATTTACAAAACTAAAAGAGAAATTTAAGAGTAAGAGAAATATTCGTTAAGACAAATAGCAAATTCTCAGTATTCATAATATATAAAGAGTCCCTACAAATCAATAAGAAAAGTATTCATTTCCATCCAGAGAGGCTGTAATAATTAACATTCCCATCAGTAGTATAGAACAGTATCTACTTGACCGCATGCTCTCCAACAGTGGATACCAACAGCCTTTTTAACATCACTAGTCATATGGGCAAAATAAAACAAACAAAACTCACAGCTCATTATAATTGTTTTAATTTCCCTAATTAGTAGTAAGTTAATTATATTTTTAATATATCTATGGACACTTGTGGGTCCTCTATTGCTAACTGCCTGCTTATGTTTATACCACAAGTACATTTTTCCATTGGTATAATTTACTTCTTTCTGTTGAGTAATATCAAACAAAAACATTTTAAAAAGAGCTATCCATCGAGAGAAAGGTATAAATGAATCATGGTACCTTCATATAGGTAAAAATGGTAAGGTAGATGCTTACACAGAAAGATTTGTAAGTGAAAAACAGAAAAGAGATACAATAATTAGAGAATGACCCAGTGTACATGAAAATTTAACCTCTATTTTTATTCATGCTTATATGTGTGAAAAAATAGAAAAATACTCAAAAGATTAGTTTTAAGAATGTACATTTACTGAGGACTTATAATGTGCCAGGTATGCTTCTAAAGGCTTTATAATGTCTCTACTCTTCCCATCATCCCCATTTTTCAGCTAAGGAAACTGAGCTTTAGGGTCAAGCACATCCCACAGCAGGTACATGAAGGAGCTGAGGTGAGACTCAGGTAGTCTGTGCTAGAGGGTATCCTCCCCCAACTCTGAGTAAGCTGGCTTCTGGGTCAGCAGAAGGATTCATTCATCTAAGCTATTTGAATTTTTAGAATGGCAATATAGCTGTGAAATGAACACTTTTAAAAGAATACATCAAAATAAAAAATTGGGGGGGCACCTGGTGGGCTGGAGAGGCTGGAGCATTCTAAAGGCCTGAAGGAAGGTGTCACATTACACTGCAGAGGAACAGAAACAGGTGAGAGAGCCCTGTGTTAGGCAGGGAAAGAGGAGACTC
The DNA here is from genome assembly GCF_005190385.1 of Monodon monoceros. NCBI lineage: Eukaryota > Metazoa > Chordata > Mammalia > Artiodactyla > Monodontidae > Monodon > Monodon monoceros. The sequence goes on from NW_021703778.1 coordinate 168,081,086, forward strand.
CAAGGGATATAAAAGCCACCTTAAAATGCATATGGAGCTGCATTTGGAGGGGCTCTTTGTAATCCCAGATGGCAGACTCAGGGCCACTGGGTGAAAAGTCCAGGGAACAGATGTCAGCGTGACACAGGAACGACCAGGTTCAGTTTGGACCTGCCAAAAAAGGAAGTGTGTGTCCCTGAAGGTAACGTAAGCTCTTGCAGAGGCTGAACCAGAAAAGGGAAACCATTTAGCCCAGAGCTGCCCGGAGGTTGGATGTATCAAAATACGGCTTCAAGAGACATGACTTCTGAAATACCTTCCAGGCCTGGAACTGTACACCCAGGGCACGGAAAAATGTTCTCTCCAACCACCGCTTTCTTCACAGTCATGAGTAGCAGGTTCAGAGGCAAAATAACTCTCCCCAGGAGAATGCTATAGATTAGAAAGAATCATAGTACTTGTGAGACTTCAGAGCAATTGTTACAAGAAGCTGTCACGGTGAACGTCCATCAGCTAGTGAATGTACTTAGGTAACTGGAGGCCATGCCTTCCTGCAATTTCTCTTCTCAGCCCCACTGTTATGTAACTTCTGGCTGCTCACCTCATCAGGGCTCTTAACACATCACAGTCTTCTAGATATAGTCAGTTGATTATGGCAAAGTGATAGATTTGTTCAGATATTTACTCACTGGTCAGGGTGGATCGCCCTAGTCTGACTGAAGCCTTTACAGACTACGGAAAGAAACAGCAGACATTCTAAAATGACAAAACCTACCACCAATCCATGAGTCATTACAGTGACTCAACTCTGATGTTCTAAACAAGAAGGTACCACAACTGTCATTCACAATTTGCTAAAGCCAACATGACCCTTCACTTCCCAAATGTGGAAAGTTAAATAAATACCTGGGTTGAGGACAAGAATGTCAACAGACACAATCAATTGTCTAATTGGTTTGGGTGGCTATTACTCATGACGTCTTACCTTGAGTGAAAACATTTTTAGTTGAGAATTTATTAGCAAAAAAATGAAAAATGCCATTGAGACTGAATCAAACTCCTTCAACAAATGTTCACAAATGAATTAAGTGGAATCTATGCTTTAATCAAGTTCCTTTTATCTCCATCAGATCTTTTTCTGCAATTCTATTATGCACCCACTCACCCTTTCACATATTTTCCCTGCTAAATTATTCCTTAAATGTCCCTAGGTGGCAGACAAATGTGTCCTACTTCCTGACCACAGAAGTCCTATAGAGGGAATATCTTAGTTAATTTCATGTTTACTCAGTTCTTTGCACGTAGTCGGTACTTAATAAGTTTGTGTTAGAACTTCTATTTTTAATACAATTAATAAGGGGAGCAGAAGGAGAACAACAACAACAATTGTGGGTCAGAGTGAACCAGACTGTTTGTGTGAACAGTTGTTTTTACAACAAGACCTAATGTATGAATCTACACACTCCTTCAAATGCATAAACCAATTCCATCAGCTCAAACTGGAAATTCAAACCAGATAAATGAAACTGAAAACAAGCTTCAGTATATTCTGTCTAAATTGCTGAATCACCAGGCTCCAGTAAATAGTGCTTCCACCTCCAAATACCTTCACAGATCCAATGAGAAACAGCGCCATTCTTTTCTGTAGTAGCAATAATTGTCTCTGCTCTGAGTCAAACCTTCTCTCTAATAAGGCTCTGTTACTTATTACCTGTATGATCTCAGAAAAATCACTTAACATGTTTCTACCTCAGTATTTTCAACAGTTAAAAAACAACAGGTTGACAATAAGTATTCCCTATACCTCAAAAGGAAAGTCTTTTTAGCAATATTCCCAAATAACCAGATATCTATAAAAAAAAAATAGCCTCAACCTCTGTCACACAACCATTTTCTCATACACAAAAATTAATCAAGACCAGTCATAAATGGAAACATACATGAAAGCTAAAAATTACAGAAGAAAGCATAGGTGAGGATCTCTGAGTTTAGCTTAGGTAATGATTTCTTAACATACAAAAAGTACTAACCAAGAAAAAAAAAATGGAAAACTTGAACTTCAACATAATCAAAAACTTCCCTTCATCAAAAGACACCAACCACTCTGGAGAACAGTATGGAGGTTCCTTAAAAAACTAAAAATAGAGCTACCATATGATCCAGCAATCCCACTCCTGAGCATATACCTGGAGAAAACCATAATTCAAAAAGATACATGCACCCCAATATTCATAGCAGCACTATTTACAGTAGCCAAGACATAGAATCAACCTAAATGTCCATAGAATGGATAAAGAAGTCGTGGTACATATATACAATGGAATACTACTCAGCCATAAAAAAGGAATGAACTAATGCCATTTGTAGCAACATGGATAGACATAGAGATTGTCATACTGAGTGAAGTAAGTCAGAGAAAGACAAATATCATATGATATTTCTTATATGTGGAATCTAAAAAATGGCACAAACAAGCTTATTTTCAAAACAGAAATAGAGTCACAGGTGCGGAAAACAAACTTATGGCTACCGAGGGGGAAAGTGGGGGGGATAAATTGGGAGATTGGGATTGACATATACACACTACTATATAGAAAATAGATAACTAATAAGGACCTACTGTATAGCACAGGGAACTCTACTCAGTACTCTGTAATGACCTATATGGGAATAGAATCTAAAATAGAGTGGATATATATATATGTATAACTGAGTCACTTTGCCGTACAACAGAAACTAACACAAGATTGTAAATCAACTCTACTCCAATAAAATTTAATTTTAAAAAAGACCCCATTAAGCAAAAGAATAGCCAAGCCATGGACTGGGATAGCATACCTGAAAGAACATGTATATGCAGTATGTGTATCTGATGACACATCTGTATCCAGAAATATAGGGAAATCCCACAACTCAATAATAAAAATGGGCAAATGACTTGAGTGTATTTTTTGCAAAAGAAGATAACAAATGGCCAGTAGGCTCATGACATCACAGAAATACAAATAAAAGCCACGCGAGGGGGGGCTTCCCTGTTGGCGCAGTGGTTGGGAGTCCGCCTGCCGATGCAGGGGACACGGGTTCGTGCCCCGGTCCGGGAAGATCCCACATGCCGCGGAGCGGCTGGGCCCGTGAGCCGTGGCCGCTGAGCCTGCGCGTCCGGAGCCTGTGCTCCGCAAGGGGAGAGGTCACAACAGTGAGAGGCCCTCGTACCGCAAAAAAAAAAAAAAAAAAAAAAAAGCCACGCGAGGTATTACTACATGCCTATTAGAAAGGCAAAGTTAAAAAGGCTGATAGCACTAAATCTTGGTGAGGATGTGAGAGAAACATAGCACTCATCCGTTGGGGATAAAAGTGTAAAACAGCAGACAACTTTGGAAAACCACTTGCCAACTTCTCATAAATTAATCACATACTACCTCTCTTAGTCATCTTTGGCTGCTGTGTAACAAATTATCATAGACTGGGTGGCTTAAGTAACAGGCATTTATTTTGCACAGGTCTGGAGGCTGGGAAGTCCAAGATCAAGGTGTCAGCTGATGTGATGTCTGGTGAGGACCCTCTCCTGTTTGCAGAAGGTTGCTTTCTTGCTGTCTCCTCACATGGCAGAGAGAGAGATCATCTCTCTGTGTCTCTTCTTTTAAGGCCATTAATCCCATCATGAGGGCTTCATCTTCATGACCTAATTGCCTCCCAAAGGTACAATCTCCAAATACCATAACATCGGGGATTAGGGTTTTAACATATGAATTTAGGGGTGGGGGACACAAACATTCAATCTGTAGCACTACCGAGTTGCTAAGCAAAACCATCCCCAGGGTTTTACCCAACAGAAATTTACAGAATGACATGCACTTGTCTTTATTCAAACAGCCAAAAACTAGAAACAACTATTTTGGAAATGAAAGTCAATAGAAAGGTAAACAAATTATGCTCTACTCCTACAATGGATTATGACTAAACAATAAGAAAGAAAATGAAACCCTGACATGCACCAAGATGATAAATTTCCAACTCATTGTACTGAGTGAGAGAATCCAAACACACAAGACCACATACTGTTTGATCCTGTTTATGTGAAATTCTCCACCAGGTAAAAATAAGCAATGGTGAAAGAAATCAAAACAGTAGTTATGTCATTCATGCCAAAATAAGATTAGATTTAAATTTTTAGATGAGCTGTTTCATTGGTAATTTTATATTTCTATAAGTATCTGGAAAATAATACTGCTTTTAAAGTTGTTAAAAAAAAACATATCTACATTTAGGAAAATTTCACATAAGCTTTCCCAAACCCATGATTGTCCTAATAAAAATTTATTTTCTCAAAAAAAAAAAGTTACTAGATCATACGGTAGTTCTATTTTTAACTTTTTAAGGAAATTCCATACTGTCTACCATAATGGCTACACCAAATTACATTCCCACTAACAGTGTATAAGAGTTCCCTTTCTACCGTGTTCTCACTAACACTTGCTCCCTTTTGTCTTTTTGATGATAGCCCTCTGACAGGTGTGAGGTGATATCTCATGATAGTTTTGATTCTCATTTCCCTGGTAATTAGTGATGTTTCACCTTTTCATAAACCTGTTGGCCTTTTGTATATCTTGTTTTGAGAAATGTTTATTCAGGTCCTTTGCCCATTTTAAAAATCAGGATATTTGTTCCAAAGGAAATGAACTCAGTATCTCGCAGATGGTCATAGCAGCACTATTTACAATAGACAAGGTACAGAATCAACTTAAACTTAAGCAGATGAATGGATAATGAAAATGTGACACACACACACACACACACACACACACACAGGTAACTATATGAGGTGATGGCTATGTTAATTATCTTGCTTATGGTAATTATTTCACAATGTATACATATATAAATATAAGCATATATATATCAAAACATCACATTATGCACCTTAAATATATACAACTTCTATTTGCCAATTATACCTGGAAAAAGCTGAAAAAATTTAAATGATGGCTTCTGGGCTGGAGGGTCTTGGCAGATTTACTTGGGAATGTACATAAGGGAGCTTTCTGAGGTGATATATTTAATAACTTATAGTGGTATGGGTTACACAGGTGTGTCAATTTGTCAAATCTCACAAAATTTTATACTTAAAATTTATGTATTTTACTGTATGTAATTCTATCCCAAGCTAAAACAAAACAAAACAAAGTAAAAAACCTCTTTAATGCCCTACCTCTCAGTGTGTTTGAGAGAATAAAAAAAAAGGATTCTGCCTATAAACTAGGTTTGGTCAGGGTGTCTGGTTTATAGCACATACTTAATGAACTAGGCCTTTTATACACTAGTAGAAAGCTGATTAAATAAATAGAAACAAAGTACTATAAGCTATCTATGAAAACGATAATTTTCATCAAGGTTTATTCCACCACCTAAAGAGCATGACAAAGTCCAAACACAACCATTTCTAGCATTTTGATTCGTCTACCAGCCTGGGCCTCCTACACTTACTCCCAATCATCTTAGCATCCCAGGTGGGGACCAGGTGAGCAGCCTGTGGGCGTGGCTTAATTCATTAATTTTTAAACTTTGTTTCTGTACGGTTTTGTGCAATTCAGGTCCTATGTCGCTCCACCGGTCACTCATTTTTCTCTGTAACGGGTTGAAAGTGTGTGCCTATATTTCTCCATTCTGCAATATCAGAGAATCAGGGAGACTTTAATTAATCCCTTTCTGCCTTCATGTCTAAAAGCTAAAAGACATTTTAATGAGAAGGCAGCAGCAGAGAAAAAAAATCAGTAATAAAATAAATAAAAAATAAAATCATGGGGCTCATAAGCAATCCCACAGATGGAGGCATTCAGCTCAATGAAATAAAAGATTAATTTATTTGACTAATGTAAATAGAGAGAAAATGAGGCACTTCCACGGTGCTCAAACTGACTATGAATAGATGAGTAATGTCAGAGTGTCAGACCCACGGTCGTAAACTCCCAGGCGCCAACAATGGTCATGCCCGATTTAATGAAAAAACAAATGAAATGCTACATATTACTGTTTGCTTCCCCCGTCAAATGAGTTGTCTGAATATTTTATTCAGTAAGGAGTGTTTTATATATGAAAGATAATTAAATATTGTAGAAAAGAAGTGGGTTATATGACATTATGTTGGGGAGCGGTGAGTGTATGGTGGGGCTGGGGAAAAAGCAACTAAGCTACTGTGCTTTCGACAGTGAGATTACAGTTAGGAACGAGAGCTTTCCACGTGCCCAACACTGTGCTAATTAAACCATCAAGGATGGGATTCAACTGCAGGCACTGTGGTACACACCAAGAGACATAGAAAAAGAAAGCCAGGTACCAGGAGACATCACAGTCTCAATGGGAAAGTAAGACAAGGCAAAGCCTTGTATATAGTAGTTGTTCAACAATGCTTATCGAATGAGTAAGTGATTGAACATAAATAGTGGTAAAATAAACATGTCAAACCCCTAACCGAGAGCATCAGTCTGTTAGATGCTACAGGATGATTCCCTGAGATTGGGGCATCAGATCTCTCTACTTGGGGAAGGTGGTTAGATAGAACAGAAAGAGGACAAGTTTTAGATCAGGGTTTCCCGATCTTGGCACTGTTGACATTTGGGGCTGAAAGATTCTTTGTTGTGGGGGACCAACCTGTGCACTGTAGGGGTTTAGAAGCATCCCTGACCTACCAGATGCCAGTATCATGTCCCACCCCGAGTAGCGACAACCAGATATGTCTCCAGATAGTGCCAAATGTTAATGTTGCCTGAGGCCGACAATTGACCTGGCTGACTACCAGAGTTAGATAGACCTAGACCTTAACCCAGGCTCTATATTTTATCAGCCTTTTGATGTCGAGAAAGTCACCTCATCTCTTCTAACCTCAATTTCTTCATCCATGTAATGAGTATAGTAGGTTGAATACTTAACTCTAACTTTTCATTTTTTCTGCATCCCCAACCCGTGATTATGAGCTTGGTCATGTGATTTGCTTTGGCCAAGTCAAGTCAACAAGGCATCTCATGTGGTTTCTGCTGGCTCTTTTGTGCCCCTGCAATCACCACAACAGGAACAAGTCTTAGCTAGGCTGCTGGTCTAATAAGGAGGAAACTCATGTGTTGTAGACCCAAACCTACAGAGCTGCAGCCTGAAGAAGAGCTACATCAGTGTACTTGCAGACAGATGGGTACTTGCTTTATACCCCTGGAGAGCAGGAGCACTTGTTATGTAGCATTATTGTGACAAGGGCTAACTGATACAGTAAGAATAACTCTAAACAGAACTAGTCACTTATCAGATGATCAATGCATGTTAGATGCTTTTTTTCCCTCCTCCTTTCAGCTGCCTTCCAATATGAATGTGCCTGGCTCTCTTCTGGCTGCAAACATGGCCCAGTTTTATCACAGGTACATGTCCTCCATCATTTGGAGGATGGTTAAAATAATAATGACAATAACAACAACAAACACATTACAATAAAAGTTAGAAATTGATTTCCTACCTCCTGCAATGCAACTATACCTTGGCATGCATGAGTTTCTGAAAACAGGACTTAATTTACAATATGCGCCATCACTTAAACCAGATGCATATTAGAAGAAAGTTTCTACATCTCTTTCATTTATGAAATGTGTTATGTCCATGTTTGGGCTCCCAGTTGGAAACCAGGAGTGTATAAAACATGAAGAATCAGTCCAGTCAACACAGAGTTTGTGAACAGTTCCATCAGCCTTACAGATGTCATGGTGGAACACTCCTGTTCTCCTGGATTTCTGAGGTCCATGCCTCTGATCCTTGTGGCATGCCAACTCTGGAGGAAACCTTCAGCTTCAACTCTGACATTGCAACATGTGTGCTAGCTCAGCCTCCTTGTCATCTCTCTCCAACTGGCAGTCCAAGATGGTTTTCCAGTAGAAGAGGCTATAGGATATAATTGAGACTTCATTCATTCATTCCTCAAACATTTATGGGGACCTTGTATATGAAAGGAATGATTATAGGCTCTGGAGACATGACAATGACTCAACATTGTCTCTACCTTCAGGAGCTCATGAGTCCACAGGAAGAAAGCCAGAGAAAATTACAAAACAGTACGATAAAACATAAAAGATGTTAATATTCATTGATGAACCTAGAGATTATCATACTAAGTGAAGCAAGTCAAAGAGAAATATCATATGATATCACTTATATGTGGAGTCTAAAAATATGATACAAATGAACTTATTTACAAAACAAAAGTAGGCTCACAGACATAGAAAATAAACTTATGGTTACCAAAGGGAAAAGGTGGGAGGAATAAATTGGGAATTTGTGATTAACAGGTACACACTACTATACCTAAAATAGATAAAAAGCAAGGACCCACTGGATAGCACAGGGAACTATATTCAATATCTTGTAATAACCTATAATGGAAAAGAATCTGAAAAAGAATATATGTATAAATGTATAACCTAATCACTTTGCTGTACACCTGAAATATCATAAGTCAACTATACTTCAATTTTAAAAAATAGAAAGTATAAAATACAAAATAAATAAATAAAGATGTTCATTCTAATCTCTGGAACCTGTGAATGTAGTAACTTACATGACAAAAAGAACTTTGCAGATAAGATTAAGTTAAAGTCAATGAGATGGGGACATGATCTTAGATCTTTGGGGTGGGCCCAATGTAATCACAAGAGTTGTAGTAAGAGGGAGACAGGGGAATCAGAGTCAGAAAAAAAAGATGTGACAACAGAAGCAGAGGCTGGAGTGATAAATCATGAGCCAAGGAATGCAGGCAGCTTCTAAAAGCTGGAAAAAGCAAAGAACAGATTCTCTTCTAGAGCTTCCAGAAGGAATACAACCTTCCCTCTCAATACCTTAATTTTAGCATTATCAGATCCTTTTGTATTTCCGATCTCCAGGACTGTAAAGGTAATAAATGTGTGTTGTTTTATGTCACCATGTTGGTGGTAATTTGTTACAGCAGCAACAGGGAACTAATACAGGGGGAAAATATGTGGTAAGATCCTGACACATACTGGAAGGATTAAGGAGGGCTTCCTGGAGGAGATAATGAGAAAAGTGAAGGACATGAAGGAATGAACCAGGGGAAGAGTTGGGGAAAGGGCACTTCATGCAGAGGGATCAGTATGGAAGGAAGCCTGGGAGAGTGAAAAATATTTTTAAAATCTGATTTGTTATGCTCAGGATTTGGCATATGGCAACCCTCAGTATTTATTGGATTATTTTTATTTAAACATGTACATAGACATGGAACTCATGGTTATGTAAGACAGAGTGTACACAGAAGATAGCAATGCTAAATCCAAAGTAAGGGACCAGCAAAGACCCCATGGGGGATCAGTATTGGAGCTGAGCCCTGGAGAATTTTGAGGCATTCAAGGAGCTGCCCCTTTATTTATCCCATAGCCTATGGGAAACTTTGAAACTTTTTGAAAGGGATATGGCCATGTTAAAGTTTGGGTCATGGAGTAGCCACCGTGGTATGGAGACCAGAGAGAGGTAATGTCCAAGTCAGGTGACCAGGTAAGTGGTTTATTGCAAGAGTCTACACAGGAAAGTCAAGGATTCTCATTCCTATCAAGGACAGAGCTGTTCACACTACTGTTCATTCAACAGCTCCTATAATCAACAGTGTACCTTGACACACAGGGGCTTTTGTGGCATGGCCTTTTTCCACCTCCCACCCTTCCATACCCTCACACCCTACATGTCATGTCTGAGAGAGTTGAAGACTCACTTCTCTGTGCCAGAAAGAAGCTTTTTACACACCAAGTCAATCAGGTATCTTGCCATATTTTCAACCTGCTTCCTCTACTGTCTACATAATTATGCAAGATCTCGAAGATGTTTTATTCATTTTGATAACCAGAATCCTTGGTTTTATAATTGACATATAACATTGTATTGGTTTTAGGTGAACAACACAATGATTTGTTATATGCACATATTGCGAAATGATTACCATAATAGGTTTAGTTAACATCCATTGCCTCACGTAGTTACAATTTTTTTCCTGTGTTGGGATCTTGTAAGACCTACTCTCTTAGCAACTTTCAAATATACAATATAGTACTGTTAACTATAGTCATCATATTGTACACTGTATCTCAAGAACTTACTTATAAGTGGAAGTTTGTGCTTTTACACCCATTTTTCCCCACTCCTAACCTCTGGCAACCACCAGTCTGTTCTCTGTATCTCTAAGTTTGTTTTTTTAGATTCCACATATAAGTGATATCATACAGTATTTGCCTCTGACTTATTTCACTTAACATACTGCTTTCAATATTCATGTATTTTGTCAGAAATGGCAGGATTTCTTTCTTTCTTATGGCTAATATTCATGAATTATGCATATATATTATTCATATATATATAATATTCATATATATTTTTTCTTTATCCATTCATCCATCAGTGGATGCTTAGGTTGTTTCCATATCTTGGCTGTTGTATATTGATGCAATGAACATGGGAGTGCATAAATCTTTTTGAGTTAGTGTTTTCATCTTCTTGAGATAAATACCCAGAAGTGGAATTGTTGGATCATATGATACTTCTATTTTTAATTTTTTGAGGATCCTCCACTATGGAAACATAGTGACTGCACCAATTTACGTTCTCGCCAACAGTGTACAAGTGTTTCCTTTTCTCCGTATCCTCACCAACACTTGTTATCTCTTATCTTTTTGATGATTGCCATCCAAATCAGTGTGAGGTGATATTAAATTGTGATTTTGATTGAATAACCAGAATTTTAACATTCTGCAGTTACAATTTTAATAGTTACCATTTATTGAGCACTTTCTCTTTGCCAGGCACTAGACAGTAAACTCCAAGAGGGCAGAATCTGCTTCTACCTTGTTAAATATTTTACTCCCAGACCTTGGCATAGTGCTGGCATCAATCCACTACTTGTGTTAGTCAGGAGAGGCAAGACTACACTTTGGTTACAAATGAACCCCAACATCTCACTGGCTTAACATGACAAAGATTACTATCTCACTCATAGTGTATGCTCAACACAAATTGGTAGGTGTTATGGGTCCAATTGTGACTCCCAAAATGGTGTGATGAAGTCCTGGCCCCAGTACCTGTAAATGTACCCTTATTTGGAAATAAGGGCTTTGGAGGTGTAATCAAGTTAAGTTGAGGTCATTAGGGTGGGCCTGAATCCAGTATGCTTGCATATCCATATAAAAAGAGGAGAGGACGATATGATGAAAGAGGTAGAGACTGGAGTGATGCAGCTGCAAGCCAAGGAGAGCCAAGGACTGATGGTCATCACGAGAAACTAGGAAGAGACAAGACAGGATTCTCCCAAGAGTCCCAGATGAGCATGGCCTCGCTGACACCTTGATTTCAGATTTCTAGCCTCCAGAACTGTAAGACAATACATTTCTCTTGTTTTAAGCCACCCAGTTGGTGGTACTTTGTTATGGCAGCCGCCCTAAGAAGCAATTATGACTTGGCTCCACATAGTGACTCAGGGACCCAGGACAACCAAGGCTCTGCTCCATTATAGACACACATTCCCATTTGTCAGAATCCAGGTGCATGGCTCCAAATCAACTCCAAGGGCAGATGAGAAATATAAGGAGGCACATGGAAACTTGAACATCAATGGTCTCTGCCATGGTTTAAGTCAATATTTGTTGAATAATTAAGCACATCCCTTTTCCATATAGATCTCACAATGACCCCAACGCAATTGGGACCTATCGAGTTCCACCTGTCATCAGTGAGGAAACTAAGGCACAGAGAGATTAGTGACTTTTCCACTGTCACACAGCACATACCTGTCTAATAGGGGCAAGGCCAGTGTTCAAATCCAGGGCAGTCAACTCTGAAGTCTGTGTTCTGGCCTCTCAGTAAACGAGTCCTGAAGGAATGAAAATGGAGTCCTTGCAGCAAGTAACCTTGTGCTACATCACTTAAAGTTGTTCCCCAGGCAAACGGCTTAACTGTTTCAAAGAGTAGAAAGTTTTCCTTCCAATTAAGATGTGCCTTGTGTATAAAGCTCCTTTCCGTATGCTCAGAGATGGTCTGTTCACCATCATCTGAATTTAAAGCAGGCCATTTGGCATATCTCCATTTTATTGCCATTAATCTAGTCATTTTGGGGGGGAAAAGTCTATAGCCTTCGAGAAGAGCTCTATTTCTGACCAGGGAAGCAATGAGACCTGGAGGTCAGAGCCTGCAGTTCAGTCTTGTCCTGGATCTTGAGAAAATACTTGTCATGTTTGATGTCGTTCTCATTGGGTGAGGTATTTTAATTCAAATTGTGCCGACTGATTTGGACATCTCTGGTCGGTGAAGATCTATCATCAGAAACTGACGGAGGCTCCGCACTGCCACACTCTCTTTGACTTGACAAAAGAACGCTGGTCTGGTGGACGCTGCAGAAAGCAGTTTTGCAACTTAATGCTGATTTTGCCCAGACGTAATTAGTTCATTAACTGTGAGCACAGGAGCTCATTAAACGGGGAGGTGGATGATGCAAATCAGTGGCCTGTGTAAGTCCGTCAAAAATGAGAAGGAGCTGGAAATGGTCTGGCTCAATCTTCCTGCCCAACACCTTCATTAACCAAAGAGGTTTCTCAAAGCCTAAGAGTCTCTGAAGATCAGCGACATTTAAAGGCACCGGCTATGCTGGAAAGCAAGGAAGAAGGTGGGAAGAGGAAGGGCAGAGGGAACCGTTTATGGAATGCTTTTCAGGGAGCCGACCTCATACCAGGCATCTCTACTTTCAGGATCTAATGCCTGCAGAAGCAACCTCACTGCTTTCTACACATGGGCGTATAGGCTCAGAGTATTTATGACTTGCCAAATGTCTCAGTGAATCAATGGCAGAGCTGGAATCCAGACCTGTGTCTTCATGAACCCCCCAAACCAATGATTTTTCCATCACATCAATACATTTTCCAGCCCAACTTGGAGACTCAGTCACATGACCAGCTCTGGTCCTCTTATCTTCTAATCTCAGAACACATTTGGAAGCATTCCTGGTCAGTGCTGTATTGAACGGCAGTTTGCAAATGTTTATTTACAGGGGATTAATTAACTTTGCTATTTGCAAGTACTGAACTAAGGGGAAATTGGCTTTCTCAGAGTAGGTGCGGTGACATTCCAAGGTCCTCATCCCCAAGCTCGAAATGTCAAAATTCTTCTAGGCCAAACCCTGAAGAAAAAAATGGTACATGGTGTGACAGGCAAAGAGAATGGCTGTAGGGGCTCAGAAAATGTGGGCAGACGCTGCAATTTCAAGTCTCTGCCTGTCACTGAAGGGCCATTGGGGCCCCAAGCAAGACCACTTACTTCTCTCAGCTCTGGTTCTCTCTAGAAAGAAAAATAAGGAACAAAACATGTTTCCTGAAGTCCTGCGTGGTTCTGAGACTATCTGAGGAGAGCCTGGGGGGTCTGAGTCCTTGTCCACAGAGAGAATTGAAGTGGGGCTCTTGGTGGAAGATGATAGATCAAGTCAGGGGTCATGAAGGAGAGCTTCCTGATTCCTGGACTCTGGCCTAAGCTCCCCCACCTCAGGGGAGACACCCTAAAGGAGAAGGGGCAGAGTTGCCTTCAAGAATACATCCCAGTACCCAGCAGTCTCATTCCAAGATGTCATAAATGTAGTAGTGAGGAAAAGGACAGGACGCTTCCCTCTGCAATAAGAATAGTAGTTCTCCCAGGGCCTAAGAGGTCAGGAGCATCTAAGGAAGAGTGTGGGTGACCAGAGACACAGGAAAAGGACACCGAGAAAGGGACAGATAGGATTATTCCAGTGTCTTACACAATCAGAAAATGAGCGTGCCAGCCCGCAGGACATGCAGAACAGCCATTCCCCCTCCACTCACTCATGAGTCCACCCACCCCTTCATCCATCCATCCAACCATTCATCCATCCATCCATTTATTCATTCAACACCTGGTCTATAGTGAAAGCTGTCCTTGGCCCCAGGAGATAAATGGTGAGTGAGAATACGCACAGCTCCGTCATCATAGAAGGTACAGCATAATGAGGAAGAGTCTTCCTTTTAGAGAGCATTGCCCACAAAAGGAAAATCCAAAGGCTCAGCATGACATACATTGAAGACAGAGTCAGATCCTTTGAACTTCATGGCGAGCATGCTTCTAATCCCCTCCCTGCCTCCCTCCCTCCATCTGACTCTAGTGAGTCAAAAGGCACATGGACTTGGAGAGCTGAAACCTTACACTTGGTTTCGCCCCCTTTTAACAGAATATCTTCGAGACCCCACTTAACCCTACCTCTAAAATATGAATGATAATGCCTTCCTAGCCTGCATCATAGAGTGCGAGAAGCAAATGAGAAAAGGGAGGCAAAATAGTTTATAAACCATTAGTTTATGAGCCATGAAGACTCCCTGCATGACTATTGAGTCTGTGGTCATAACTGACCTGGGACTGATCTTGGTGGAATTTCTAGAACCTGTTGGATCAGGGTGTCTGCTTGACTGTGGCTGCGCAGCATCCCGAGTCTGGGTTTCATCAGGCCAGGTGTTGCCCAAGCAGCTGGAGACAGATGCTGCCCAGGGAGACAGGGAGGCTAAGCCTGCACCGGGGGGCTCCCTCCATCCAGGAAAGCAATAGCAGCAGTGGATCCCAAGACCCCTGGGAGGCCTGGCTCCAAAGTCTAGGCACAAGGCCAGGAGCTGATGATCCCAGGAACAGGTCAGAAAACACAGTTCAAGGTGAGAGGAGGTGATAAGAAGCCATGGATTGCCAAGGACAGTTTTGGAAGTCTGGAGGCTGCCCTGCTTGGGAGAGGAAGGTGTGGGTCAGGCTGGACTGCTGGTTTCCTAGAGGCAGATCTGAGTCAGGAGCAGTGAACTCTCCATCCCCAGGTACAGGCTGCATATCAGGTGACTGATAAGGCTGTGTCCTGCTAAACACCATGTTAGTAAGGATTGCAATTGGACGATGCCATCAAGTGGGGGTCCTTTTTCCCAGATTCTAAGTGAGAACTGAAGCCAAGTCAACTGTGAAACCCTTTGCTGAGCCCACCTAAAGCCCAGGTTGCCTGTAACACAAAGGTTATGCCCCTAAGATCGTGGCAATTTGTGAATGTTGCCTGGGCAAACATCAGGTTCCTTTATAAAGCTCCTTGGACAGAACTCAGAATGACATGCCTGGGAAGCATGACTTTCCAGGAGGGGCTAGCCCTTGCCAGCATTTTCCCTCACACAGGCTCTGCTACCATAGCTGGTCTGTCATGGCGACTCTGCACCCCCGAGACATGGACGCAGAGAATTGTTATCCATTCCTCTCTCCACTCCGTTCCCTTCCAAGGATTCCGAGAAGTGATACATCTTTTCCTTGCAGCCATGGTCAGTGCAAAAGGAAAGAAGCACAGAATAGATGATCCCACATTTGGGGTAGAGGGGTGAATTATTTACGAAACATAGATAGAGCCTCCAGTGGAGTCTAGGGCTGGGCAAAGTGTGAGAGATTCTTTTGTTCTTGCAGCTGGCCTTTGGAGTTGCACAGAGCCAGGGCAGTAAATAATACTGCTATTGTCTGCCTGTGACAGAGACAGACAGAAGGTACATTTGGCCCGCGTCCAAACACCGCAAGGGCCACTCATAGTCACAGTGTCCAATTACTGCTGGCTTGACTATAAAATGCACTTCTTCTTTTTTTTTTTTTTGCTGTGCTAATTTAAGAATGGGCAGTGTTAATGGTCCCTGCACAAAGAGGGGTTTTGCTGCATCTTTCAATGGGGGAAAATAAAGTTACGTTCAGAACAGAAACCAAACTGGCATGGGGTGGAGATTGTCCAAACAGCAATCTATTGATAGCAAGGTAAACTATGTTTGGGTTCCCCTTTAAGAAGAAATAGAAAAAAAATTAAAACTGGGCTCTGAGTTTACTTACAGGGTATATTCAGGATGTCAAAGAAGATGTAAAAAGGAACAAGGGGAAACCAAAGAATTGGACACAGCTCTGGTCCATTCCCACAGACACCACAGGATGCAAGAGAAATGTTACCCCATCCCTCAGTGAACAGATTACGATGACAGTGACCATAAGGTCATGATAAGAGGTAGCGTCTGATGGGTCCTAACTATTTGCCAGGAGCTGCAATAGCACTTTTTTCCCCTTTGACATTCCCAACCATCCTATACCGGTTTGCAAATATTTTATGTATGAGGAGAAACTGAAGTTTACTTAGTTCAAAGGACTCCTTTAGCTTCACAGAGTTGGTAAGCAGGTCCCTGGGATTTGGAGAGTTTGTCTGACTTCAGATTGTCTGCTTCCTTAAATACCTTAAAATGCTTTCTCAGGTTCCCACAGGCTCCCAGGCTGACAGCCTACACTGGGTGTCCAAGAATATGTTTTTACACCCAGCCCTGGTTGGGACCTTATGCTACTCACCAGGCATCTGGTGATGGTTAGCAAACAGGAAAGTTCCTTAGGAAGAAGCTGCTGAGAATCCAGGCAGCACCTCCCAATGCAGCAGCTCTGAAGAGATAGTATTCATCCATCCTTTGTAGGTTCTGTTGATCTGAGGCCACTGTCCCTGCCTGGATTTGTCCTTGGAAATCTTCAATTCTAGCATCATCTACTTAATGGGGCTTCCGAGATCAGTAATTGTCAATAATCTCCCTTTGTCTACCACTTTCCCCAACAGGGAAGCATTCGTTTGTGTTTTGGATAAAGAAAGGATGGGGGAAAGGGTGCTATTACATTTAAAAGAAATTTTTTTTTTAAGTGGAGCTTCAAAACCCTCTGTCTCCGTCACCAAACCTGTCACTTGCACACTGAAATGTCAGAAAAATAAACCTAGGGTTTATGTTCGGGAATGTTAGAAAACTGTACACAACTTGCTCTTTCCTTCCTTGTAGGGGGAAAAGCAGATGCATCTTTCAGATATATTCGCTCCAAATTTCAGAAGGTTTTTAAATACGCGTGTCTATGACACAGCAGGGTTATCAATCAAAACGTTAAATCCTTGATAGGCTCACGAACGGTGAGTTCGACCACTGTCCCTTTCATCTTGAAATGTCTCACTGAGGGCTTCATTTAGAAAGAGACTAAAAAAACCACATCAGTGTAATGAGGAGGGATAAAAAGGAAGAACCGTCTATTCTGGTTTGCCGATCAGCAACATGGAGAACACAGCACATCATCTGTCAAGGAAAATGCGGACATTTTTTCTTGCCCCTTTGAATCCTGAAAAGATACACGTGCTTTGGGAAGAGAAAAAGTGATGTCTCAATTCTTAAGGCAAACTTTTCAAAGAGTTGAAAGTTGGATAGAGCCAACACTGATCCTTGTGAATTACTGGCTTATGGGCTGTCTGATATCTCAGAGAAGGGGAAACGTTGAAGACATTGATCTTCTAAGTGATGGCTATGGATGGTGAGTCCACGCAGAGCGCTGCTCAGTGACTGACAGCAGGGCTGAGGGTGCCGCACTGGGGAGCTACCTGGAAAGCTGGCCAGGTTCACCGAGGGCTTCTTCTTCCCATTTCCCTAAAAACACCAAGATCCATTTCTGCCTCTCCCTCATCTCGTTATAACCTCAGAGCCTTTCCCAAAAGCCCCGTAAGGTCGACTTGTTCCCTATTGTGTTCATTTTAATTAATAATTTTTATCCACTGAGAGTCAGGCAGACCTCTTAAATCTATACAAAAGTAGGTCAAAACGTCTTGGTTTGCTCTGAAGCACCCCTAGACTTATCCATTAATTCATTCCTTTAACAAAAGTGTCTGGCATCCAACATGTGCTTGGTCCTGGGGATGCCCAGACAAATGAGATAGGCATTCACCTCCTGGAAACATTGTGCAAAGAAGAAAAGGAGCTACCATTTTAACAAGTGGTAATAAGTGCTCAGAAAAGACAAAGACAGGGTGCCCATCCCAGTCTGCACAGGCCAGAGGAGGCCTCCCTGAAGCAGGCATGAAAGATAATTGGAAGTCACCCAAGAAGAGGTGTAGCATCTATGTGGGTAAGGGTGTATGTATGTGTTGCGAGGCACAGAAATGCACCCTATAAAATATTATACTTATTCTTTGTAAACACAGCTCAGATGATGTCACAGCCCTCACGGTAGACCTATTAATATTATAATTAATATTATAATTCAGACTCTTTATTGTACCACTCAAGATCCAATCATGCTTTCTCCCTTTGCTTTATATCCCCCCTGTACCTGCCCATGAATATCACAACATGATTTGGTCACATCAGGTGCCTTGCCAGTCACAGAACCTGTCAGTTCAGGGGTAATACAGGCTGTTCTTAAACATTCCATGTTCTGTCACTTTGGTCTGGACTGTTCTCTACACCCACCTCTTCTGCCCATCAACATCCTCCTGACTTATATTAGTAGTCCTTCTCTTGAAATTCCTTTAAGCCCTGGTTGCAGAATAAATCTCCTGCTCATGTGTGTGCATGCGTGTTTATATGTGTATGTGTAGATTTGCAGAAAACTTGTAAAGATAGTAGAGAGAGTTTCCGTAGACCCTCCTCCCAGTTTTTTCTGCAATTAGCATCTTGCATTACTGTGATACATGTGTCATAAATAAGAAACTAATATGGCACATTACTATTCATTAAACTCCATGCTTAATGAAGATTTCATTAGCTTTCCTGCCAATGCCATTTTTCTGTTCCAGGAGCCAATGCAGGACAAAACATTGCACTTAGGTACCCTTGTGTTTTCATTGAATTTTGCTTGTGCCTCTGATTTAGCACTGGTTACAACTGCTTTCTGTTAGGGTTTAGAAATGAGAGTCCCAAAACTGCTCAGTATGGAATTCTGGAATTCAGGGATATCATCTCATGTTATCCTGTGAAAAGCAGCATCTCTTTCAACACTAAGTTCCAGTCATCTGGAAGACACACTTTGGAATTGCCAGCTGGTCTTATGACCAAGACTTTCAGAGAAAAGGAGGATGATAACCTGTCAACAATTCCATGAGTCATCCCATTTGGACACAGGCATCACTCTGAGGTTAAAAGAAGCAAAATGCATCACTAGTTATTAGTTACCAAAGGTGGACTTACTTGACTACTACTCTGAATGGCATCATCCCAAATAATGGTGTACAATTGACATTTTTGATATCAGGGTGAAAAGTAAGACAGATATAAAAATGTTGAAATCAAGTCAAATGAAAGACATATGCATTGTGAGCTATAATCCTATTTGTCATTCTTGTAAAGCAATTTCAACTCTGGTAGAGAGAACTCCCTTCCTTCTTATAAGGAAGGGAACAATAAACAATGGGAGTCTCCAATACAGCATCATTAAGACCAAAATTGCATGAGGCTGATATCAATATTTGTCTAAAATTTTTCTAGATCAGCCCATACTGCATTCAAGAATGACAGCATGGCAAGAATGACAACATGGCAAAGGGGAGAACATTGCCATCTGTGTACATCTCTGTATGCAAGGGGAGAGCTTCTGAACCATCTCAGAACCTTGACCAAGGGTTCAAGGGTCTTGCATGGACATTGGGAAGAATTCAGAACAGGAGACAACCATTACTATCTCTCACACCCATGGTTGACCACCTCCTATATTGGTTATTTCTTGCTATGTAAAAAATCACAAAAACTTAGTGACTTAAAACAACAAACTTTTATTAGCTCACAGTTTTTGTGGGTCAGGAATCCAGGAGTGGCTTGGTTGGGAAGTTTTGACTCAAGATCTCTCATGAGGTTACAGGTAAAGTCAGCTGGGGCTGCAGTCATCTCAAGGTTTCAATAGGATAAGATTCATTCTCAAGCCAATTCATCAACTATTGACAAGTTTCAGTTCCTCACCACATGGGCTGCTCCATCAGCTACCAGAGTGTCCCTATGACAGAGTGGATGGCTTTCCTGTCACCTGGACCTGACTGCCTGCTGTATGGCAGATGGATTCTCACAGAATAAAGGAGGTGATACACACACACACAGATAGAGAGAAAGAGAGGAGACCCAAGATGCAAGCAGCAGTCTTTTTTATAAATTTATGACATCTCATCATGTCTGATGTATTCTGTTTTACAGAAGTGAGTCACAGTCCAACCCATACACAGGGGAGGTGTATCAAAGAATTTGAGAACATATCTTTAAAACCACCACACTGTCCTTAATGGTGTAGACAAAGGGGATTCATGTCTTGTAAACATTAATTACGCATCTTCTATACTCCAGGAATTATACCAAGAGAGGATAACAGGACTAGGTAGACATAGTACCAAGTAAAGATATGAAGAATAAGCTATAACTTACCATTTCTATTAAAGTAGAATAAATGTGAACTAAAAGAAAAGAAGACAACCTTTTTCAATCACTGTGCATCTCACACTCACTGCACCTAGAAACTCTGTGCTTTTTTATTCTTTATTCCCAAAATACCTTAAGCCCCTTACTTCAGGGAGGCAAATTTGAGATTCTCCTATTGCTTGGCTACCTTGTAAATAAGCCCTCTGTTTGCTGCAAACCTTGGCATCTCAGCATTTTAGTTGCTGCCCATAGGGCAAAACCAAGCTGGTACGGTAACGCTAGGACCTCAGGAGTTCACAAATGGGTCTTGGTGCACTGGCCAGGTGTCAGGCCTAGGCCTTAGAGGTGGAAGAGCTGAGTTCAGGACATTGGACCACCAGAGACCTCCAGGCTCCACATAATATCAATGGGCAAGAGATCTCCCAGAGATCTCCATCTCAACGCTAAGACCCAGCTCCACTCAACAACCAGCAAGCTCCACTGCTGGACACCCTATGACAAACAACTAGCAAGACAGGAACACAACACCACCAGTTAACGGAGAGGCTGCCTAAAATCATAATAAGTTCACAGACAACCCAAAACACACCACGGGACTTGATTCTGCCTACCAGAAACACAAGATACAGCCTCATCGACCAGAATACAGGAACTAGTCCCCTCCACCAGGAAGCCTACACAACCCATTGAACCAACCTTAGCCACTGGGGGCAGACACCAAAAACAATAGGAACTATGAACCTGCAGCCTGCCAAAAGGAGAACCCAAACACAGTAATTTAAGCAAAATGAGAAGACTGAGAAACACACAGCAGATGAAGGAGCAAGGTGAAAACCCACCAGACCAAACAAATGAGGAGGAAATAGGCAGTCTACATGAAAAATAATTCAAAGTAATGATAGTAAAGATGATCCAAAATCTTGGAAATAGAATAGAGAAAATACAGGAAAGGTTTAATGAGGACCTAGAAGAACTATAGTGCAAAAAGACAGTGATGAACAACACAACAAATGAAATTAAAAATTCTCTAGAAGGAATCAATAGCAGAATAACTGAGGCAGAAGAACAGATAAGTGACCAGGAAGATAAAATAGTGAAAATAACTATCACAGAACAGAATAAAGAAAAAAGAATAAAAAGAATTGAGTTTCAGAGACCTCTGGGACAATATTAAATGCACTAACATTAGAATTATAGGGGTCCCAGAAGAAGATGAGAAAAAGAAAGGGGCTGAGAAAATATTTGAAGTGATTATAGTTGAAAACGTCCCTAATATGGGAAAGGAAATAGTCAATAAGGTCCAGGAAGTGCAGAGTCCAATACACAATAAATCCAAGGAGAAACATGCCAAGAAACATATTAATCAAACTATCAAAAATTAAATACAAATAAAAAAATATTAAAAGCAGCAAGGGAAAAGCAACAAATAAATACAAGGGAATCCCCATAAGGTTAACAGCTGATCATTCAACAGAAACATTGCAAGCCAGAAGGGAGTGGCAGGACATATTTAAAGTGATGAAAGGGAAGAACCTACAGCCAAGATTACTCTACACAGCAAGGATTTCATTCAGATTCGATGGAGAAACTAAAAGCTTTACAGACAAGCAAAAGCTAAGAGAATTCAGCACCACCAAACCAGCTTTACAACAAATGCTAAAGAAACTTTTCTAGGCAGGAAACAAAAGAGAAGGAAAAGGCCTACAATAACAAATCCAAAACAATTAAGAAAATGGTAACAGGAAATATACATATCAATAATTACCTTAAATGAAAATGGATTAAATTCTACAACCAAAAGACATAGACTGGCTGAGTGAATACAAAAACAAGGCCCGAATATATGCTGTCTACAAGAAACCCACTTCAGACCTAGGGAAACATACAGACTGAACGTGAGGGGATGGAAAAAGATATTCTATGCAAATGCAAATCAGAAGAAAGCTGGAGTAGCAATTCTCACATCAGACAAAATAGACTTTGAAATAAAGACTATTACAAGAGACAAAGAAGGACACTGCATAATGATCAAGGGATCAATCCAAGAAGAAGATATAACAATTGTAAATATTTATGCACCCAACATAGGAGTACCTCAATACATAAGGCAAATACTAACAGTCATAAAAGGGGAAATCAACAGTAACACAGTAATGGTAGGGGACTTTAACACATCACTTTCACCAATGGATAGATCAACCCAAATGAAAATAAATAAGGAAACACAAACTTAACATGACACATTAATAGAGATGGGCTTAACTCATATTTATAGGACATTCCATTAAAAAACAACAGCATACACTTTTTTCTCAAGTGCTCATGGAACATTCTACAGGATAGATCATATCTTGTGTCACAAATCAAGCCTTGGTAAATTTTAAAAAATTGAAATTGTATCAAGTATCTTTTCCAACCACAACATCATGAGACTGGATATCAATTACAGGGAAAAAAATCTGTAAAAAAGACAAACACATGGAGGATAAACAATACACTGCTAAATAACCAAGCAATCAGTGAAGAAATCAAAGAGGAAATCAAAAAATACCTAGAAACAAATGGCAATCAAAACACGATGATGCAAAACCTGTGAGATGCAGCAAAAGCAGTTTTAAGAGGGAATTTTATAGCAATGCAACCCTACCTCAAGAAACTAGAAAAATCTCAAATAAACAACCTAACCTTACACCTAAAACAATTAGAGAAAAAAAAACAACAGCTAAAAAAAAAACCCAAAGTTAGCAGAAGAGAAGAAATCATAAAGATCAGATCAGAAATAAGTGAAAAA
Organism: Monodon monoceros; assembly: GCF_005190385.1. Classification (NCBI taxonomy): domain Eukaryota; kingdom Metazoa; phylum Chordata; class Mammalia; order Artiodactyla; family Monodontidae; genus Monodon; species Monodon monoceros. The sequence continues at coordinate 168,104,111 of NW_021703778.1, forward strand.
GAAATGAAGGAAAAATAGCAAAGATCAATAAAACTAAAAGCTGGTTCTTTGAGAAGATAAACAAAATTGATAAACCATTAGCCAGACTCATCAAGATAAAAACGGGGAAGATTCAAATGAACAGAATTAGAAATGAAAAAGGAAAAGTAACAACTGACCCTGCAGAAATACAAAGGATTATGAGAAATTACTACAAGCAACTATATGTCAATAAAATGGACAATCTGGAAGAAATGGACAAATGTCTTAGAAAAGCACAACCTTCCGAGACTGAATCAGGAAGAAATAGGAAATATAAACAGACCATTCAAAAGCACTGAAATTGAAACTGTGGTTAAAAATCTTCCAACAAACAAAAGCCCAGGACCAGATGGCTTCACAGGTGAATTCTGTCAAACATTTAGAGAAGAGCTAACACATATCCTTCTCAAACTCTTCCAAAATATAGCAGAGGGAGGAACACTCCCAAAATCATTCTACAAGACCACCATTACCCTGATACCAAAACCAGAGAAAGATATCACAAAAGAAGAAAACTACAGGCCAATATCACTGATGAACATAGATGCAAAAATCCTCAACAAAATACTAGCAAACAGAATCCAACAACACATTAAAATGATCATACACCATGATCAAGTGGGATTTATCCCAGGGATGCAACGATTCTTCAATATACATAAAACAATCAATGTGATACTATCATATTAACAAATTGAAGAATAAAAACCATACGGTCATCTCAATAGATGCAGAAAAAGCTTTTGACAAAATTCAACAACCACTGATGATAAAAATTTTCCAGACAGTGGGCATAGAGAGAACCTACCTCAACATAATAAAAACTGTATATGACAAACCCACAGCAAACATCACTCTCAATGGTGAAAAACTGAAAGCATCTCCTCTAACATCAGAAACAAGAAAAGGATGCCCACTCTCACCACTATTATTCAACATAGTTTTAGAAGTTTTAGCCACAACAATCAGAGAAGAAAAAGAAATAATAGGAATCTAAATCAGAAAAGAACTAAAGCTGTCACTGTTTGCAGATGACATCATACTATACATAAAGAATCCTGAAGATGCTGCCAGAAAATTACTAGAGTGAATCAATGAAGTTGGTAAAGTAGCAGGATACAAAATTAATGCACAGAAATCTCTTGCATTCCTATACACTAATGATGAAAAATCTGAAAGAGAAATTAAGGAAACACTCCCATTTACCACTGCAACAAAAAGAAAAAAATACCTAGGAATAAACCTACCTAAGGAGACAAAAGACCCGTATGCAGAAAACTATAAGACACTGATGAAAGAAATTAAAGATGATACAAACAGATGAAGAGATATACCATGTTCTTAGATTGGAAGAATTAACATTGTGAAAATGACTATACTACCCAAAGCAATCTACAGATTCAATGCAATCCCTATCAAACTACCAATGGCATTTTTCACAGAATTAGAACAGAAAATTTCACAATTTATATAGGAACACAAAAGACCCCAAATAGCCAAAGCAATTTTGAGGAAAGAAAAAAAAAAAAAAAAAAAAAAAAAAACGGAGCTGGAGAAATCAGACTCCTGGATTTCAGACTATACTACAAAGCTACAGTAATCAAGACAATATGGTACTGGCACAAAAATAGAAATAGAGATCAATGGAACAGGATAGAAAGCCCAGAGATAAACCTATGCACCTATAGTCAACTTACCTTTGAGAAAGAAGTCAAGAATATACAATGGGGGCTTCCCTGGTGGTGCAATGGTTGAGAGTCTGCCTGCCAATGCAGGGGACATGGGTTTGTGCCCCGGTCTGGGAAGATCCCACATGCCGTGGAGTGGCTAGGCCTGTGAGCCATGGCTGCTGGGCCTGTGCATCTGGAGCCTGTACTCCACAACGAGAGAGGCCACAACAGTGAGAGGCCCGCGTACCACAAAAAAAAAAAAAAAAAAAAAGAATATACAATGGAGAAAAGACAGCCTGTTCAATAAGTGGTGCTAAGAAAAGTGGTCAGGTACATGTAAGAGAATGAAATTAGAACACTCCCTAACACCATGTTCAAAAATAAACTCAAAATGGATTAAAGACCTAAATGTAAGGCCAGACACTTTAAAACTCTTAGAGGAAAACATAGGTAGAACACTATATTACATAAATCACATCAAGATTCTTTTTGACCCACCTCCTAGAGAAAGGGAAGTAAAAACAAAAATAAACAAATGGAACTTAATGAAACTTAAAAGCTTTTGCACAGCATAAGAAACCATAAAAAAGATGAAAAGACAACCCTCAGAATGGGAGAAAATATTTGCAAATGAAGCAACTGACAAAGGGTTACTCTCCAAAATATGCAAGCAGCTCATGCAGCTCAGTATCACATAAACAAATAACCCAATCCAAAAATGGGCAGAAGACCTAAACAGACACTTCTCCATAGGAGATATACAGATTGCCAACAAACACATGAAAGGATGCTCAACATCACTAATCATTAGAGAAATGCAAATCAAAACTACAATGAGATATCACCTCACACCAGTCAGAATGACCATCATCAAAAAATCTAGAAACAGTAAATCCTGGAGAGGGTGTGGAGAAAAGGGAACCCTCTTGTACTGTTGATGGGAATGTAAATTGATACAGCCACTACGGAGAACAGTATGGAGGTTCCTTAAAAAACTACAAATAAAACTACCATATGACCCAGCAATCCCTCTTCTGGGCATATACCCTGAGAGAACCATAATTCAAAAAGAGTCATGTACCACAATGGTCATTGCAGCACTCTTTACAATAGCCAGGGCATGGAAGCAACCTAAGTGTCTATCGACAGATAAATGAATAAAGAAGATGTATCACATATATACAATGGAATATTACTCAGCCTTAAAAAGAAACAAAATTGAGTTATTTGTAGTGAAGCGGGTGGACCTAGAGTCTGTCATACAGAGTGAAGTAAGTCAGAAAGAGAAAAAACAAATACCATATGCTAACACATATATATTGAATCTTAAAAAAAAAAAAAGTTCTGAAGAACCTAGGGGCAGGACAGGAATAAAGATACAGACATAAGAAATAGACTTGAGGACATGGGGCAAGGGAAGGATAAGCTGGGAAGAAGCGAGAGAGTGGCATTGACATATATACACTACCAAATGTAAAATAGATAGCTAGTGGGAAGCAGCCACATAGCACAGGGAGATCAGCCTGGTGCTTTATAACCACCTAGAGGGGTGGGATAGGGAAGGTGGGAAGGAGACGCAAGAGGGAGGAGATATGGGGATATATTTATATGTATAGTTGATTCACTTTGTGATACAGCAGAAACTAACACAACAATGTAAGCAATTATACTTCAATAAAAGTGTTTAAAAAAAAGAAAAAAGAAAAGAAGACCGCCTATCTGCATTACACCAAAGCTATGTGAACTGAATATACTAATTCATGCTTATTTGTGGTTTACTGAGGTAGCTCCTAAGCCTTTGAAATTCTAGACCAGAGGTTGGCAAGCTAAGTTAAAGGACCAGTGAATCTTTCAGCTTTGTGGTCCATATATCTCTGTTGCAACAACTCAGCTCTGCCACTGTAGCACAAAACAGCCATAGATAATTCATAAATGAAAGAATATGGTTGCGTTCCAATAAAACTTTATTTACAAAAACAGGTGTCTGCCCTGTGGGCCATGGTTTTTGCTCACCTCCCTTCTAGACTGCAAACTTCTTAAAACTGTTATTTGCTGAACTCCTTGAGCATTCTTCAGCAGAGGTTGTGCCTTATTTCACCTTTGCATCCCTATTCCTAGCACGGCACATAAATGATTAGGCAGGCACAAATGTTGTATGTGAATGAATAAATGAACTTATGCCCCAGGCAGCATTAAAAGATAGAGTTAATGTAGTAAAAATTTTTATTTGAAACTTTTAAACTACATGGTTGATGTATAGAGTGCCTTTTGAACAACTTCAATTCGCTTTCTCAGCTGTCAGTCTGACCTACACAACCCATGGGCCACATTGGGATACCAAGGCCTACTTACAACAAAGACCTGTCATGTCTAAATTATTGGCACAATAGACCATTGTAACTCCTCTGGACTCATTAGGCTTAATTATGTCAAGGTCTCATTGAGGACTCTTTAAATCTGAATATTCGTGAGATAATAAAATATAATAGCTCCATCAGAGCCATAAAGGTCATTTTATGCCATGGGCTATTTGGAGATTCAATATTCCATAAGATTAATAGCACAATATTGTAAAAATGACAACAATTACCACACCCTCAATGTCTACCAAGTGTAATTTAATAATCAGGATCAAGTAGACCCACTTCTAATTCACTCTGGGGGGTCTTTGTCAAGGAGGAAAGGTGAAGGATTATGTGACTTCATTGTTACCCACTTTCATCATGCCTATTCCCTGGTACACACATCCTTCTAATTCTGGTACACAGCCCCATCTTGGTACTTCCTGGCACAAAGCTCCTCTTCTTCTCACCTGGGGGAGACATGACCAGGTGAGGCTACTTAGTCTTTGCTGTCCCAGTCTCTCTTTGTGTTTAGATACTAGACATGCAATAGATTGTAGGGAGAATCAACAACCTTAGATAGGATATTATAAGTAATGGTCATTTTCCAAGACTACCTCAGAAAATGCTGCTAATGACCTCAACTGAAATCATGTGCTTTTTCAATGACAAAAGCAGAAAAGAGAACTGCTATATTATCTAACAGAAGTAATGGAAAAATAATGAAATTCAAGGATAAATGATTGTTTAAAAATGAATTATTGCATCCCTGAGAAAATAGGTATTTAATAAAAGGTAAATTAGTTAGTCGATGATCAACTATGGCACTTGAAAGTTAAATTATGTTAAATTATAAGCATAACAACTTTACAACAAATATTTTATCAATAAAAAGCAGAGACAGGAAAGTCACCTGTAATGCTCCAACGCCCAACAAGTTGCAGTTATTTGGTGTGGTGGACAGATTTTAAGGTGGTTCCCATAACCCCTGCCTTCTGGTTCACACCCTTGTAGAGTTATTTCTCATTGTTGAGTGTGGGGAGGGCTTAGACTTGCTTCTAACCGGTAGAATATGGTAAAAGTAATAGGGTATTACTCCCATGACCATGTTACATTACATGGCAAAGATGAGGAGACACCACTCCTTTGGTTATATTTACATTACATGGCAAAGGTGATGGGATGTCATCCCCATTGTCACATTACACTATATAAGACTCTGTTACTAGAACACTCACTCTAAAATCTGTCTTTCCTTGGTACCTTTAAAAATGCAACCTGTTATGACCCCTTCAGCAGCAAGAAAATGAATTCTGCCAACAATATAAGTGAGCTTTGAAGCAGACCCTTCCCCAGTTGAGCCTCCAGATGAGAATCCATCCCTACTGAAACCTAGATTGTAGTCTTGCAGAAGACCAAGCTAAGCTGTGCCTGGACTCCTTACCCACAGACCCAGTGAGACAATTATTGTGTGTAATGCTTTAGGCCACTAAGTTTATAATATTTTGTTACAAAGCAATAAAAATACTAATATAATGGGGTATTTTGAATTCAGTCATGTTTTCATCTGAAAATTAGAATCATGGTGCTAGAATCTATTTACTATACTGTTTATTTGTGTAATGTTAGATCATTTAACATTGCAGTTTTGATTTAGAATATAAATCCAATGAGGGTAAGGACTTTGTCTGTCTTGTGTACTGTTTATCCAAAATGCCTAGCACAATGCCTGGTACTTATCAAGTGAAAAATAAATATTTGTTTAGTTAGCAAATTAATAAATACAATGATATTAGAACATGGATAATATTTCAAAATGTTGATATACCCTAGTTCACTTAGCTAATAAGAAGTTGATCTGCTAATTAATTTGGTATGTGACATAATAAACGCATTCACCCATATAATATGAGTCAAGTGGGTATTATTTCCTTAGGATATATACCAAAAGTATGACTAAGCTCCACGAGAAAAGAAATTGTTCCTGTAATCAACATTGTATCCCCAACTATTTAGCATAGTGGCTATTATGAGATAGATCCTAAAAAATTATGTTGAGTGAATGAATAAATGAGATCTTTCTTGCCCTTAATTAATATGGTTTGATTATTTTCAGGCTGCATTTACTTATACATTATGAAAACCACTTATCAATGTCCTTATCATGGTGTGAAAGCATAATTATATGGTCCATTTTCCAGCATTGAGTATTAAAACTTTTTAAAAAATTAGTCAATTAATACACACACAGAAAAACATAGTTATTTTATTTTATGTTTTTTTGGTTACTAGGAAGGCTTAGGGTGTATCCTTATGCTTCTTTACCAGTTGAATTTTCTCTTTAGTTAATTGTCTGTCATGTTGTTTATAAGTTTATATATTGAGATTTCAATGTTTTACTTCTCTATTAACTTTCATGAACTCTTTAGAAATAAAACTGACATTTCTTACTGGTTGTCATATTTGCTACATATATTTGTTTCTGGACACTTTCAAGACTTTAGATAATGATGATAGTATAAATTTTAATTAGGTTTAATTTCACACAAAATGCATAACTTTTTCATTTTCTCAATATTGGATATGAATGTAGCAACAGAGCTTTAAGGCACATAATGCAGAATCCCAAAGAATTAAAAGCAGAAATAGATAAATTCACAATTATAGATGAAATGTTTCACACTGATCTCTCAGTAATAAAGTAAAAAAAAAAACAAAAAACCCAAAAAATGTAATAAACATATAGAAGACCTGACTAACACTACTAACTAATTTGATTTCTTTACCAATTATAGAACATTCCACTCAATAACAGCAGAATACACTGTATTTTTCAAGTGAACATGAAAATTCAGTAAGATAGACTATAGACTATATACTGGGTCATAAAACAGGTCTCCATAAATTTAGAGTTTGTTGTCTAATCACAATGACATTAAATTAGAAACATACAAGGAAAATATCATAAAACAATTCAAATAATTGAAAATTGAACAAAACACTTCAAAGTAAACCATGGGTTAAAAAAGGAGTCATAATAATAAGAAGAAAAGATTTTTTAAAATACCTAAATAAATTCAGTGAAAACACAGCATATCAAAACTTTTGGGATGCAGCTTAAATAATTCTTAAAGGAAAATGTATACTTAGAAAGGAAGATTCCAAACCAGCCAGTATTCTTAGTTTCCATAGTAGGAAGGTTACAAAAAAGAGAAAGAAATAGAGAAAAAGAATTAAGAAGGCAATACCAAATACAGTGAGAAATAATAAAAGAGCAATAATCGATTGAAAAAATAATAGATAAACAATAAAGTAAATCAATGAAACAAAAAATTAATTTCTAAAAAAGAATCAATAAAAATTGAAAGAACTCTACTTTGATGAAGGAAAAAAAAAGAAAGGACAAGATTCAGGAATGAAAATGAAGAACTTACTACAGATCCAACAGACATTAAAAGATAATAAAAGAATATTATGCCAATACATTTAACTACTTAGATTAAATTGAGAAATTTCTTGAGACACAAATTATCAAAATTGACCAAGATGAAAAAGAAAGTACAAGTAGTCCTATATCTATTTAAAAATTTAAATTTGTAATGAGAAAATACCCCACACACAAAATGTTTTTCCCCAGATGCCTTCACTGATGAATTCGATGACACATATAATGAAGAAATGATATGAATATACTTAAATTCCTCTAGAAAAACAAACAAAGTAAGGGAGAATACTTCCAAATTCATTTAATAGGGCTAGGTTAACTTTGTTACAACAACCAGACCAAAAAAAAAAAAAAAAAAAGATGTTACTACAAAATAGAACTATAGATCAATATCTCTAAAATAACCCTTCACAAAAATATTAGCAAATTTGTTCACACACATACATATGCATACACCTATACTAACATACATATAATTCAATGCATATGATATATAACAATATATACATATTAATATAATTATTTAATATTATTACATTATATACACATAAATTTTGTATAGAAATATGACAAAATACAGTAAATTCAAAGACTGCAATGTTGATTTAACATTAAAATCAAGGAGTGAAATTCACTATACCAATTGATGAAAAAAAATTAAAGATCATCTTATTAAATGCAGAAAAATCATTTATCAAAATTGAATGCCCATACAGGTTAAAAGCTCTCAGCAAACTAGAAATAGAAGGAAATATTCTCAACTTGATAATGGGTATATGTAGCTAAGATTATACATAATCACAAAAGATTGAATATTTTTTCCTCTGTGATAGGGAACAAGGAAAAAATGCCCACTTACACCATTTATATTCAACATTGTACTAGACATTGTAGCTGGTGCAATATTATAAGAAAACAAAATAAAATGTTTGAAAATTGGAAAGAAAAACTTAAACCATCTTCCTTTACAGATAGTCATAGTGTACATAGAAAATCTTAAGGGATCTATAAAAAAATTTTTTTCTAGGCCTAATAAGGGAGTTTAGCAAGGGTAATACACAAAAATTAATATTTTTCTATACAATAACAACAAATAATTAGAAATTTAAATAAAAATACTATTTTAATAGCATTCCAAAACATGAAATAACTAGAGATAAATTTAACAAAACACGTGCAAGACCTATACACTAAAAATTATAAAATACTGCTAAGAAAGTAATGAAGACATAAATAAATGGAAAACTATACTATGTTTATGACAATGTCAGTTCTCTTCAAACTGATTTATAGATTCAACACAATTCCAAACAGAATTCAGCTGGTGATTTTGTAGAAATTTACAAGCTACTTCTAATATTTATATGGAAATGTAAAAAAACTAAAATGGCTAACAAATTTTGAAAAATAAGAAACAGTCAGATGACTGAGATGTCTGATTTTAAGACTTGTTATAAAGGTAGAGTAATCAAGGTAGTGTGCTACTGGCATGAGAAGAATGTTTAAAAAATGTACCAAAACAACTCAATGGGGAAAATACTATTCAACAAAGGATAGGGGAATAAACAGGCATCCATGTGAAAGTAAACATTTTGTATGTAAAAATGAACTTAAAATGGATTTACAGCTAAACACAAAAGCTAAAATTATAAATGTTTTAGAAGAAAACATAGCGGAACACTTTGTGAACTTGTAGTTGCTGAAGACTTCTTAGAAGGAACACAAAATTAATTAATAATAAAAAATAATTAATAAATTGAACTTCATTACAATTGAAACTTTCAGCTCTTCACAAAGCACTGCTAAAACAAACAAACAAACAAAAAAACTCTGCTAAGAAAATGAAAAGGCAAACCACACACAAGAAGAAACTATTTTATATATGCATATTTGACAAAGTATTTATGTCCAGAATATATAAAGAACTCTGAAAACTCAATAACAAGAAAGAAACCCAATATTTAAAAATAGGCAGAAGTTTTAAATAGACACTTCACTAAAGAATGTACACAAGTGACAAATAAGCAGAAGAAAACAATTCTTAAAGTTATTAGTTGTAAAGTAAAACTGCATTGAAACTCTACTACATACCCACTAGAATGCTAAAATTGAAATGATAAATAATGCCAAGTGTTGGTGAGGATGTGGTATAACCAGAATTCTGATATATTGCTGATGGAAATATAAAATGATGTAAATGCTTTGCAAAAATTTTGAGTTTGGTATAAATTTTAAACTACTGTTACCATATAACCTGGCAATTCTCCTTCTAGTTATTTACTCAAAAGAAAGGAAGATGTATGTCCACACAAAATTGTATACAGAAATGGTCATAATAGATTTATTCATCAGACCTCCAAATTTGAGTCAACTGAAGTGTTCCTCAACAGATGAATGTATAAATATATTTTCTTATGTCCAAACAACGAAATACTACTCAGCAATAAAAAGGAATAAATTGCTAAGATATGTAACAACGTGAGCGGATCTTAAAATCATTTCCTGAGCACGCACAGAAAAATAAACACAAAAGTATCTATGACCTAGGCTCTGCTCGCAAGGAGCACAGGTGCTACTAGGGAAGATCAACTTGTAAGCAGATAGAATACTAGTCCAAAATGGTGAGCACTAAAACTGAGACATGCCTTGTCTGAGGAACATTTATGAGAAAGCTACTGATCTGACCCAGCATTCAGTTGGGTGTAAAAGAATGGGGAAGTTTGTCAGTGAAGAAAAGAACGATCACCATGCAGAGAGCAGCATGGAGACATCTTTACTGATTCCTGGTCTCTGCCTGCCTCCTTCACACTCCTTCACACCCCTTGCCCCATTGCTCACCAGGCTGGAGGCCTCCAAAGATGTCAGGATCTTTCCCACTCCCAGGCCTTCTTATCTACTGCTCATCCATTTGACAAATATGTAAGAAGACCTTACCGTAAACCAAGTGCTTTTATCGCCATCTGAAATCGAATAGTTAGCAAAGCTTCCTGACTTTATGAAGCTCATATTTTGGTGGAGAGAGACAGAGAAGAATATATAAGTAAACAAATAAGCCCAATAATTTCAGGTAGACACAAATGCTATGAAGAAAATAACAACAGGGTAAGATTAGAGCTACACTGTCCAATACAGCAGGCATTAGCTCCCTTTGACTATTGAGCACTTGAAAAATGACCAGTCTAAATTGAGATGTGCTCTCAGTATAAGATACACACTAGATATCACAGATTCAGTATGAAAAATATGAAAATATTTCATTAATAATTTTGCCTTAATTAACATATTGAAATGACATTTTGGATATATTGGGTTAAATAAAATATTAAAAAATAAATTTCAGCTATTTCTTTTTACTTCTTTTAACACGACAACTAAAAAAATTTAAATTACCTATATGGATTGCATTATGTGTCTACTGGACAGTATTGTTTTATAAGGATGGTTACAAAAGACCTCTGCCTAAGCAATGTGTTCCCCCAGGATTTTCCTAGCTAACTTGTACCTGTTCTGCAGATTTCATGCTCAAAAAGACATTAATTCATTTTTTTGTCTCTTCTGTTATCAGGAAGCTCTGTGGACACAGGGATTATTGAAGTGCGAGAGAATTGGCAGGAAGTTCAGTGTACTTGGAGGTTAAGCCATGAGAAAAGATTGGCTTTCAAGCCTTAAGGATGTGAAAGTGTCTGAAAAACAACAGGGAAAAACTGTAGGGTCTTCTGCAAGGGGACAGAAGCAGCAGGGCACTTTCATAGGAAGATGATAATAGTGTACGATCACCATCAGTGTAGGGAAGGCATGGTGGATGGAGGGACCAAGTAGGTTCTGATGGAGCCTGTTGGGTAATGACAAGCTATTTCTGCAACTGCTGTGTATCCAGGCTTGAAATATAGATGCCAGTCAGAGAATTTACCTCCAGAATTCCAAAGTATTCATACTGTATCTTAGAAGCTACTTAGTACTCACCTGTTATTATTGTTTCATTGTTTAAAAGAAAATAGCAATTGTTAGAATAACCTCTGTATTTTTCTGAATGCTTGAAATATTTCCCAATAAAAATAATATATAGATAAATAGTTAAGACTTCGATAGATGATAGCTAGATAGCTGTTAGATAGAGATGATAGATAGATGATAGATAGATAGATAGATAGATAAACAACAAAAGCTCTCTCAGAATATTCTACCCTGTGTGAGATGATCACCCCATATTATCATAAGCTTTCCCACTTGGTGCATTAGGTCCTCATTGATTTTTCATGCACAATTTTCCTGGAGCTGCTTGCGAATGTAGAAATAATACAATAGTCCTTAAAATATGTAAAATTATGTTCAGGTGCCATGCTCCTGCTATCACTCCCAACACTGGTGCACTTGAATCAATTATCTGTTATTCTTTTATGTTCATCTTTCCAACTGGGAAACATCTGTATCCCAATCACTGATAGGTTGACCCATTTTCTGATCAAATTTGTCTTACTTATGGCACCATTAAGTAGAAAAAAAAAATCAACATCAAGGGTTTCACCTCCTCACAATCTCCCACTCACACATTACATGGTATTTATATCTTGTATCAGGAATGGCAAACCCCAGTTTGCCATTAAGGAACCCCGGTTCCTTAACGCTCATGGGAATTTCTGGAATGACATGGTTGCATGGCTTTTCAGTATCGGTTTAGAGTTTTCACTCCCAGTGTTAAATGCAAGAAGAGAGTTTGAAAGTCGCAGCACTGAAGAAAGAATGTTAAGCCATCCCTAACCTTTCTGAACTCATGATTCTCTGCTTCCCTTTACCTAGCCAAGGAAAACCTACATATGCAGCCATTAAAAATGTGCTATGTTATTTCCCATCCCTACGCATTTGGAAACACTTTCACCTCCAACTGGAAAATTATATCTGCACAAAAGTATACCTGAAAAATCCCATTCAATCTGCACAGCTCAGCTTGAATGTTGCATGTGATCTGAGAATTCTCCACTTCACAGCTTATCCTCACCCATATATGTGCATGATCATGCAATATTTGGTTTCCAAATCTTGTGCAATACTGTTAGGTTTCAATGTTATTTTTGTAATAGTTATTTGTAGCAAGGTTCCTGTGGTCAGGACTCAGTAGCTGGACTGCACATGTTCAAACTCTGGCTCATCATACACTAGCTGGGAGCCAGAGCCATGTGTAAGTTAACCTAACTTCTCTTTGCATTTAACAACTGGGAAATGAAACTGTGGTGCCAGCCTTGCTGGGTTATTATGGAGATTAAATTAGTTAATATTTTAATCTCTGAAAAGTGCTTACAACAGGATCTGGCACATAGCGTTTATTTAAATTTTAAAACATTCACATGCCTATAGTCATTCCTGCCCTAGGAGACCTTTAAAAGTAGGACATATGCCTTACATATTTCTGTCTCCTACATATCTAACACTGGGCCAGAAACAGTTGGCACTCATTAAAAGTAAAAAGAAAGAGGAAAAATAATTTAAAAAAACAACACTTCTCTGTCATTTTCTATAATTGACTGCTATATGTCCCAAATCAAGGGCACAAAAACTTTGGCTACTAAAAATTTTAAAAGGTGATAGACAAATATAATAATATAATAAATAATGGAATAATAGTTTACAACCATAAATTGGATGACTATAAGCCATACAATTACATGTATATAGTTTCTTCCTCACCACAAGAAAGTTACAGGCATTATCCCCAGTACAAAGAAACAGAGGCACAGGCTAGTAAGTGACCATCAGAATCCAGAACTCTCATTTAAGCCCTGCCCTTTGCCTCCCTGCCTAACTGCAGACACTAATTCCAGCCCAGGGATATTCCCATTTCAACTCAGATTCCCAGATCCCTTCTCAAAACTGTGTAGTTAACTATTGTCTGTAGGGTTCAACTTCAAATGAGAATTAGGTTGTGATTTTTATTTTATCCAAGCTAGGCAATGATATTCTAGGTAGCTATTTAGCTGAACTTTTGAGAGGGACTGACTCATGTATGCACTAGATACTATCATTAAATTTCTTAGACCTGAAATACCCATAGTTTCTAAAAGTTGCTGTTGCTATTGTTGAGGGAGAGACACTGAAATAATCAGGTTATCCAGTAGCACTGGTCCATAAAGAGCTGTGCGTGTGTGTGTGTGTGTGTGTGCGTAAGTGTGATTTCTGTGTATTTTCTGAAATAGCAGGGACATTGGAGGCAAAGAGATCCACATTCAAATTCAGGCTTTGTCACTTATTATCTGTGTGACCCTGAGGCAAGTGACTTATAATCTCTCAACCACTAGCTGATTATCTGTAAAAGGGGAGAAATAATATCTCAGAAGAGTATTATAAGTAAATAAAAATATGCAGGCTAAAAGTTTAGAAAAAATAGTTTAGGACAGAGCCTGGCACATACTAGATGTTGAATAAATAATGTTTATGATGTTGGCTGTGATTTATCTTCATTTATGTTATTAACTTAAAAATAAGTTGCCTGGTAATAAAATTGTTAGTATCACATAATAATCAGAAAAGGCATACATTGGGAACTTACCATATGTTGGGCATTGTACAATTGTACAATGAAACTAGGCAGTACAATTGAAAAATGAAAAATGCCTTTTTTCTAAATACATTACATATATCAACTCATTTATCTCTCAGAACAATCCTGTAAGGTGATATTTTTTTAGTAGTAAATGAGGAAACTGAGACGCAGCTTCATAGACAGGAGGTCTCTTAAGTACTAAGCCAGGCTGTCTTTGATACAAATATTTATTGAGTACCTATCATGTCCTAGATGCTATTCCAGTTACATAGGATTGGAATGAGAAGAAAGGGCTCATGTCTGTGTCTGTTAGCTTTGCTGTGTAACAAACCAACCCAAAATGTAGTGGCTTAAAACAGCAATCCTTTTATTTAGTTCACAATCCTGCAGGTAGTTGGATGGTTTTCAGGCTGATGGCTTGCTGATCCCTCTCATGCTTCCCTAGAAAACTGGCAGCTAAGCTGGTGGTTGGATGATCTGGGTGATAGCCTTCTTCACATGTCTGATGGTTGGCAAACTGTCTGGAGACTGGCTAAACTATCAGCTGGAGCACCTTTGTTCCCCTCAGTGTGGGCTCTCATCCTCCAACAGTCTGGCTTAGACTCATGCATGTGGTGGTCTCAGGGTTCCAAGTGAAGAAGGAAGAGATTAAGCTCCAATGTGCAAGCACTTTTCAAGCCTCTCTTGTATCTCATTTCCTACTGGGCAAGGTCAGTCATGTGACCAAGCCCAGTGTATCATGGGAAGTGACTACCCAAGATGATGAAGAGAGACTCCTATCTCATTAACACTGCACATTTGGTCAAGTCATTTAACTTCTGCAAGCCTTAATTACCCTTGCAGTAATTATCCTTGAGTGGATAAATGAACAAATAATTAAGTGACCTTTTTGTCGTAGTGTTTCTGTGAAATTTGGATAGTAGATTTATAACTAATGGGGAAAGTATGTGCAAATTTTAGTTATTGTTATTAAGAACTGGGAAGCTGATTTTCATTGTGTATATTGCCTATAGTTCACTTTTATGTTGTCTGCAGAAAGATCATTGAATGACTGCCTGTTGATTTAGAATATTCTTTTCAGCTTTTTTCTACAGATCAGTAATCCTAGCAACTGATCTACAAAAAGATAGCATTTTTTCAAAGTATTTTGAGTCTTAGTTGTGGTATAATATATATATATATATATATATATATATATATATATATAATTCTAGGACAATTCTAAGATGAAATTGGCATTTCTTTTTGTCCAGAATATACCAATCCCTGACCTGACATTTCTGAGCTCAGGACAGGGAAGTGAGCAGGGAATTTGGAACTGTTTTTTTCTTTTTTTTTTTAATGTATGCCATGAAAGCTGATATCTAAGTAACTTAACAATAATGATGCTACAGGAAGTAATTTATTCATGCAAATTTATGCAAATTAATGTAAATTTCCAATGGTCCACAGGCCAAAGCCTTCATGCTGTGGACAAGTAAAATTTTGAATAAAAAAGGAAAGTGTGACTGAATTACACGGAATCAGCCTGGTAATGCTGACTTCTTAAAACTACCCTTTCCCAAATGTTCACACTTGATGTCATCCAACCTTCACAGCACATCTCTGAGGAAGTTGTTACTTCCTCTTTTTGAACTGTGGAAACTGAGACTCAAAGAAGTCATTGACTTGACTGAGATCCCCAGAGAGAAAGCAACAAATCTGCTTTGTTTCTCCAGAGTGTGAAGTTCTCCAGGCAAACTTGACCTTCTTCACATCAACTTACATCCACAATACTCAGTGAAATGAGTTTGCTAGAATAGAAATGTTTTAATTTGTTTAATCAATAAGTATTTATTGAGCATGTACCATGTGCCAGGGAAATAACATTTTATGAGAAAATCAAACAAGCTGACACTTTTGTATGTAGGAACTCATATTTCAAGGTTGTTTATAATAATGAAAAAGAAAAACTGTCTTAATGAACAACAATAGAAAAATCGTTAAATAAATTATGGTGTATTCATAGTCCAGAAAATTCTATAGACGTTTTTGAATACAATCCAACAATATAGAGCAGGGGTCAACAAATTCAGCCTGCCACTTGTTTTTGTGTATAAAGTTTTAATTAAACATAGCCATGCTAATTTATTTAGGACTGCTTTCCCCTGCAATGTTAGAGCTGAGTATTTGTGACACAGATCACACAGTCCACAAAGCCTGAAATATTTACTATCTGACCCTTTACAGAAAAAAAGTTTGCCAACTCCTAATATAGAGAAATGTTCATAAAGTCATAGATGAAGAGTGCAGAACACATAGAGAAAACATGCTTACAGATACTATGACTCTCATTTCATCCCAGGTAGTTTAGATCAGGCTACCAGGCTATTCAGATTCAGGATGGCTAATCATTATGATTACTTCCTGTACTCCAGCCACTGCCCTAGATCCAAGCACTGAGGACCCAGGATTGAATCAGCTAAGCTTGCCTTCAAGGAATTCACAGTCTAGTCAGCTGCTGTTAAGTATCATTGGGGATAAAATAAAATCTACATCAAATTCATTAAATGAGGAAAAACTAGAAAATTATAAATATTTAAATATTTATAAAATATTTAAATGCTTCAAATATTTATAAAAATAAATTTCAATGACAGAATTACAAGGAGAAATTATAAAATCCAAATTATATGAGAATATTTTATGGTACTCTATCAGAGAATAATAAACCAAGAAAACAAAAATGAGGAAGAAAAAACTGATTAAAACAAATTGTAATATGTTTAAATGAGTGTTCTTATGGGAAATGGACAGTAACACAATAATAGTGGAGGATTTTAATACCCTACTTACACCAAAGGATAGATCATCCAGACAGAAAATTAATAAGAAAACACAAGCCTTAAATGACACGTTAGACCAGTTAGACTTAATTGATATTTATAGGACACTCCATCCAAAAGCAGCAGAATACACTTTCTTCTCAAGTGCACACAGAACATTCTCCAGGATAGATCACATCTTGGGTCACAAATCAAGCCTCAGTAAATTTAAGAAAATTGAAATCATATCAAGCATCTTCTCTGACCACAATACTATGATGTTAGAAATCAATTACAGAAAAAAAAAAAAACAAACTGTAAAACATACAAACACATGGAGGCTAAACAATATGCCAATAAATAACCAAGTCATCACTGAAGAAATCAAAGAGGAAATAAAAAGTACCTACAGACAAATAACAATGAAAACACAATGACCCAAAACCTATGGGATGCAGCAAAAGCAGTTCTAAGAGGGAAGTTTATAGCAATACAATCCTACCTCAAGAAACAAGAAAAATCTCAAATAAACAACCTATCCATACACCTAAAGCAAATAGAGAAGGAAGAACAAGCAAAACCCAAAGTTAGTAGAAGAAAAGAAATTGTAACAATCAGAGCAGAAATAAATGAAATAAAAATGAAGAAAACAATAGCAAAAATTCAAGGAAATTAACAGATGGTTCTTTGAGGAAATAAACAAAATTGATAAACCTTTAGCCAGACTCATCAAGAGAAAAAGGGAGAGGATTCAAATCAATAAAATTAGAAATGAAAAAGGAGAAGTTACAATGGACACCACAGAAATACAAAGAATTCAAAGAGATTACTACAAGGTAACTATAAGCCAATAAAATAGACAACCTAGAAGAAATGGACAAATTCTTAGAAAGATACAAACTTCCCAGACTGAACCAGGAACAAATAGAAAATATGAACAGATAAATCACAAATACTGAAATTGAAACTGTGATTAAAAATCTTCCAACAAAAGAAAGTCCAGGGCCAGATGGCTTCACAGGTGAATTCTATCAAACATTCAGAGAAGAGTTAACACATAGCATTCTGAAACTTTTCCAAAAAACTGCAGAGGAAGGAACACTCCCAAGCTCATTCTACAAGGCCAACATCACCGTGATACCAAAACCAGGCAAAGATATCAAAAAAAGAGAATTACAGTCCAATATCACTGATGGACATAGATGTGAAAATACTCAACAAAATACTAACAAACCAAATCTAACAACACATTAAAAGGATCATACACCCTGATCGAGTGGGATTTATCCCAGGGATGCAAGTATTCTTCAAACAATGCAAATCAAACAATGTGATACACCATAATAACAAATCAAAGAATAAAAACCATATGATCATCTCAATAGATGCAGAAAAAGCTTCTGACAAAATTCAACACCCATTTTTGATTAAAAAACTCTCCAGAAAGTGGGCCTAGAGGGAACCTACCTCAACATAATAAAGGCCATCTATGACAAACCTACAGCTAACATCATACTTAGTGGTGAAAAGCTGAAAGCATTTCCTCTAAGATCAGGAACAAATCAAGGATATCCACTCTTGCCACTTTTATTCAACATAGTTTCAGAAGACCTAGCCATGGCTATCAGAGAAGAAAAAGAAATAAAAAGAATTCAAATTGGAAAAGAAGAAGTAAAACTGTCACTGTTTGCAGATGACATGATACTATACATAGAAAGTCCTAAAGATGCCACCAGAAAACTACTAGAGCTCATCAATGAATTTGGTAAAGTTGCAGGATACAAAATTAGTACACAGAAATCTATTGCATTCCTATACACTAACAATGAAAGATCAGAAAGAGAGATTAAGGAAACAATCCCATTTACCACTGCATCAAAAAGAATAAAATGCCTAAGGATAAACCTTCCTAAAGAGGCAAAAGACCTGTACTCAGAAAACTATGACATTGAGAAAAGAAATCAAAGATGACACAAACAGATGGAGGGACATACCATGTTCTTGGATTGGAAGAATCAATATTGTGAAAATACACTGCCCAAAGCAATCTACAGATTCAATGCAATCCCTATCAAATTACCAAGGGCATTTTTCACAGAATTAGAACAAAGCATTTTACATTTTGTATGGAAACAAAAAAGACCTTGAATAGTGAAAGCAATCTTGAGAAAGAAAAATGGAACTGGAGGAATCAAGCTCCCTTACTTCAGACTATACTACAATGCTACAGTAATCAAAACAGTATTGTACTGGCAAAAAAACAGAAGTATAGATCAATGGAACAGGATAGAAAGTCCAGAGATAAACCCATGCACCTTTGGCCACCTAATCTATGACAAAGGAGGCAAGAATATACAATGAGAAAAGATAGTCTCTTCAGTAAGTGGTGCTAGGAATGGACAGCTCTATGTAAAAGAATGAAATTAGAACACTGTCTAACACCATATCAAAAATAAATCCAAAATGGATTAAAGATCTAAATGTAAGACCAGATACTATAAAACTCTTAGAGGGAAATATAGGCAGAACACTCTTTGACATAAATCACAGCAAGATCTTTTTTGACCCACTACATAGAGTAATGAAACTAAAAACAAAAATAAACAAATAAGACCTAATGAAGCTTTAAAGCTTTTGCACAGCAAAGGAAACCATAAACAAAACAAAAAGACAGCACTCAGAATGGGAAAAAACAATATTTGCAAACGAAGCAACTGACAAGGGATTAATCTCCAAAATATACAAACAGTTCATGCAGCTCAATATCAAGAAAATAAACAACTCAATCAAAAAATGGGCAGAAGACCTAAATAGACATTTCACCAAAGAAGGCATACAGATAGCCAAAAAGCACATGAAAATATGCTCAGCATCACTAGTTATTAGAGAAATGTAAATCAAAACCACAATGAGGTATCACCTCACACTGGTCAGAATGGCCATCATCAAAATACCTACAAACAATAAATGCTGGAGAGAGAAACCTCCTACACTGTTCATGGGAATGTATTGTTATCGTAACTTTCTTTTCAATACAGTAGTTTTTAAAATTCTTGAAGGACCCCACCCCCTGTGTTTTACCTGGTTCTTCTCAAGATTTTGTTCTGCAGATTTGTTCTCAAAATCTCAACTTCTCCTAACAGTTCCTGCATGACTGTGAGCACCCTGATGTCCATTGCAACACTATTTACAATAGCCAGGACATGGAAGCAACCTAAATGTCCACTGAGAGAGGAATGGATAAAGAAGATGTGGTACATATATAAAATGGAATATTACTCAGCCATAGAAAAGAATGAAATAGTGTCATTTGCAGAGACGTGGATGGACCTAGAGATTGTCATA
Organism: Monodon monoceros; assembly: GCF_005190385.1. Classification (NCBI taxonomy): domain Eukaryota; kingdom Metazoa; phylum Chordata; class Mammalia; order Artiodactyla; family Monodontidae; genus Monodon; species Monodon monoceros. The sequence goes on from NW_021703778.1 coordinate 168,124,273, forward strand.
CTGAGTGAAGAAAGTCAGAAAGAGCAAAAAAAATATTGTATAATATCGCTTATATGTGGAATCTAGAAAAATGGCACAGATGAACTTATTTGCAAAGCAGGAATAGAGACACAGATGCACAGAACAAACTTACAGCTACCAAGCAGGGAATGGGGTGGGGGACGAATTGGGAGATCGGGATTGACATATGTACACTACTATGTATAAAATAGATAACTAATGAGAACATACTGTGTAGCACTGGGAACTCTACTCAGTGATCTGTGGTGACCTGAATGGGAAGGAAATCTAAAAAAGAATGAATATATGTATACATATAACTGATTCACTTTGCTGTGCAGCAGAAACTAACACAACATTGTAAAGCAACTATACTCGAATTTAAAAAAACAATTGTTTTCTAATTGATTATGGAAGGATTTTTTTCATAAAGAAATACAGTTCAGAATTTTCAAAAAGAAAAAGAAGTGAATATAATATATTTCAGCATAGAAGGTAATATGGAGTGAATGTTTATGTCCTCCGCACCCCAGTTCATGCGTTGAAATTCTAGCCCCACAATATGATGGTATTAGGAGGTGGGGCTTTGGGGAGGTACTTAGGTCTTGAGAGTGTAGTCCTCATGAATGGAGTTAGTATTCTGGTAAAAGGGACCCCAAAGAGCTCACTCACCCCCTTCATTAAGTTTAAGAAACAGCAAGAAGACAGTCTTCTGTGAATCAGGAAGTGGGACCTCACCAGACACACAATCTGCCAGTGCCTTGATCTTGGACTTTCCAGCCTCTAGAACTGTGAGAAATAAATTTCTGTTGTTTATAAGCCACTCAGTCAATGACATTCTGTTATAGCAGTTCCAACAGACCAAGACACTATGAATAAATAATGAATACATACCAGGAACAAAACACTGAAAACTATAAAACTTTGCAAAGAGAAATTAAAGGTGACCTAAATAAGTACAAGGCTTTCAATGTTAGCTCAATACAAATCTTTTCAGGCTATTTTATTTTCTAAAAATTTTACAGGCTTCCCTGGTGGCACAGTGGTTGAGGGTCCACCTGCCGATGCGGGGAACGTGGGTTTGTGCCCCAGTCTGGGGGGATCCCGCATGCCACAGAGCAGCTGGGCCCGTGGGCCATGGCTGCTGGGCCTGTGCGTCCAGAGCCTGTGCTCCACGACGGGAGAGGCCACAGCAGTGAGAGGCCCGTGTACCGCAAAAAAAAAAAAAAAAAAAAATTTTCCAACTCATTTTTTAAATTTATATGAAAAAGCAGAGAACCTAGAATAATCAAAATAATTTTGAAAAAGAGCACGTAGAGGAGAAACCTTCAAGATGGTGGAGGAGTAAGACGTGGAGATCACCTTCCTCCCCACAAATACATCAAAAATACATCTACATGTGGAACAGCTCCTACAGAACACCTACTGAAAGCTGGCAGAAGACCTCAGACTTCCTAAAAGGCAAGAAAATCCCCACGTACCTGGACAGGGCGAAAGAAAAAAGAAAAAACACAGAAACAAAAGAATAAGGACAGGACCTGCACCTCTGGGAGAGAGCTGTGAAGGAGGAAAAGTTTCTAGACACTAGGAAGACCCTTCACTGGGGGGGATGGGTGGTGGTGGGTGGGGAAGCTTCAGAGCCATGGAGGAAAGTGCAGCAACGGGGTTGAAGAGGGCAAAGTGGAGAGATTCCTACACAGAGGATCAGGGCCGACCAGCACTCACCAACCTGAGATGCTTCTCTGCTCACCCACTGGGGTGGGTGGGGGCTGGGAGCTGAGGCTTGGGCTTTGCAGGTCAGATCCCAGGGAGAGGACTGGGATTGGCTGTGTGAACACAGCCTGAAGGGGGCTAATGCACCACAGCCTGTCGGGAGGGAGTCTGGGAAAAAGCCTTGAACTGCCTAAGAGGCAAGAGACCATTGTTTTTGGGTGCTCAAGTAGAGGGCATTCCTGCTCCGTGTGCCCACAGAATGCAGAGCACCACCTAAGCAAGCTCCAGAGATGGCATGAACCATGGCTATCAGCTCAGACCCCAGAGACAGGCATGAACCACTAATGCTGCCGCTGCTGCCACAAGAATCCCGTTTGGAAACGCATGTCACTACCCACATCCCACTGGGAGCCTGTGCAGCCCACCACTGCCAGGGTCCCATGATCCAGGAACAACTTCCCCGGGAGAACACACAGTGCCTAAGGCTGTTGCAATGTCACGCTGGCCTCTGCTGCTGCAGGCTAGCCCTGCATTCCAATTATGACAACTGTTCCACTCCCTCTCCCTGGCCTGAGTGAGCAAGAGAGCCTTAGTCAGCTGCTGCTTTAACCCCCTCCTGTCTGGGCAGGGAACAGACACCTGAGGGTGACCTACACGCAGAGGTGGGGCCAAAACCAAAGCTGAACCCCAGGAGCTGTGCAAACAAAGAAGAGAAAGGGAAATTTCTCTGTGCAGCCTTAGGAGCAGCAGATTAAATCTCCACAATCAACTTGATAAACCCTGCAACTGTGGAATACCTGAATAGACAACGAGTGTTCCCAAAATGGAGGAGGTGGACTTTGGGAGCAAATATAGACTTGGGGATTTCTTTCTGCATCTAATTTGTTTCTGGCTTTATGTTTATCTTAGTTCAGTTTGTAGTGCTTGTTATCATTGGTGGATTTGTTTATTGGTTCATTTTATCTTTTTCTTTATTTTATTATTTTTTATTTGTTTTCCTTTTTTCTCTTTTGGTGAGTGTGTACATGTATGTTTCTTTGTATGATTTTGTCTGTTTAGTTTGCTTTTACCATTTGGTTTGGGTTTATATCTGTTCATTTTTTTCTTCCTTTTCTTCCGAGCCGTGTGGCAGGTAGGGTCTTGGTGCTCTGGCCGGGTGTCAGGCCTGAGACTCCAAGGAGGCAGAGCCGAGTTCAAGACATTGGACCACCAGAGACCTCCCAACCCCACATAATATCAATCAGCGAGAGCTCTCCCAGAGATCTTTGTCTCATCACTAAAACCCGGATCCACCTGATGGAGAGGAAGCTCCAGTGCTGGATGCCCCATGCCAAACAACTAGCAAGACAGGAACACAACCCAACACATTAGCAGAGAGGCTGCCTAAAGTCATACTAAGTTCACAGACACCCCGAAACACACCACTGGATAAGGCCCTGCACACCTGAAGGACAAGATCCAGTCCCACCCACCAGGACACAGGCACAAGGCCCCTACACCAGGAAGCCAACACCAACAAAAGCCACAGAACCAACCTCACCCATGGGGAGCAGACACCAAAAACAATGGGAATTATGAACCTGCAGCCTGAGAAAAGGAGACCCCACGCACAGTAAGTTAAACAAACTGAGAAGACAAAGAAACATGCAGTGGATGAATGAGCAAGGTAAAAACCCACCAGACCAAACAAATGAAGAGGAAATAGGCAGGCTACCTGAAAAAGAATTCAGAGTATTGATAGTAAAGATGATCCAAAATCTTGGAAATAGAATGGAGAAAATAAAAGAAACATTTAACAAGGACCTAGAAGAACTCAAGAACAAACAAACAATGATGAACAACACAAGAAATGAAAATAAAACTTCTCTAGAAGGAATCAATAGCAGAATCACTGAGGCAGAGGAATGGATAAGTGACCTGGAAGATAAAATAGTGGAAATAACTACCACAGAGCAGAATCAAGAAAAAAGAATGAAAAGAATTGAGGACAGTCTCAGAGACCTCTGGGACAACATTAAATGCACCAACATACAAATTATAGGGGTCCCAGAAGAAAAAGAGAAAAAGAAAGGGTCTGAGCAAATATTTGAAGAGATTATAGTCGAAAACTTCCATAACATGGGAAAAGAAAGAGTCAAGTCCAAGAAGCGCAGAGACTTGGAGAGTCTCATACAGGATAAATCCAAGTGCAGAGAGTCCCATATAGGATAAATCCAGGGAGAAACATGCCAAGAAACATATTATCAAACTATCAAAAATTAAATACAAAGAAAAAATATTAAAAGCAACAAGGGAAAAACGACAAATAACATAAAAGGGAATCCTCATAAGGTTAACAGCTGATCTTTCAGCAGAAGCTCTTTAAGCCAGAAAGGAGTAGCAGGACATATTTAAAGTGATGAAAGGGAAAAACCTACAACCAAGATTACTCTACCCAGCAAGGATCTCATTCAGATTCGATGGAGAAATTAAAATTTACAGAGCAGCAAAAGCTAAGAGAATTCAGCACCACCAAACCTGCTTTACAAAAAATGCTAAAGGAACTTCTCTAGGCAAGAAACACAAGAGAAGGAAAATACCTACAATAACAAATCCAAAACAATTAAGAAAATGGTAATAGGAACATGCATATTGATAATTACCTTAAATGTAAATGGATTAAATGCTCCAACCAAAATTCACAGACAAGTTGAATGGATACATAAACAGGACCCATATATATACTGTCTACAAGAGACCCACTTCAGAACTAGAGACATATACAGACTGAAAGTGAGGGGATGGAAAAAATATTCCATACAAATAGAAATCAGAAGAAAGCTGGAGTAGCAGTACATATGAGACAAAATAGACTTTAAAATAAAGACTATTACTAGAGACTAAGAAGGACAATACATAATGATCAAGGGATCAATACAAGAAGTAGAAGATATAACAATTGTAAGTATTTATGCACCCAACATAGGAGCATCTTAATACATACGGCAAATGCTAACAGCCATGAAAGGGGAAATTGACAGTAACACAATGATAGTAGGGGACTTTAACACACCTCTTTCACCAATGGACAGATCAACCAAAATGAAAATAAATAAGGAAACACAAGCTTTAAATGACACATTAGACCAGATAGACTTAATTGATATTTATAGGACATTCCATCCAAAGCCAACAGAATACACTTTCTTCTCAAGTGCTCATGGAACATTCTCCAGGATAGATCATATCTTGGGTCACAAATCAAGCCTCAGTAAATTTAAGAAAATTGAAATTGTATCAAGTATCTTTTCCAACCATAACACTATGAGACTAGATATCAATTACATGAAAAAAACTGTAAAAAATACAAACACATGGAGGCTAAAGAATATGCTAATAAATAACCAAGACATCACTGAAGAAATCAAAGAGGAAATCATAAAATACCTAGAAACAAATGACAATGAAAACACAATGACCCAAAACCTATGGGATACAGCAAAAGCAGTTCTAAGAGGGAATTTTATAGCATAAAATCTTACCTCAAGGAACAAGAAAAATCTCAAGTAAACAACCTAAACTTACACCTAAACCAATTAGAGAAAGAAGAAGAAGAAGAACAAAAAGAGTTAGAAGAAGAAAAGAAATCATAAAGATCAGATCAGAAATAAATGACAAGGGACTTCCCTGGTGGCACAGTGACTAAGAATCCTCCTGCCAGTGTGGGAGACATGGGTTCAATCACTGCTCCAGGATGATCCCACATGCCATGGAGCAGCTAAGCCCATGTCCCACAACTACTGAAGCCCACGCCTAGAGCCCATACTCCGCAACAAGAGAAGCCACTGAAATGAGAACCCCGTGCACCACAATGAAGAGTAGCTCCCTCTCACTGCAACTAGAGAAAGCCCATGTGCAGCAATGAAGAAAAAATGCAGCCAAAAGAAAAAAAAGAAAAGAAAAGAAAAGCAAGAAATGAAGGAAACAGTAGCAAAGGTCAATAAGTCTAAAAGCTGGTTCTCTGAGAAGATAGACAAACCATTAGCCAGACTCATCAAGAAAAAAGGAAGAAGACTCAAATCAACAGAATTATTTTTTTTAACATCTTTATTGGGGTATAATTGCTTTACAATGGTGTGTTAGTTTCTGCTTTATAACAAAGTGAAACAGTTATACATATACATATGTTCCCATATCTCTTCCCTCTTGCATCTCCCTCCCTACCACCATCCCTATCCCACCCTTCCAGGTGGTCACAAAGCACCGAGCCGATATCCCTGTGCCATGCAGCTGCTTCCCACTAGCTATCTACCTTACATTTGTTAGTGTGTATATGTCCATGACTCTCTCTCGCCCAGTCACAGCTCACCCTTCCCCCTCCCCATATCCTCAAGTCCATTCTCCAATGAAAAAGAAGTAACAACTGTCACTGCAGAAATACAAAGATCATGAGAGATTACTACAAGCAACTATATGCCAATAAAATGGACAACCTGGAAGAAACGAACAAATACTTAGAAAAGTACAACATTCCAAGACTGAACCAGGAAGAAATAGAAAATATGAACAGAACAATCACAAGGACTGAAATTGAAACTGTGATTAAAAATCTTCCAACAAACAAAAGCCCAGGACCAGATAGCTTCACAGGTGAATTCTATCAAACATTTAGGGAAGACCTAACACCTATCCTTGTCAAACTCTTCCAAAGTATAGCAGAGGAAGGAACACTACCAAACTCATTCTACAAGGCTATCATCACCCTGATACCAAAACCAGACAAAGATGTCACAAAAAAACTACAGGCCAATATCACTGATGAACATAGATGCAAAAATCCTCAAGAAAATACTAGCAAAGAGAATCCAACAGCACATTAAAAGGAACATACACCATGCTCAAGTGAGCTTTATCCCAGGAATGCAGGGATCCTTCAATATATACAAAACAATGTGATACACCATATTAACAAATTGAAGGATAAAAACCATATGATAGTCTCAATAGATGCAGAAAAATTCAACACCCATTTATGATAAAACTCTCCAGAAAGTGGGTATAGAGGGAACCTACCTCAACATAATAAAGGCCATATATGACAAACTCACAGCCAACATCGTTCTCAATGGTGAAAAGCTAAAATCATTTCCACTAAGATCAGGAACAAGACAAGGGTGTCCATTCTCACCTCTATTATTCAACATAGTTGTGGAAGTTTTAGCCACAGCAATCAGAGAAGAAAAATAAATAAAAAGAATTGAAATCAGAAAAGAAGAAGTAAAGCTGTAACTGTTTGCACATTACATGATACTATACACAGAGAATCCTAAAGACTCTACCAGGAAACTACTAGAGCTAATCAATGAATTTGATAAAGTAGCAGGATACAAAATTAATGCACAGAAATCTCATGCATTCCTATACACTAATGATGAAAAATCTGAAAGAGAAATTAAGGAAACACTCCCATTTACCATTGCAACAAAAAGAATAAAATACCTAGGAATAAACCTACCTAAGGAGGCAAAAGACCTGTACTCGGAAAACTATAAAACACGGATGAAAGAAATTAAAGATGATACAAAAAGATGGAGAGATATACCATGTTCTTGGATTGGAATAATCAACATTGGGAAAATGACTATACTACCCAAAGCAAACTACAGATTCAGTGCAATCCCTATCAAACTGCCAATGGCATTTCTCACAAAACTAGACCAAAAAATTGGACAATTTATATGGAAACACAAAAGACCCCGAATAGCCAAAGCAAGCTTGAGAAAGAAAAACGGAGCTGGAGGAATCAGGCTCCTGGACTTCAGACTATACTACAAAGCTTCAGTAATCAAGACAGTATGGTACTGGCACAAAAACAGAAATATAGATCAGTGGAAAAGGGTAGATAGCTCAGAGATAAATCCATGCACATATGGTCACCTTATCTTTGATAAAGGAAGCAAGAATATACAATGGAGAAAAGACAGTCTCTTCAATAAGTGGTGCTGGGGAAAATGGACAGCTACATGTAAAAGAATGAAATTAGAACACACCCTAACACAATACACAAAAATAAACTCAAAATGGTTTAAAGACCTAAATGTAAGGCCAGACACAATAAAATTCTTAGAGGAAAACATAGGCAGAACACTCTATGACATAAATCACAGCAAGAGCCTTTGTGACCCACCTTCTAGAGAAATGGCAAAGGAGACCATAAACAAGATGAAAAGACAACCCTCAGAATCAGAGAAAATATTTGCAAACGAAGCAACTGACCAAGGTTTACTCTACAAAATATACAAGCAGCTTATGCAGCTCAATATCACAAAAACAAACAACCCAATCCAAAATGGGCAGAAGACCTAAATAGACATTTCTCTAAAGGTTTACAGATTGCCATCAAACACATTAAAGGATGTTCAACATTACTAATCATTAGAGAAATGCAAATCAAAACTACAATCAGGTATCACCTCACACCATTCAGAATGACCATCATCAAAAAATCTACAAACAATAAATTCTGGAGAGGGTGTGGAGAACAGGAAACCCTCTTGCACTGTTGGTGGGAATGTAAATTGATACAGCCATTATGGAGAACAGTATGGAGGTTCCTTAAAAAACTAAAAATAGAGCTACCATATGACCCAAAAATCCCACTACTGGGCATATACCCTGAAAGAACCTAATTCAAAGAGTCATGTACCATAATGTTCACTGCAGCACTATTTACAATAGCCAGGACATTGAAGCAAACTAAGTTTCTATTGACAGATGAATGGATAAAGAATATGTGAGATATATATATATATATACAATGGAATATTACTCAGCTATAAAAAGAAATGAAACTGAGTTTTCTGTAGTGAGGTGGATGGACCTAGAGTCTGTCATACAGAGTGAAGTTAAGTCAGAAAGAGAAAAACAAATATAATATGTTAACACCTATATATGAAATTTTTTAAAAAAATGGTTGTGATGCACCTGGGGCAAGACATGAATAAAGACGCAGATGAAGAGAATGGACTTGAGGACACGGGGTGGGCTTTAGGGGAAGCTGGGACGAAATGAGAGAGTAGCATTGACATATATATACTACCAAATGTAAAATAGATAGCCAGTGGGAAGCAGGCATATTGCACAGGGAGATCAGCTCAGTGCTTTGTGACCACCTAGAGGGGTGGGATAGGGAGGGTGGGAGGGAGATGCAAGAGGTAGGGGATATGCGCATATATGTATACATATAGTGGATTCACTTTGTTATACAGCAGAAACTAACAACATTGTAAAGCAATTATGCTCCAATAAAGATGTTAAAAAAAATTGAATAAGAAAGTCATAATTAAAGGGAGCTAAGGAACAGAAGTGAGCTGCAATTATTAAAAATTTAAAAATTGGTATAAATATGGTTAAAATTCTAGGAGAAGCTACATATTATTAAAAAGTAATGATTTATTTTTTATTTTTATTTTATTTTTTAGTTTCCATATCTATGTGTTAGCATACGGTATTTGTTTTGATCTTTCTGGCTTACTTCACTCTGTATGACAGACTCTAGTTCCAGCCGCCTCATTACAAATAGCTCAATTTCATTTCTTTTTATGGCTGAGTGGGAAGGAGGCTCAATAGGGAGGGGATATGGGGACATATGTATTCATATGAATGATTCACTTTGTTGTACAACAAAACTTACACAGTATCATGAAGAAATTATACTCCAATAAAGGTCTTTTAAAAAAAAGTAATGATTTAAAACTAATACAAATACTAATCATTCAAAGTCTATAACCTTAGAGAGTGTTACCAAGAAGTGGATGCAATCAATGACTGGAGACAAATTTTAAGCATATTCGGAGCACAGTTCATACAGTGTAGCAAGGTTAGAAAGAGGAATGACAACACACTTCCTTATTTTGCAGAGTGCTGTTGTATGTATGGTGTCATTCGAACATGATGTCATTTGGGTTTCACATGACCCTGGGAGAGTTGAGAGAATTAATAAGGTCAGCAAGCACATATTTCTCATCTATACCTCTGGAAAAAACAAGGCTGAGGGAGCTTTAACGGATCACCTCATATTTAGCAAGTAGCAAGATCTTGTCTCCAAGTTCAGAGGGCAATTCCAAACTAAAGTGAGGTGTTTCTGTTGGGTTTGTCCAACTCTCAAATCCAGTTTATTGCTAACTAAAAGGTCAGAGAAGCCACTGCCACTCAATATTTGTTGATTAATTAACATTTTTTTCAGTCATTTCAACTGATTATTGATTGAGCTTCATGTTCTCTTTCATATTCTCTGGGGTACATAGAAATGGTGTGAAACATGACATTTGTCTTCTAGATTTAAAATCTACTTAGAGAGCACACTAACATACATGGGACAACCTGAAAACTTCAGGGGAGGGCTAAGTTTCTGAGCCAGAAAATTACAAAATAGTAATAACACAATGCTTCTAATTTTTCAAATCTATATATTTTTAGTTACACTGAGGAGAAAAACATGGAATACTGGGGAGTTCTTTTTCTTCTCTGTAATTTTCTGTATTTTCCAAGTTTTCTACAGGGAATAGAAAATACTTTGGACATCAAGAAAAGGCATCTTGTTTTGTTGAGTTTAAATTAGATATTTTACAGAAGAACAGAACTTGGAAATGTGGAAATGTTGCCTTCTAAAAGGTTGTAATTCCAGACCTGCATTATCAGATATGTGGCTGTTGACACCTGAAATTCAGCTAGTCCAGATTTCCAGGTGGTGTGAGTATAAATTACACTCCATATTTTGAAGACAGTACAAAAAAAAGATGCCTCAATAATTTTTACATTGATTACATGTCAAAATGATAATATTTTGGATATATTGAGTTAAGCAAAATACTTTATTGGGTCAAATAAAATAAAATTAATTTAAAAAAGAAAGAACATGCGTAAAGTATTAAACTTCCTGATTTCAACACATTCCATGAAAGTTCAATAATAAAGATGATGTGATATTGCTATCAGAATCTGTATATAAATGATTTAAATGGGATTGAGTCCAAAAATAGACCCACACTTAGAAGATTATATTTTGGCAAAGATGCTAAGATTATTCAATGAGGAATTGATTGTTTTTCAACAATATGAATAACTAGATTATCTGTACAAAAAAATTAACATTGACACATCTTACACCATACAAAAAATTAACTAGATTATAGACTGAAATGTGAGAGCTGCAACTGTTAAGTATCTTGAAGAAAGCTTAGGAGAAAATCTTTGTAACAATGGTTTAGACAATGATTTCTTAAATAGAAGAGCACAAGCCATGCAAGAAAAAATTAAGAATGTCTTAATCAAAATCAATAACCCTTGCTCTTTGGAAGACACTGTAAAAAAACATAAAAAGCTATGCCACACACCAGGAGAAAATATTTGCAAATAATATGGCTGACAAGGAACTTAATGCAGATTACATAAAGAAGTCTTATCCCTCAACAACAAGAAAACAAACAAATCAATGAAAAAACATTTGAAGAGATACTTCACCAAAGGAGATGTATGAATAAACAGTAAGCACATAAAAAGATTTTTATTGTAAAAAAAAGTTATTGTAAAAAGTGAAAATAATTGCAGAATGATTTATTTATAATATTTAATAAAAACATGTAAAGAATGCCACAAGTAAAATTATATTTATGGAGTCATATCAATATATAAATGTAAACAAATATACTTATGTATGCAAATAAATGCATACATGTATATAATAATAAAATATCTGTGGTATTTAAATTAACATATGTTAGCAAAAAAACTTGTATGGAGATAATAGATACCAATATTCAAAATGGGGATTTTTGAGGAGGAAAGATGGAGAACATTAGGCTAGTAGAGTGGTATAATATATCTATATTTAATCTATTTCTCTAATATTTAATTGCTTAAAGTCTGTTAGAATTTGATAGACTATAGGGCGTACCCATAGGATCTGTATACTAATATACAAATCCATAATCTCTTGGCTGAAACCTTTTTGGCAGATGACTTCATAATTCAAAACTTCTTAGATTTTAGAAGAGTAATCTGTATATGACTTAGCCACAGCAGGATCTGAGGCAGTAGCCTGAAATTAAACACATGAATATTTCTGCTGCAAAAGATGAATATTCACACAAAGAGGGCTGTGATCAGGATTATATATAGCCTCACTTCCCTTCAGGTCAGGATCTGCTATCAAATAAGTCGGCCACAGACTTAGTAAGGAATGTGGTTTTCAGAACTTTCTGGATTTTGGTACTGCTGTTAAGAGTTTGGTCGGAAAAGATACTTGATACAATTTCAATTTTCTTAAATTTACCAAGGCTTGATTTGTGACCCAAGACATGATCTATCCTGGGGAATGTTCCATGAGCACTTGAGAAAAATGTGTATTCTGTTGTTTTGGGATGGAATATCCTATAAATATCAATTAAGTCCATCTTGTTTAATGTATCATTTGAAGCTTGTGTTTCTTTATTTATTTTCATTTTGGATGATCTGTCCATTGGTGAAAGTGGGGTGTTAAAGTCCCCTACTATGACATAAATCACAGCAAGATCCTTTTAGATACACCTCCTAGGGAAATGGAAATAAAAACAAAAATAAACAAACGGGACCTAATGAAACTACAAAGCTTTGCACAGCAAAGGAAACCATAAACAAGACCAAAAGACAACCCTCAGAATGGGAGAAAATATTTGCAAATGAAGCAACTGACAAAGGATTAATCTCCAAAATTCATAAGCAGCTCATGCAGCTCAATAACAAAAAAACAAACAACCCAATCCAAAAATGGGCAGAAGACCTAAATAGACATTTCTCCAAAGAAGATATACAGATTGTCAACAAACACATGAAAGAATGCTCAACATCATTAATCATTAGAGAAATGCAAATCAAAACTACAATGAGATATCATCTCACACTGGTCAGAATGGCCATAATCAAAAAATCTAGAAACAATAAATATTGGAGAGGGTGTGGAGAAAAGGGAACACTCTTGCACTGCTGGTGGGAATGTGAATTGGTACAGCCACTATGGAGAACAGTATGGATGTTCCTTAAAAAACTACAAATAGAACTACCATATGACCCAGCAATCCCACTACTGGGCATATACCCTGAGAAAACCATAATTCAAAAAGAGTCATGTACTAAAATGTTCATTGCAGCTCTATTTACAATAGCCAGGAGATGGAAACAACCTAAGTGTCCATCATTGGATGAATGGATAAAGAAGATGTGGCACATATATACAATGGAATATTACTCAGCCATAAAAAGAAACGAAATTGAGTTATTTGTAGTGAGGTGGATGGACATAGAGTCTGTCATACAGAGTGAAGTAAGTCAGAAAGAGAAAGACAAATACCATATGCTAACACATATATATGGAATATAAGAAAAAAATGTCATGAAGAATCTAGGGGTAAGACAGGAATAAAGACACAGACCTACTAGAGAATGGACTTGAGGATATGGGGAGGGGGAAAGGTAAGCTGTGACAAAGTGAGAGAGTGGCATGGACATATATACACTACCAAACATAAAATAGATAGCTAGTGGGAAGCAGCCGCATAGCACAGGGAGATCAGCTGGGTGCTTTGTGACCACCTGGATGTGTGGGATAGGGAGGGTGGGAGGGAGGGAGATGCAAGAGGGAAGAGATATGGGAATATGTGTATATGTATAACTGATTCACTTTGTTATAAAGCAGGAACTAACACACCATTGTAAAGCAATTATACTCCAATAAAGATGTAAAAAAAATAAAAAAGAGTTTGTAGATCTCCAGTAGTTTGTCGTAGGCCTCATACATTATAAACAATTATAAGGAATGGGAGATTTGATGCTCAAAACTGGGCCCTCTTCATTTTCCTACACAATTAGCTTAGGCCTAAAAATAAACAATTATTATCTGCTGAACTGAGTTTTGTAACCAACTTCTCTGTTCTCCCTAAAGAGCTGCAGGGAACCCTCATCTGACATCACTGATTGTGTTTTCTTTGGGTTCAGGTTCAAGGTCAAGTTCAAGTGTGCTCTCTGTGGCCCTCCCCCCATTCATTCTCACCCCACAGTGTTAGGATTCTGGCAGGGTTTTCTCATTTCATGACCCACACTTCTGAGTTCTTATCCTTACATCTGCAAATGGTCAGAACTAAATTTAAATTTAGCTTGCTCTACTTCCTTCCAATATGCTTGGCAAAATACCGGCTGCCTGTTTAACTCTTTAACTTACAAGTGACTTTAATCTGATGCCTGATCTGGCAGATTTCCCTGTAACCTGCATGTGCTGCTCTGCCTATAGCCTCTGTTGTCATCAACAGACTCTGGTTGCTGTGGTGATAAAGGGAGCGTTGGAATCCCTTTCACAGTAAGAGTAACTTTCTGCTTGAGCCACATTAGCCATTAGACACTGTGATGATACTTCCTGTGTAACATCATCAAAAGTCCCCAGACAGCAGCAGTAGCACAGGACACAATTGAATCACTTCCTATTCATTCTATGTGGGTCAGCTGTTTCTAGATCTGGGCATTTCATAGGCCTGTAAAATTTCATGAAAAGTTTTTGAGGGTTGACAATTTTTGTATTTTGCCAAGTTAGGCATTAACAACACACAACAAGGCACCTCCTATCACCATAATTTCCAAGTAGGGAATATATTTGGCTCTTTGGAATATATATTACTTTGGCTTCGTTTTTCTCCTTTTATCAAGGACCAATGAAAATTGGTCACAGACAAAGGGTCTTGGTGACTGAACTGCGTTTATGGACCATTAGGCAAATGCCCAGTTAAAGGATAAATGTGTGTCAATCCATAGATTCAGAGTTTTACTCTGAAACGGCCACTAGATATTCCCCTGCTAGAAGGCAATTTGTTGACAAGTTAGAAAATATATAGCAAAAGACAAACATTTATAGAACACTCAACACCTTTTCCCTCTGAGGTGAAAAGAAGAAATAGCGTTCGCACCAATGATCCAAGTTTTTAAGTAACTCTGATTTCATTCCTGCGAGCCTCCTTTTAGTCTCTTGTAATCACCTTTTTGTAACAGGAAATAATCAGAGATACAAGAAAAGATTTATGTATAAAGCTGTTCTTTGCAATGTTCTTCACACACACAAAGAGCCAGCTTCCTCAATTGCCAAAACTGGGTAAATGGATACATAAAGTAATGGGACATTTTATTGCAAGAAAGTATGCATCCATTAAAAATCATACTATCGGGGCTTCCCTGATGGCACAGTGGTTAAGAATCCGCCTGCCAATGCAGGGGACATGGGTTCAAGCCCTAGTCTAGGAAGATCCCACACGCTGTGGAGAAATGAAGCCCGTGTGCCACAACTACTGAGCCCACGTGCCACAACTACTGAAGCCCACGTGCCTAGAGACCGTGCTCTGCAACAAGAGAAGCCACTGCAATGAGAAGCCCACGCACTGCAACCAACAGTAGTCCCCGCTCGCCGCAACTAGAGAAAGCCCACGCGCAGCAACAAAGACCAAACACAGCCAAAATAAATAAACAAACAAACAAAAAATCATACTATCAAGGAGTATTTACTCATATAAGAAAGTGGTTATGATTGACATAAAGTGAGAAAAGCAAGACACAAAGCTATATATATCACTGAGGTCAATGTGGTGAGGTTTATTCATATATACACTCAGGTAACAGTGCTTTCTTCTAAAATACAATTATCATCTATACACATTTTTTTTCCAATTTTTCAAAAATTAACATGTATTACTTTTAAAGACAGAAAAGATACATTTGTATTTATTTTTTATCAAAGAATACAATGATTGGAAGCCACCTCAGCTGCCTCTTGGTGTGTCTCTATCTGCTACACCTGTCCATTCATGCATATAGTCTCACTATTTCACTAAATAATATTGTGGCAAATCTCACAGTCACTGATAAACGACAAATCAGCTAAAACCTGATCGATTTAAAGCCACGTCTTCAAAATCTGAAAGAATTCAGATCATTATTCACATTGTTTCTCTCTATAAGGGTTTGCTAAGGAAATTAACAGTAAGAATTCATAGGGAGACATATTTCAAATATTTTGGTCAGGTCCTGGCAGGCAACTCTGAAGCCAAAAGTAATATTTTAAATGCATATGGTTCTCCTCTATCCATTAAAATGGGTCCCCCATGTAGGCCTCCAGGGATGGCACTTTCCTAGCCAGTTCAAGAAGAAATATAACAGAGTAATTAAGTCCATGAACTGAGGGGTCAAGTTGCTTGGATCTGAGTCTTGGTTCCATGCCTTACTGGCTATTCATCTTTCACAAAGTTTCTGCAACTCCCTATGTCTCTGTTTTTCACTTGTAAAATGAAGGTAATAAGAAAAGCTTTCTGTCCAAGTTTTTGTGAGGCCATTCATTCATTTATTCCTAATCCAGAATAAAAGGGTCCTGGACAATTTGCCAGTCACTAGAGGTAGCACAGCGAATGTGACAGGTGAATTTCCTGCCCTCATGGAACTTAACATTTCATTTGGAGAGAAACACAGTTAACCAGCAAGCAATAAACAGTCTGGTTTGAAGTGCTGTGAAAAGTCATAAAGAAAAATAAAGCAGGATAAGGGAATAGAGAATTGCAGGGTTGCATGCATATTTTAGATAAGGGGGTTTATGAAAGCATTTCCAGGTGAGACTGAGAGCCAGAGAAAAGAATCAGAAGAGAAAGAGGGAGTTTAGTGAGTTTATGAAAAAGGAAGGAAGCCATTGTCCAGGTGCAGATCTATTGCAATAATGCAGGTGAACCACTGTGACAATTTCCCTACAGATGTGCAGACAGGGTCTAGGAAGTCATTGACTTAGATGCAGTTGGAGAGAAAAGCATTGACAGGATTTGATGATGGGTGGGGCACTAGGCTATGAGGAAAAATAGGCAAGAAAGATAACAACCAGGTTTGGGGCTGAGCAATAGGATCAATGGTGACATCATTGCTGAGCAGAGAAGATGAGTTGGAGTAGGTCTGAGAGGGAAATTGAGTCCAGATTTGACCTTGTTAAGTTTGAGAGATCCCTTAGGCAGCTGGGCGGTGTGTTGAGCAGGCAGTTAGACAAACACACCCATCCAGGTGTGGAGGGCATTTAAAGTCATGTGATTAGAGGAGATGACCTAGGATGTCTGTGCAGGGAAGATGAGGGCTGAGGGACATGTGAACCCATGGAGATCAGGATACAAAGAAGCAGTCAAAACATGGGACTGAGAAGGAACAGCCACAAAGGGGGCTTGGAAACCGCAGAGTACGGTGTCCCAGAAGCCAAGAAACTGAAATAATGGGTGAAATAATGTATATTACAGAAGATACTCTGTATATATGAGAGTGCTCTTGGGCAAGTCACAACCTTTCTGAGCCTCAGTTGTCTCAAATGAGAAATGGGGATAAAGCTCCATCATAGGGAGGTTCATATAGGTAGTGGTTTCATAGGGAGAAGTCACAGAGATAAAGGATGCAAAGCATTTGGCACACTGCCTGAACATATTATGTGTTCCTTACTCATTAGGTTATGGTAATATAATAATAATCAGCAAGAAAATTTTTAATTGAATGAAAAACACAGCTTTCATGGCTTGCCAGCTACCTGTCTCAGAAGGTTCTTCTGGAGATACCCATCTCCCTCCCTCCCTCCTTCCCCCCTTTTTTCCCCCCAATTTGTATTGCATGTTTCCTTCCTTCCTTCTTCTCTCCCTCTCTTCCCTCCCTCTTTCTTTCCCTCCCTCCCTTCCCTCCCTCCTTCCCTTCCTTCCTTCCTTCCTCCTTCCTTCCTTCCTTCTTCTTTCTTTCCTTCCTTTTTATTGGCCTCGAGTACACATAACATAACTAAATTAATTATAATTTCGGTTCAGGACACACTTTCATTTATTTAGTTCAGTGTACAGATATTTTTAATAACATGCAACATAAATCCAACTTTCAAAGTGAAAGCTAGGTCCTTGACTACGTCTAACCCTATGTCCCCACCCCCATTCCAATCCCTGCCTGCTCTCACCCATGGTGATCAATGTCCTCAGCCCTCAGCTTATCATTGACTTGCTTTCTTTGTTTCATAGATTTATAGCATCTACGAGGATTCCTAAAAAGTACTTCTAATTTATTGGTTTTAAACTTTATAAAAAGAGTGTCATACTACTCAATGTATTTTGGACTTCTTCCATGTAATGTCATATTGCTAATTCTCAGCCTTTAGCTGTGGATCATTGTAGTTAATTATTTCTGACTGCTGTCTAGTATTCCCTTTTTTGAATATACCATACTTTGTCCTTTGACTCTCCCACTGATAGGCAATGTTGTTGTTCTTAAATTTCTCTGTGAGCAATGAGGTTATGACCTGCTTACATATGTCTTCCACTGTGTATGTGTAAGAATATCTTTCAAGACTATGCTTAGAAACAGAATTATTAGGGCTATTGGTTTTGTGAAGACTGAAAGTTAAGAAGTAATGCCAAATTGATCTTTAAAGCATTTGCATCCATTTTCCTTCTCAACAGTGGTGTGTAGAAGATCCTATGGATTCTTTAATGTCCATCACTTGGAATTTTTAGAATTTAAAACTTTTTCCAATTGAAACTATATAATATATGGTTTTGTGGTCTTCGTTTAAATTTCCATATCCCCAAGCATGTTGCATATTGTTTTATGTGTTTATTGGCTTTATTGTTCACAGGTATTTTGTCCATTTTTCAAAACGATTTTTTAATTTTTATATAAATTCTTTGTTAAGTGTATGTATTGAAAATATCTCCCCCTAGTTTATAACTTGTCTTTTTACTTTCTTTAAAGGGTGTTTTCATTAATTTTAATAAGGTGAAATTTTGTATCCTTTATTTCATAGTCAATACTTTGTCTCAATTCTCTAAATCTAAAGCATATTCCCATCTATTTTCTACAGAGCTTTTAGTGTTTTGTCTTATATTTGAGACCTTAACCCATCTAGAACAAATTTTTATACATGATGTGAGGTAGCAGTCCAATTTTCTATTTTTGCATATAGATAACCATTTTTCCAATTGATTTTTTAAGTCCATTCTCCCCTCTGTCATCTCACATGCTACTCTGATGTTTACACAGATTCCTGCACATGTAAGATGGATTTCCCCCTTATACCCCTTTGGTCAATATGTCTTTCTATTTCCACACTTCTGTGATGTCTATAGTTTCATAATAGATGCTAATTTCTGGTGTCACCTCTTCCTACTTTTCTCCTTCAGAAGAGTCCTGGCTAAACTTGCAGGTTTAACTTTTACTCTCTAGTATATTTTAGAAATCACTTTTAAAGTTTCATTAACTGTAACCATTAACTGGAAAGATCTACTTAGGTAAAATTGATATCTTTATAATATCATTTTCCTATCTATGAAGATAGTATATCTCTCTCTTTATATAGATGTTCTTTACCATCATTAAAATTTGCCTAGGTTTTCTTACAGTTTTCTCTCTTTTTCCTTCTGTACCTCCTCCAAAGTGTTCTTGGGGAAGAGATTCAGCAGTTGTTTCCTCAGAATTATGCTCATAAGCAAACCCACAAGTCTTTCCATCTCCCACTCTGCCTTTTTGCCTCTAATAATGATGTTTGTCATTGTCAGCACACAGCATGCAATTTCACACCTTAGTTTATGTTGTTTTTCTCTGCTTTTAATGCCCTGTGTTCTCCTCTCATCTTGGTGAACACCTACTCATTTGTTAACATTTAACTCATGCATCATCTTTTCCATGAGAGATTGTCTGAGCCTGGGTGAGCTTCCCACAATTCCTTGTGCTTAAGTCTTACACAAGCCTTTCAAATTTCAATTGACCTGCTCTATGTGTTTGTCTTACCCATTATGCTATGAGCATGGGGACAGTATTTTATTTGTCTTTGGTTTTCCAATGCCTAACATAGAGTCCTTCATATACAAAATATTTCTTAAATGTTTGTTCAATTAAGCTCCAAAGTCATCTTAATAATATAGAGGTCATTGGGCTGGGGCCTGGGATAAGTCAACATCATTAAGTAAAAATTATTCCAAAAAAACAGTCAAGGAACCTGAATCTTAGCTCTTCTTCATCCCTAAAACAATTTGAGACCATTGATAGACATTTCTCTCTGAGCATCAGTCTTTTCATTACAACTGGGGTGTAATTCCTGGCCTCCATAGCTAGTTGGAAGCTCTTTGAAATGTAGAAATGTTGAGCGTTTTGAAAATACAAGGATGAACGCTACACCAGGCTTTGATTTTACTAATCCTACCACAACCCTCAGACTTTCAAAGAAGAATCAGGATGTATTTCGTAGCATGAATGCTTTTGCAAGGACATAAGTAAATTATCATATGCATGACACAGTGAATCTCTCTCTCTCTCAATATATATAAAACCTTAATAGTCAGGTAGCCTTTGCTGAAGAATCATTAAAAAATGATAAGACACAAAGGCTGTCCTTTTTTATTTCAAGAATGTAACAACTACTTAAACAGTAAATTAAAGATTCATTGTATTCTATTATTTAACAACATTTATAAGGAACTCTATATTGCTTCAATGAAACAACTTTTAAACTATACATTAAAGATTCAATTCTATTTTATTATGTCCTTAATCCCATTTGAGGGGTTAAATTTCCTATCACTAAGTATCATTTAACATTTTAATGAAACACTTGATTATTTTGACAGAACTGGCTCTAACTACAATGATCACATTTTCCAAAGAAGGAGATAGTCCTTAACCTGGGGCAGTAGATTCAAAACTCAGCTCTGGGAAATCCTTCAGTCCCAAGGTGGTGACTTGGGGTCACCATAAAGAGTGAGGGGGGGCTAGGCAGGAGGGGACAAAAAAGTGTTTGTGCTCTTTTTAATAGTTAAAAAGTATTTGAGTATACATAGAAGTAAAGGTATTAAGTTCACAAATGCCCATGTGCCTAACACCCCAGTGTAGCAAATGAATGGATACACCACCACAGCTGCTTCAGATTTGACTAACACATCAGACATAAATTTGAGATTGCCTTTGTAAATTTCTCATTCCTCTCTCTTTTACCCTAGAGGTCATTGGCATCGTGAAGTTGTTGTGTATCCTTCCTATCCATACTTTTAACACTTATACTACATATCTTTTTATTTATGAATAACAAACGGTATTGTTTGATGTATATTTAAAATTTACATGAATGGTGTCATACTGCATATATCCTTCTGTAATATTCTGTTATCACTCAAAATTGTTTTAAGATTTGTCCATGTCGATATGCACGGATCTGGTTCAATCGTTTTAACAGCTGTGCATCTGTAATTGTCAAGGGTCTTGTTTGCAAACAACAGAAAGCGACTCTCATTAAATTAAGCAGAAACGGATTTAATGAGAAGGATTTTGGGGGATTGATAGAAGAAATAGAGAGTCTCAAGAAACTTCAAGAAAAGGGCAGCTTGGGGGGCAGGTCAGGCAGCTGAAATCACAGTCGCCATCTTTTCAAAGGAAGTGGGGTCAGTTACCCTGCTGGCGCCTCTGGACTGTGCATGACACCAGCATGTCCATCACTACCAGTGCCATTGAATTATGCATGTCACTCAGTCATAGCGCGGTTGCTGGTACTGCTGAATCGTGCAAATCTCCCCTGCCCATGCATTGCTGCTAACACTGCTGCACTGCGCATGCCACCTTGCTGGCACTCGTCACTAGACAGTGGCTCCCAGTATGGTCACTGTCACCGTTGCTGATGCATGCTGCTGCTAACTCCTTCTTCAATGTAGTATTCTCTTTATTCTATTATTTCTCAGGCACTGTTTTATACCCTGAGGACAGAGCACTAATACCACTGAGTATTTGTCCTCACAGGGCTTATACTCTTGAGCAGAAGACAGATAATAAGCAAATTATATTTATATCTGCATCTGCATTTATATCTACATGACTGGTGACACTTAATCAGGACTCAAAGTCCTCAGCAGAACTTTGGGGGAACGTGTGATTGTTCAAACTCAGATCTGATCAATGCTATACCTGTCAAGAAGACAGAAGAAGGAATTTCTACTTCTTGTTTGCAGCCAGGAGTAACAAACTTTGTTTCTACTAAAAGAGGGCATGGGGTCTGGAAATTGCCATCTTTTAAATTTTAGCCACTCCATCAGGAGTGAAATGATATCCAGTGTTGTTAGTGAGAAACTTGTTCACTACCCACTGGAGTTTCCTCCTCTATGACCTGCTATTTATTTCTCTGCCTGCTTTTCCCCTTCTTTGTTCTCTCTTTTTATTATATTGTAGCGGAAAATCCATATTCTGATTTCAGTGTACTAATCCTGGATAGGTGAGGGTGTTGCAATTATATTCTCCCAAACTTTGAATTGTCTTTCAACAGTGTTTATGCTATGTTTTTAACCAGCTTTATTGAGTTACAATTTCCATAAAATAAAACTCAGCAGTTTTAGTGCACAATTTGAAAAGTTTTGACAAATATATATAGTTACAATCATGGAATAGAATATTTCCATCACCCCAAAAAGTTCCTTCATACCTATTTGAAGTCAATCCCCTGTTTTAATTGTAGTTTTAATTTAGTTTTCCTTAAAGACAAATGAATTTGAGTGATTTTCAATGTATTTATTTGCTATTCCTATATTTTCTTTAGTAAAATATTTGCTCAACTCATATCCACAATTTTAAAAATCAGGTTGTTTTTCTTTTATTATTCAAGTACCATTTATTATTGAGCTGTAAGAGTTCTTTATATATTCTGAATATGATCCCTTTGCCAGGTAAATATTTTGCAAATATTTCCTCCCAGTTCATGGCTTGCCTTTTCATTTTCCTGTCTTATCAAAGAAAAGGTTTTAATTTGTGTAAAGCTGCACTTTATTTTAATTTTTATGATTTATGTTTCTTGTGTCCTAAGAAATTTTTGCCTAGCTCAAGGTCACAACTATTTTTTCTACCTTTTTATCTAGAACAGTTTTAGTGGCTGTTATATTTAGGTGTATGATTCCTTCCTAATTAATTGTTTGCATAGTGTGAGGTAAGGGTTGAGCTTCACTGTTTTCCGTCTGGATGTCCAATTATTCAAGTACATTTTGTTGAAAAGACTATTCTTTCCCTTTTGAATTACTTTCCAGCTTTGTTGAAATTCAACTGACCGTATATTGAAGATGTATTTGTTCACTTTCCATTCTTTTCCATTTATCTATTATATCTGACTTTGCACCAATAACACAATGGCTTGATTATAGTAGCTTTACAGTAAGCTTCAATTCAAGTACTGTAATTCCCCCCAAAACTGTTTTAAGTACTTAACATTTCCATATAGATTTTAGAATCTACTTGCCAATGTAAAAAATAAAATCCTGCTGTGATTTTATTTGGGACTTTTCTGACGCTTGAATTTTAAAATATTAAATTGAGTGATACTGAATCTTCCAATCCATAACATGTTTATCTTTTCATTTATTTGGATTTCTTTAACTCAGTTGAGCAGTATTTTGTAGGTTTAGTGTACAGATCTTGCAAATATTCTGTTAAATTTTAACCTGTGTGTGTCATATTTTTGATGTTCTGGTAAATGGCATGGTTTATTTAAATTTCATTTTTTAATTGTCCGTTGCCAGTATGAGAAATAAATTTGATTTTTTTTTCTGCGGTACTCGGGCCTCTCACTGTTGTGGCCTCTCCTGTTGCGGAGCACAGGCTCCAGACACGCAGGCTCAGCGGCCATGGCTCACGGGCCTAACCGCTCCGCGGCATGTGGGATCTTCCCGGACCAGGGCACAAACCCGTGTCCCCTGCATCGTCAGGTGGACTCTCAACCACTGCGCCACCAGGGAAGCCCTAAATTTGATTTTTGTATTCTGATATTGTATCTTGTGACTTTGTTAAATTAACTTATGAGGTATAAAATTTCCTTTACATTTTTCTTTGAATTTTCTACTTAGGCAATCACATTTCTGTGAATAAAGATAGTTTTACTTCTTCCTTTCAAATTTGGATGCCTCTTATGTCTTTTTTCATGTCTGATTGCACAAGCTGGGACCTCCAGTGTAATATAACATACAAGTGGTAAGCATGGACATCTGCACCTTGTTTCTGATCTTTAGAGGAAAGCATTCAGTCTCTTGCCTTTAAGTATGATGTTGGCTCTAGGTTTTTCCCAGATTTCCTTTATCAAGTTGAGGAAGCTCCCTGCATTCCTAGTTTGCAGAGTTTGTTTCGTTCTGTTGTTTTGTCATGAATAGGTGCTACATTTAGGAAATATACTTCTACATCTATTGCAGTGATCTTTCTTTTTTTAGTCTATTATTATAGTGAATTACATTGATGGATTTTAGAGTGGTTAGCTGAACTTACACTACTAGAATAAAGTCCTTTTGTTATGATGAATTATGACTTTGTGTGTGTTGTTGGATTTGACAAAAAAAACTTATGAATTTTTACCTCTATGTTCTTGAGAAATATTGCTCTATAGCTTTTTTTCAGTGTGATAAAGATGTCTAGTTTGAGAATAATAGTGCATGACTCATAAAACAAGTTGAGAAGTAGTCCCTCCTCTCACATAGTCTGCAAGAGTTCCTATAGAATTAGTTAGAGGTCTTCTTTAAATATCTGATAGAATTCATCAGTGAAATATATATTGACCAGGAGTTGTTGTTGTTTTATTTTTATTTTGTTTAGGGTTTGTCTGTGTGTGGAAAATTTTTTAACTACAAATTAGATTTATATAATAGATACTGAAATTTTCAAGTTATCATCTTGAGTTAGTTTGGTGCTTTGTGTCTTTCAATGACTTTGCCCATTTTACCTAAATTGCTGATTTTCTTTTGCCATAAAGTAGTTCATAATATTTCATTACTGCCCTTTTAATATTTTTATCATTGTTTGGGATGTCACCTCTTTCATTCCTATTAAGGGTAATTTGTGTCTTCTCTCTGTTTTATCTTGATCAGCTTGTCTGGCGATTAACCAATTTAATTAATCTTTCCAGAGAACTAGATTTTGGCCTCATTGATTTCTTTCTATTGTTTTTCTGTGTTCTATGTCACTGATTTCTTTTATTTTTTATTGTTCTGGATTTACTTTGCTCTTTTTTCTGTTTTAAGTTTCTTTTGTAGAAGATTAGATCATTTATTTGAGATATTCATTGTTACTACAAGCATTTACTCCTAAACATTTCTCTCTAAGAACTACTTTAGCA
The DNA here is from genome assembly GCF_005190385.1 of Monodon monoceros. Lineage (NCBI taxonomy): Eukaryota > Metazoa > Chordata > Mammalia > Artiodactyla > Monodontidae > Monodon > Monodon monoceros. Next base: position 168,149,150 of record NW_021703778.1, read on the forward strand.
GTATCCCACACATTTTTATATATTGTGCTTTTATTTTCATTTCATTTACAGTATTTTCTAGTTTTATTGCAATTTTTTATTTGAAGAGTTATTTAGAAATAGTTTAATTTTCCAGTATTTTAGGATTTTCTAGGTAAATTATATTATTAATTTCTGGTTTAATTTTGGTATGGTTAGATAACCATATTATTTTATTGTATTATTTAAATCTTTTTAAATTTATTGAGACCTTCTTATGGTCAGTATTGATAATAGACACTCTTCTTAGTTTTTCAAATTTGCTTATCAAAAGTTTATGATAAAGGTGTACTGAATTTTATCAAAATTTCTGCATCACTTGAGATGATTATATGTACATTTTTTCTCCTATAATTTGTTGATATGGTGATCCATATTAATAGACTTTATGATTTTAAGCAAATTTTTCATTTCTGAGGTAAATCCAGTATGTAGCATTTTAAAACACAACTGACTTCGCTTGCTAATATTTTACTTATGATTTTTTGCCTACATCTCAGTAAGAGTCATCTATAACTTTTCTCTTCTTGCCCTATCCTCCAGTTTTGTAACCAAGCTAGTACTTGCATTATATAATAAGTTGGGTAGCTAGCTTTGTTTTTCTTTTTTCAGAAGTTATTTATAAAAGACATAGCTCATTTTTTCCCTGAGTTTGATAAAATTTATTCATAAAATAATCTACATCCACTATCTTTCTAGAAAAGACACATTAATATAATCTATATGTCAGAAAGTTTATTTTGTAATAGTAATTGGTTTATTCAGATATTTTATTTCTTTTACTTCAATTCTCATAATCCATGTTATTTCAATAATTATCCATTTCATATAAATCTTCACATTTACTAACAAAGCTATTCATAAAATCTCCACTATATCTGTTATTAACCTTCTTTGTTTCTAATATCTTTATTTGTTACTTTTATCTTTTTTCCTGCAATTAATCTTACCAGAGATTTTTGTTTCAATAATCTTTTAAAGAGCTAGCTTTGATTTTGTTGATTCTTTCTATTTTTTTCTAATATCTGCTCTTATATTTTATTATCTCTTTGTTTCTAATTTCTTTGGGTTTACTCTACTGCTCTTTATCTAATTTACTGAGTTAAGCAGTCACTTCATCAATTATTTAAATTTAATATTTCTTCATATATACCTTTAAAGTTACAAATTCCCATCTAATTCTTCAATTTTACCTGACAGATCTTTATGGATAATGATTTTGTTATTATTTAGTTTTAAATATTTTTTTACTTACATTATGCCTGATTATTTGTTCCAACAACTATTGAGTTGCCCTTTTTTCTTTCTTAGTGTCTAAACATATGGTGGGCTTGAGAGAGATTATTTCATTAATCTCTGCTTTTTCTGAAATGTATTTAGAGATAATGGTCTATTTTATATAATTTTTGGTATTGGTTGAAATTTCCATTACAGACATTACTTGGTCAATGTTTGGGAACAACACATGTATATTCTTCAAAACTGTATTCTCTGTATTTTTAAAGATTTTATATATAGCTTAAGCTTTTCAGTATGTTGTTCATATTTCTTACATCTTTATTAAATTTTTAATCTTCCCTTTATAAAGTTTCAAAAGAGGGCTATTAAAATACCTCTAATGGGGGCTTCCCTGGTGGCGCAGTGGTTGAGAGTCCACCTGCCAATGCAGGGGACACAGGTTCATGCCCCAGTCCGGGAAGATCCCACATGCTGTGGAGCGGCTGGGCCCGTGAGCCATGGCCACTGAACCTGCGCATCTGGAGCCTGTGCTCTGCAATGGGAGAGGCCACAACAGTGAGAGGCCCGCGTACCACACACACACAAAAAAATACCTCTAATGATGGATTTGCCAATTTCTCCCTACAACTCTGTTAATTTCAGTTTTATACAGATTATGGTTCTGTTGTTAGTTGCATTAAGTTTCATGATTATTATATAGACTGATAAAGTATTCATTTTATTATAAGTTACAACTCCCAAATCTCTAGTGTCAATTTTGACTTGAAATTTATCTTTCTGATATTCATTTAGAATATCTTTATTTTTATTTAACATTTGCCTGATATATCTTTTGGCATTCTTTCACTTTCAAACATCCTACATCATTTTCTCTTTAGATGCGTCTCTTACAAACAGCACATAGCTAGATATTGTTTTGGGAGACACCACCATTCATGTTTACCATTTCCCAGTTCATAAGCTAAATAAAGTTCTTGGCATACAACAGGCACTAAATCATGCATATTTAATGAAAGACTTACCAATAGCTACACCCACACATATAAGTAGAGGCAAATTTGACTCTACAGCTCAGACTTCCCACATTTAATTCATGGGGCTTTTCCTTTATGCTATGTATGTTTGTATGTAGAAGGAAGAAATACTTCAATGTGGAGAATATATATATATATATATATATATATATATATATATATGTGTGTGTGTGTGTGTGTGTGTGTATATATATAAAATGGAGAGGCCACTTGACAGAGTAGAAAGAGCTAATCAGGCAGCAGGGAGCTCAAGCCCTCCAGACTTTGCCAGTTATTCGCTCTGTGAACTCAGGTAAGGCATTGCCCTCTCTAGTCCTCACTCAATCTGCCATGCTGCTGGATCAACAAAAACATATATATCCCTTTCATATAATTATCACTAAATCCATTTTAAAGTTGAAGAAATTCACAGATATGTACACAAGGAGATACCACGTGAAGATAGAGGCAGAAATTAGGGTGATATTTCTATAAGCCAAGGAACACCAAAGAGTGTCAACAGACCCCAAGCTAGGAGATAGGCATGGGATATAGTCTCCCTTGCAACCCTCAGAAGGAAACGAACCAACTCTGCTTAAACCTTGATCTTGGACTTCTAGTTTCCAGTACTCTGAGACAATAAATTCTTGCTGTTTAAGACACTCAGATTATGGTACTTTGTTACTGCAGCCCTAAGAAACAAATACAGCATCTTTTTATTGCAAGTGGAAAGCTTCTTGCTGAATATCCATGTCTGTCTTCTGTAAATACATACATACATATCTATGTACTATCTTACAGACATACCATGGAGAAGGGCTGCCTTATATGTGTCATTAGGTAAGAAAAGCTCACCATCTCCTTGGAAGATCATGCAGGTAGTGGACTAAAAATGGGTAAGGCCCTGGGCTAGGTCAGAAAACTTGAGTTTGAACACTCATTTAGGCAAAACCCCTTCTTGCTAGGTTTTGGTGTCATTTACACAATGAGAAGGTTACCACTCTAATCAAGCCTTACTTGACTGAACTTCACATCTTCAAAATATTTTGCCAACAAATCTGCATTGATGATGACATAATTAATTTGATTGCCCAATGTTTATTAATCAAAGACATATATAGCAGGATATGCAATAAAATCACTTCTCCCAAATTCCTATGATGTCACTGGCAGCCAATCAGAGCTGAAAGGGACATTCTTGTGGATTAGCTCTAAAGCTCCTGCACAGCTGGGCCAGATGAGTGAGGTCCTGGCAGGGTGGCCCTGTGTGGCTGGGGGCCAACATCTGCCCCAAACACCCCGTGTGGCCTTGTGAGTTGAGCCTGGCTGTAGGGAAGCTCTCCCATCTGGCCCAAGTGTCAGGCGTTCCCTGGAAAGGGGCATCTGAGAATGGAATCCTTTTCTCTCACTGCTCCAGTCTGGATGTTCTTTCCCATGGAGGGCCTGGGAGAGGGGAAAACTGGACCAGGACAGGGCAGGTCCAGAAAAAACAGCCATTGTCTTGGCCACATGTTAGCATGAAATTCACATTCCCACTGTGGCCACCGCGAGGAGAAGAGAAGCAAAGTGGGGCTGGACCGGTGCCGATTTGCTGTCACCTTCATCACCTTTGCACAAGCAGTGGACCCGAGGATCAGGCCATCCCCAGCAGTCACTGTTATTCTGTCCCCAGCTCCTCAGGGGGTGTTTGAAACATGTGCTTAGTGTTCCGTACTTCAGCAAACACGCTCTGAGCATCCTCAGTTGTTCATCTGTGCAGCCAGCAAAGATATACTGAAGGCCTACTGTGTGCCAGGAAGCAAACCAGGTGCCAGAAGCATCAAGATGAACGAGTCGACAGTCTAACGGGGACAAGAAACAACCACACGTGTTAGGATAGGAACATGCTGAAAGGGAGAGGGTGCCCTTTGGGATGCAGCATACCTCTTTCAACTTCTGGCTAGTCGGCGGGGCTGTTTAAGGGAAGCACCACCAAGGCAGGCATCTTGGCTTGCGTGGGATCCTGAGGAGGAGAACAAGTTCTCTGGTGGAGGCAAGGGGTGGTAAGGCGGTTCCAGGCTGGGAAGAACTGGAGCAAAGGAGTGGAGGCCTGAGGAAATGCAGCAAACCCAAAGAGGGCAGAGTTCTGTGGCTGTCCAGAGAGTCAGAGCAGGCTGGAGAAATGTATTCTTCCCTTCAACAAGTTTAGAGGAGGACAGTAAAGCAACATACTTGAGAAACCCCATTTCTAAAAGTTAAAATAAAGAGTTATAGCTATTGGGCTTCCCCGGTGGCGCAGTGGTTGAGAGTCTGCCTGCCGATGCAGGGGACACGGGTTCGTGCCCTGGTGTGGGAAGATCCCACATGCAGCGGAGCGGCTGGGCCTGTGAGCCATGGCCGCTGGGCCTGCGCGTCCGGAGCCTGTGCTCCGCAACGGGAGAGGCCACAATGGTTAGAGGCCCGCGTACTGCAAAACAAACAACGACAACAACAAAAAGTTATAGTTATTTTCCCTGGGCCACATGAGCAATGTATAGTGAGTCTGAGGGCAGAGAGATTGTTCCTTGCTTGGGTGCGGGGGCAGGGAGTAGGTCTGGATTTCTGAGTGGCAGAAGATTCTGGAAGCAGAGGGTGGGATCCGCAAAGCAGAAGAAAGAGAGAAGCCTGGGCAGAAGCGCGAGGTCTGGAGGAAGTTGAGCCTGCCTGAGCAATGTGAAGCAGGTCTGTCAGGTAAGCAGTGGGAAGATTGGGGCCTGGAATGCCACGGGAAAGAGATGGCAGGACTCCATGGAGGAAGGACAGTGTGCTCTCACTCAGCCTCCAAAGAGCATCATGGGCATAGGTCCCCAGCATAGGAGGAGTGACCACTGTGGAGATAAGCAGATCTGGCTTTGAATATGGCTCCATCACTCACTAGCTAAAGGTCACTGTGAAAGTGGATGCCTCTGAGCCTGAGTTTCCTCAGCTGCAAAATGGCCTGTGGGGCAGGGGGAGGGTGGCAAGGCCTTCGGAGCTCTTGGCAGCAGAGCTCCTACTGTGGAGGAAGCCTGAGCTCCACCCTTCAGAGGAGATGGCTCTAGAACAGCGGCTTCTGACCTTGCTCTGAGCAGGAGGGACGACCCCTCCTGGGGCCAGACAGCTGCCTTCCATCAAACCTGCCTCTGCTGACAGCGTCATGGACAGGACAAAAAGACCAAGCTGTGACTCTAGGTAAAGGATGCTGTCCCTGTTAGGTAGAAGAAACTGTGACTGTTCACCTAGTTCTGTAGAAAATAAAGCAAAACATATTAAGAAAAAACAAAAAACAATAATAAACTAAAAAAAATGAAAACCACGAAACTTCCATCATCATTTTTGTCAGTTTTCCTTGGGGCTGCTAGCATTCAATCTTTGGGATATTTCTAGAAATATTGAAAAAGCATGTTTTGCTCAACCAGAGTTTTAGGCCTTGGTTCTTCTTTCCCCCTTAATTCTGAAGTCACAAGTTTCCCTGGGTCCCAAAATGCCTCTCACCTGCCCTCAATTTCTCCCTGGATCTATGTTTATCTCCTCCATTTCCTTTGCTTTACACCTATATGGAAATAGAGACTGGAAAGTATGCAGCCAGATTCACCCCCAGATATGGAAGGGAAATGGAATATTTTTAATCCAACACATATTGGCTTTGGGTTGTAAGATCCAAATTTCCCAAGCAGGTGCACCCTGCTCATGGAGCTCCTGTAGGATGAATCTCCATCAGATGACAAGACTGAGATTTCTCCATCATCTTCCTGGGACCCCCAGGCAATTGAAGGTCACAATGAACCCAAGGAGGAAAGAATGAGAGAATGACCCTTTGTTGAAATCTCCCCAGTTTGCCTATTGGTTCCATGGCTGGCCATTCTCTTTCAGCCCATGACCTCATTCAGTAGCACAGGTGGGGGATCTGTTGTTGGTCCCATTTGACAGATGAGAAAAGTGAGGCTGTGTGTAGGTGAGAGGAGACTGAAAAAAGGATTTTCGGTCCAAGCAGACCCAGATTTATCCAGGCTGGCCCGGGGCTCGCTTGCCTTAGAACATCAGGCACTGTTCACCATGCAGGGAAACTGCCCTCCCTCCCAGGGGGCAGGAAGGCTTGGCAGGGAGGTGGCCGACTGCTCAGTTGGTTGAGGAGATAATGATGCTTGGGATCTGTTTATCAACCATCTTTGAATGGCAGTCCCAGAATTCCTAATTAACTAACATCCGTGGTCCGGTAGCTCTTCTAAGAGCCCAATTGTGTCAAATCACTAACATTCTCCATGCGTCTATCTCTCCCCAAAACCTGTGCTCAGTGTCTGATAAATAGAAGTTTCAAGAGACAATAATGAATGAATGGTTGGGGAGGAAGGGGCAGGCTTTGTGGAAGACCCCAAATCCCCAGAGCTCCCAAGAATTAAAGTTGATTTTCTGCCAAAAGGAGGCCTCTGTGGACAACATGCCACGAGGAAAGGGCCAGGGATGCTCAGCTGTTCTGAATTTACCCAGGAACGCAGGGGCCGCAGTCCTGGGCCACCTGGCACCCAGCTGTTCACAGCATCAGAGCCCCTGAATCCTGTCCTGGTGGGGCCCCCAGAGAGCAGCTAACAGCCCTTCATTGTTCATCCTTTGCTGGGTCTGCCCAGCTCCTTAGTGACAGACACAGGACAGAGACCCATGTCATCCTGGAGGGGCCTGTCTCTCAAGTTGTATTCCCTGACCCATGCTCCAGCCAGAGCTGACACTATTGTATCATCCTTTTGGACAGTTCACCGTTCTGCTCATACTGTCCCTTCCACCCAAACCCTCTTCCTTCTTTTCTCCTCTGGGAGAGTCCCAAGTCAATGATCCATGTTCAGCCCAGGCTCCCTGGCTTGGAGAAGCCTTCCTTGATTCCCTCCTTCTTGGTGCTGAGTTAGGTGCCTTCCTCCACGCAGCCAGCCTGGATTCATTACCTCTCACGCAGCACTTTCTGGCTGCACTGAAGTTCTCAGTGTCTGTGTCTGAGCTACACACTAGACCCTGAGCTTCTCAAAGGCCCCATCGGGCTCCTGTCTATTTCTGTCACCCCAGAACCCAAGGCAGAGCCTAGCAGAAAAGAATCGGTGCCCAGGTCATTCCTGGTGAATAAAAGAATGGGGGAATGAACAATGAGTGAGTGAGTCTTTTCTTTTTTAATAAGATGTTTTAACTTTCTAAGGGCAGGGATACTAATTTGGTTGTAAATAAATGATCTCATGGGGCTTGACTCTTGAAATCAAGCGAGTTGTAAAGAGGTATACGGGGGACTCTCCTGACATGCTTAAGGCAGACTTCAGAATGGCCCAGATGGCTCAGGGGTCAGCGAGCCCAGCCTGAGTGACAGCACACCCTGTCCGATGGACGTGTATCTCTGAGCACTCAGGAGGCCCAGCGAGGGGTCCCTGTCCATGACCCGGGCCTGAGAAGGAGGTTAAAATTTATTCCTCCCACTAGGGCTCAAAAACCACACCTCTTCTTCCACAGCAACAAAGGTTAGCTGCTGTGTCTGTTTCTGCTGAAACACAAAAGGATACTCAACGTGGTTGAGAGGCTCCAGGCCTAGCTGGACTGGAATGTTTTCCTCCCTCGGATGAGAAGATCATGGCGTGTGCTTAGGTCCAGACACAGAGAAGTTCAGACACATGTGTGGGGTGTTTTCTAAGGGTTGGTGTTTTACAATAATGCTATGGGGTGAGTGACTCAGACCACCTGGGCCTCAGTTTCTTCAGCTAGGAAACACATTGACAGCATCTCCTCTGCAGGGGACAAGAGGTGCATCATGCAGGGAAAGGGTTTGATGCCATGTCTCAAGTCTCCCTGGACTCATATCCTCTGCCTTTTTCCAGGCTGGACTTGGGGAGACCAGTGAGGGACAAGGGGCCGTTTTCTCCCAGACACACCTCCTTAAACGAGCTATTAGCTCCTACCTGCCTGGGCTCTTAGCGGCATTAAAGGTGTGGGTTTTTTTCCTTGAAGGTTCACATGCAAGATAATAAAACATCAGTCTCAACCAACCTATTGCCTTTCTAAAGACCAAGCAGTAAGTATTTGAATTCAATCCATCTTCCTGGTGTGAAAATCACTGTACCTCCTAAAACTCAAATAAGGTTAAGTTTATCAACTTCCTATCTGTTTCCATATAGATATTCCTAATATAGAGTTTAATAAATGTCCTAATGCTCCAAATATATTTCAAGCCAAAAGGAGCCTTCTGGACATCACAAAAATACTTTGGAGGCTGAGAGAAATAATCATGTTTGGGGTTGGACTTTTCTCCGTGTGCAAATCTTAATGGCAAATCCCACCTGCCGTGATCTGCTCTTCCCAGATGCTGGCTTGCACTGGGCCAAGCAGTGCGAGTTCTTGACTGTTGCCCACATGGGGGAGGCACAAACCCAAAGGCTCAAGAGTAATATAAAGAAGTGAGCCTCAAAGATGTAAGTGACAAAGAGTGGGGGGCAGCTGGTGAGTCATTCGTTGGTTCACCTGGCATTTCTGAGGGCCCTCTGGGTGCAGGCACTGTTCTAGGTGTGGGGCTCTTTGGTGGGCGAGATGAAAAGAGTCAGTGCTTTCACAGAGAGCTAGAGTGTGTGAGGGGCCCAGGGAATCAGCAAACCCAGATCAATCGTCGTATAACAAAGACAGGCAGTTATACGACCACTAAAGCAGTTTTAGGGCATAGAGAGGTTCGGGAGCTTCTGCTTTAGATAAGCCCAGCTTGGCAGGCCTCTCTGAGGAGCTCACATGGGGGACCACGGAGATAAGTGACATTGTGAGCCCCAGGCAGTGCAGCTGGGCACTCTAGGCAAGGCAGCTGCAAGAGCAAAGGCCCAGAGGCAGGACTGTGCTGGGCGTACCTGAAGAGCCAGGGGATGGGGACCACAGCAGACAGCACTAGGGACAGGGCATGGTGTGAAAGGTATGGGTTTTTATCAGAGAGGAAGCAGGGGGACTGGAACATCAAGACCTGGGAAACCACCGAGGTGATGACTTTGGCTTCTCCAAGGTGGGAGGGTTAGAGGCAAGTCATGACCAGATGTAACTTAGATTTTTAAAGTTTGCTCACTTGGGGATGAAAAGGCTTGGAAACCAGGCAGAACCAAGCCAGAAAGCCCAGCTACATCATTATTTAACTGAAGGGAGAGCTTCATAGGCTATTGTGAAGACTGAATACCCAACGTATCACTCAGCTCAACCGCCAGGAGCGCAGAGAACCTACCTACCAACGCTGGTTTCCTTCCCAACCCCAAACCCACAGCTCCCAGCACTTATGCAGCTAAAAGTGTTGCGGGAAAACAGCCCTTCCTTCTGAGGTGACAGGCCTATCCTGTGTAGCTCTTTAAACCCTGATATTTAACATTCGGTACATACTCCCTTTGGGTTCCACACACAGCCATGATAGGGACCATTTAAATTCCTGTTCCCATCCACGCCTCTCAGTCCAGAAACACAGAGACATCCTGAGAGTTTAATTTTCCTGGATGCAGCTGGCATGGACCACGCCTTTACTCAAAATAATACTAATAATACTAATACTAATACTATAATTACCTGAATACCCACTGAGTCTCTCCCAATGCAATTTTCATAATACTAAGACAATGCAAAGTGTCTCCTTTTGCTGCTGCTTCACAGAATGAAAGTTTTGGACAAAACACTGAAATCCTGGAACAGGGTTCAGCCGGCTCGGCTTCTGATGCTGAGAAAACTCACCCTTCTCACTGCATCAGACCCTGTTTCAGAAATTACCTTTGTGCTATACAATAGGCCCTCGTTGGTTATCTATTTTCTACATAGTAGGGTGTAAGACCAGCCAAATTCAGCCGAGGCACCGGGCTCAGGCCCCACAAAAGCTCAGGCTGCCCTGTTGAGGGGTCTTATCAGCAGTCCATCCTCCTCCTGCTGTGAACCCCGTGCATCACAGGCCTATGATTCGTCAAAGCAGCAGATGAGCCAGGAGCCTGGGCTCCAGAGCCTTCCAAAGAGCATCACCACAGCTACTGTGCACTGACTGCCCACCCCGTGTCAGGTGCTGTCTGTGAATCTGGTCCAAATCCAGAGATATTCCTGCAAGGATTCTCATCCCCAGAGGTAAATGGAGGCTCCAGGTAGATACAGAACTTGCCCAGAATCTCAACTAGAACGTGTGTAAGCCAAGACCTGGGGCACTCCCAACTTACATCATGCCACCTGTCACAAGGAGCACTTGCGTGGAATCTCAGGCTTGGTTCAGGTTCCTGCAGAAGCAGAACTTGACACAACGATTAGCAAACAGGGAGCTTATTTGGGACTGCGGGAAGCACAGGTAGGGGAGGTGGACATGAGACAGTGAAGGGAAGACAGCCACAAAGGGGTATGCTACCCAGGCGGCAAGGCCACCTCAGAGAGCAATGGGGCTTTCTCCCACCCAAGACTCCAGGAGACAATGTACAACATGCCTGGAATCCACCCACACACAAACCAGGGGCTAGGGAGCTGGGGTGTTGATCCACCCTCTTGCCATCCATTGCTGGTTGAGGGTTGTTTCCAAGGGCATTAACTACCAAGCATCTTTGACTTCCCACACCTATGGGCTTCCTACCAGGAAGAGAAACCCTCAGGCAGACATTAACCACAAATGGCCAAAGGAAGGCAAGGAGATGGCATTTTCTGAGCATCTCCTACATGCGAGGCACAGGGCATCTATCTCCGGACCTCATATAGAGAGAGGCAACGCCTAATTATGATAAGGAGTGTGGGTAACTGGAGTCAACATTTATAAGCTATATGATCTTGAACAAATCTAATGTTTGCAGCAAGATGGGAAGGGTCATAATGCCCACGACGCAGAATGAAACTTGGATTGAAAGGGATTATGTGTATCAAGCAGTCAGCGTGGTGTCTAGAGCACAGTGAGTTCTCAGATAGGGGGAACTTATGTGAAGACCATAGTATCCTTAGGTCATTCAATCCTCACACCGACCTGTGATGACAGTGAGTCTCACAGGGTTGAAACAAAGTGCCCAATGTCCTCCAAACATCAGAGAGCAGAACAGTACTTGATCCAAGGCTAGGAGACACCAACTCACAGAGGAGAGTGTGGTACCCGTGAGGACCGTGTCATGATGAAGGTCAGGGTGCCAGCTCCTGTCTCCCTTTGTGTGTCTTCTCCCCGCTCCAAGGAGCTCACAGCTCAGAGTAAGGGTGAGCTCCGCACCTTCTGTCTTCGCAGCGTGGATCCGGAACGCAGTGAAATTTGCAGCTGCCTTCCTCTCCAGAGGTATAATATATCCATTCCCCTAAGTGCTTGACATAGACACATTGGAGATTTGAAGGCATTCTTGAAAGCTCAGTATGTCTGTGATTAATGTTTTATTGGATGGTGGGCAACACAAATGCTACCCAGGCTCAAAAGAAATCATTTAAATAGGGAACATGGTCCTTTGCATAAAACCTCCATTTAAAAGGTTTAAAATTATTTTTTCTTTATTTTTTAAAAGTGACTTCTGAAGAAAGCTTCAACCTGAGGAGAAGGATTAAAAGTAACACTGATGGCTTCAGGGTGAATTTTTTTTTTCCTTCGGTAATTTAACTGTCCGGATAGAGATAATGATGTCCACCTGTCAAGGCGAGAAGGCAGGAGACACTGCAGAGAAAGATAGCAGGGACCTTCACAGAGCCTGTGCGGCTCCGAGAGCTTCGTTAAGGGGCTGGGAGGGAACGAGCAATTGCCCTCTCTCTGTCCTTATGCTGCCCTCTTTCTCCAAGCCCGGGAAAGGATCTGAAGGCTCCTATGATCCCCAGGAAGCTGATGAGGGCGCAGGGCTCCCAGTTCTGCATGACTCATGAATCATCCTCTGTGTCTGGTGCTGTGCAAAGCCCCTCACCTAAATGAAACCAGGAAGCTTCCCGGGACCCATGAGGATGGCTCCCAACATTCCTGCTTTACAGATGAGGAAACTGAGGCCCCAAGAACTCAGAGTCACTCGACCAAGATGTGGCAGAGACTTGGTCAGTCTGAGCTCCCAGCCACTGTGTCACACTGCCCCACACTCCCAGTCACCCATGATCCTCAGCATGGTGCTGCCAGAGTTTAAGTTTGCAGCTCATTTCAGAGTAAAGGGATCCAGAGCCAGAGAGGGGCAAGGACTTGTCCAAGGTCACACAGCCCGACCTTAAACCAGAGTGGTCTGACTCCAGGCTACTTCCCAGCTAGTGGGAATGTGGAGGGCTTTAGCTGGTTGGTTTTCCTTCATGGCTCATTTTAGTTAGTAAATCAGGTTTTTTAATAGTTTTTGTTATAATTACCTTCATATGTTTTGTGCTACTGTATCAATAAAGAGTAAAATATACTTGACATTTGTGTTAACTTTGTGTTTTTTCTTAAAAAAAATGGAGCTGCTAAGTCACCTTGAAAGAAGTTGGTATTATAGTTATTACCACATAGCAGGTATAAACAAACGTGTAGGTGTATCTAATACACATAAGTATCACTACATACATGTTTCATGTATGTAAATATATTACATACATATCAATTCACACACCACTCACCTCTTTGTATTGCTTAGAATTACTGACAGTCGTTGAGTATGTTGATCTCTGATGCTACTCTTCTTGAACATATTGTTGCCCCATAATAAACAGGTTACATCTTATTGCAAAGCAAGACTTGAATGACGTAAAGTTTTGCCCTTGTGACTTACAATGTGGAACTCATCCTTGGAACCACTACTCATGCTCTTTGTCCACAGGATATTCATACTATAGTCTATCTTTCCTGATAAGCCATCACATGTACCTCTCATCAAATCTCAAGGTCATAGAGGGCTGCCTGGCTTTCTCATGGAAAAGCCATCAAGGCCCCCAAAGTGAATGTTACCTACACCCTAGGCACAAGTTTAACATTAAACCAACCAAACCCGAGTGCAGAAATCTGTCCAGCCATTTTGGTTTGATATTGTGACAAAGAGAAAAAAATGTTAAATGCATTATATGGTTTTATGTACACCTCAATTTATTCTGCAAAGTATCAAAGGTGGTGTAAGGAAGATGTAGATCTGGATGCCTAATATATCATCTCCATTCCAGAGGGCTTCATGTTCCATTCAGTTTGAAACTAGACATAATCAGGTCATTATGTAAATAATAAAATGTGATCTGTAATTTCTTTAAAGAATAGCTGATAAGTTATCTGTGATCATTTTCGTTTTGGTGTTAAGTTCATATAGCAAGCATTACTTTACTATGAACCCCACATGTTAATAATTTGTCTTAAAATATGAGTCAGGGTCTGGTGAAAGCTTAGCTCTGGTGTGGTGGGCGTGAGCTCATGCTGACCTCAGCCTTGCTTCTTAATGTGGAAGAGGCTGAGAACATGATACCTGGGTGGAGGGTCACTGTTCTGAACAGCAAGTTCATTGCCTACCATTCTTACTAATTCAATGAAATTTCCTTTGAAACCCACTGGTATCAAAATGACACTCTACCATGTAATAAGTAAGTTCAATTATATTCTCTAGTTGCATTTCAGGTCTAACCCTTCAAGAGGTTATGCCCCTTTCTTTATATTAAACTCGTGTTTCTAAATAAATTTGAAACACTTAGGCAGGGTCGCTGCGCGGTCTTCTTTTTATTTTCAACGTGTATGGGGAGAATGGCTCATTTGAATGGCTGGCCCTCATCTTTCTCAAAGCAGAATCGATGTTTGGTGGGTCTTAAATCCAGTAGCTTTATTCCTTCCCTCTAAATCCTTTAATTCATAGAAGTTTCAAACATGAAGATCCTTACATCAAACTCTTGTTTTTAAGATGGTCTATCTGAAGATCAGAGAAGGAAAATGAATTAACCAAAGTCACATAGCAAGTTCATGGCAGAGCTGAGACTAGATCCAAGCAATCTGAGAGTAGGATGACCATTCACTCCACCACACTACTTCACCCTAACTCAGAAATATTCACATTTTATGAAGAGGGTTGTGCCCCAGGTACTGTCTGTCTACCCATCTTTGGCCATGGGTCCATATTGCCCAGTGTGACCGTTCATACTCTCACCCTCCAAACTTCACCCATCAAGAATTTCCCCACCTCACCATTGCAAACACTCCTTGGATGTGCCATCACAAACCAGTTCTCACTATGTCCATGTCTAGAAGGGCTGCCAAATCAGACCCCATCTTGGAGGAGAGGTTGTACTTTGTATCAGCGCATTTTCAGAGGGATGAGATGAATCTGGGTATTGCTCAGGAAAGGGGGTTAAAATAATCACAAAATAAAAAATAGGTACACTGAGCATTGTTGCCAAATATCTAAAGAAAAGTTTGTGATATACACGAGGAATTAAAATTTTATCTACAGCATGAAACTAGGGCCATTCAAGTGTTTGGTCCCTTTGTATACTAATCAAAGACCCTTCTGTCCATTACAGTTGACCAAAAACAAAAAATAAAATAAAATAAGGAAGATGTATTATCTCATGAGGAAAGAGTTTCCCAATCTAAGAATTACAAGGAAAAGCATCACAGCGGTCAAAGCAGTTCTGGGTTCATGTCTTAGCTCTGACTTACAAGCTGTGAGACTTTGTAGATACACAAAATGATGAGCATGACAATGATGGTCAAGAGGATGAAGACAGTGATGAAAAAGCAGTGATAAGGAAGACACGAAGGTGATAGCAGCATAAATAAAAGCTGCTTCTGGGAAAAATGTTAAGAGATCCTTGCATTGGGTGGAAAGTGGGAACCAGGTGACATCTAAGGTTTCCTACTTCTCTATGATTCTGTGCCTTTTTAGTAAAATGAAAAGAACAGAGCTTTAGAGTCAGATCAACAACAGGACAGATTCACTAGGCATGAACCCATGAGTTTGGTCAAATTATTTATGTTCTTTGGGCTTTTTTTTTTAACCCTGGAAAATGGTGATAAAATATCTACCATGCAGGGTGGTGGACAGAATAATACATTTTAATTTTATAACATACCTGTTGCAGGCGTATGAGACTCACCCAACAAATATCAATTTTTGACGAAGGATGAAAAGAAATGGTGGGTATTGGCCTAAAGTACTGATGGTTCAAAAGCCAAAATGACTGGACTGATGTTTATCAAGGACACTTTGAGAACCATGTTCAGTAGCTATGCCTTGGATCTTTAGAAAACCAAGTAATAGGGAATGTCTCTTTGTTATCCTTGTAAGGTGCCAGGTGGACTTAGGTCTGGAAATCTACCCCCCAACCCAAATAAGCCTGGACTTCAACCTGTCTTTGAGCCTTTTCAAACTTTTTCTGATTTTGTCAAAGTTGAATTCCAACCAGGCTGCTCACTCATTCATTTGTTCAACACACCCTTATTAATTACATACCATACACTAAGATCTGTTAAGCATGGAGGATGGATAAGTGAATATGACCAAGCCCTGACCGTGCTCTGGTGATGGGATGGAGGATAGAGACATGCGTGCAAGCTGTCACAACGTGGCACGTTAAGCGCTGAAGTAAAGATGTACACAGAATGCAAGGATGGTGTGGTGCAAAGTCTGCTGAATTCTGCCTGGGGCAGCAAGTGGAGGTGAGGATTCTTCCTGGAGAGGATATGTCAATTTAGGAGAACTGGGTGAAGGGAGTAAGCAGCACAGCCCAAGATTAACTTTTGTAAGTACTGAGGGTTCTTTGTACATTCAATAAATATTTATTGAAGACCTTCTAAGGGGCATGTCTTGAGGGAAGCACCGATGCAGGGAGAGCAAGACAGACACAGAGTCTGCTCTGCACTATTTCTGAGGGAGGAAGCAGGAACTTTAAGCGTAGTTAGGAAAGTAAGTGGATGGATGGATGACACAGGAGGGAGGAAGACAAGGCATTTTTCTTTAATAATGTCAAATAGAAGGAAATCAAGACAAGAAAGCAGGGTGATGTGATGGAGAGAGATCAGAGGGGAGGGCGTCATCAGAGAGGTCTTTGCCTGTGCTTGTCCTGGAAAAGCTGTGGGCCATGACCGATGCAAAGCCCCAGGCAGCTTCTGCCGACACATACCAAATGCTCATTGAAAATAGTTCTTATCCCGGACACAGATATGTAGGAGTCTGGAATGGGTCCCTCTGATCACTGACTCCAGAAATCCAATGAGGTGGCCTGTGGGGGTGAGTGAGGGAAAGGAACTGGAAGCCTGGGCACTCATGAGTAACGATGCTGTGCTGAGGGCTGTGCCCACATCCCTGAGCCCCCTTTTGCTCTCCTAGCCCCATGGGGGTGCACTGGTAGTGTCCCCACGACATGGCGTGCTTCATGGTGTCCTGATTTGCATTCTATTCCCTCCTTCCCTTTGAATTCCTTGCATCCAGCACACAGCCTGCCACAGAGATATGAGTAATGATAATTGAATGAATGGAGGCACAGATGAAAGAGTGTAATTATGAGAACGGCAGTATTCCTGCTTTTCAGATAAGGAAACTGAAGCTCAGAGAGGTTATGTGATTTGCACAAGATCACAGAGCAAGAAGTTGGGAAGATGGTGTCAACCCACAATTTATCCATCCATCCGTCCATTCATTCACTCATCCAGTCATATTTGTAACAGACTTTGTTAAGAGCTTTGACTGTGCATCCATCGGCCACTCTCTTCTGCCAGCTGGTGCTGTAAATACAGACAAGGCAGGTCACTGTCTTTAAGTTGCTCATCAAATGGAGAAATGATTGGGTTGTCAAATTCCAGAGTCCAAATTTCAAATATGTCTTCGACATGAGAGGAATTTGTGGAAGTTACAAGAATAAAAGTGTTGTTATAACGTAAAAAAGATCATTTTAACAGTACTGTGTCTGGGGATGCTTGTTCTGGCTGGGTGACTTCCTTCTCTCTGGAATATTCAAGGTAAGGCTGAACACTCCTCGGTCAGACCCAGGAGAGAGGTTACCCAAGCTCAGGTTGCGTGTTATACTGGGTGGGCCATCAAGGGTGGGTCCCTGCCTCCTGCAGGACCCAAGGACACAGGGGCAGATCTGCAGAGTTGTGCCCTGCCTGGCTCCAGGCACTGAGTCCTGGAGCAGCTGGCTGGCATCCAGCTTTTGGAGCAGACAGGCTCCTGCATCTGCAGCTCTGCCTAGAGGCACCCATTCCCTGAAAGAGCAGTCAGTGCACCATCTGGGACCGGCAGAAGATTTCCATCCACACTGCCACTCTCTCCTGTTTTGTTCTCTTGAGTGGGAAGAGTTACAGGAACCAGTGGCGATTTAGTGAGACTCTAAGTGGAGCTTCTCAGAGGTAATGAGGTCAGCTTCTATGGAGGTCATGCTAGAGGAAAGAGCAAAAGTTAGAAAAGCCGTGGGACAAAGACGTCTCCAATATCTCTGGTCCCACAGCAGTAAGAACGCACAGGTGGCAGCCAATGTCTCTGGTGCAGGATGCCTGCTTCTTGTCACTCTGCAAGTTGACCCCTTAGGTGTGGATGGGACTAACTGGGGTCACGACTAGCATTCAGGGAGGACAGGCTTTCATGGGCCAGTGCTTCATACATACAGAGCGTCCAGCAAGCTTCTGCACACACTGGCAGGTTGTTCCCCATTTCACAGAAGGAACCATAGGCTCAAAGAGGTGGGATAACATATCCATGGTCATGTAGGTAGTGAAGGCCAAAGTCACAGGCCTTTCACTGCCTCACTCTCTCGTCTTCTTGGTGTGTTTATAGAAGTCAAATAAAAGAGGCAACTTCAACTGACAGATTAGAAAAATCACTGGCCCGTCTTCTTCCACACAAGGTGGTCTAATCCACTTGGGCAATCTTCACTGGGTTAGATTTGACATGCCTACATGTATGTTTCTCCCAACAGACTTAGCTCATTTGTGGTAAAGAAAATAGTTAACCCATGGTTATATCCCAGAGCCTATAGCAGGGACCTGGCACATAGCTGAGTCTTGAGTGTAGGCAACACAACGTATGAGATGGTGATTGCCTGAATCATTAGCAGGGTCTCTAGCTTCTAAGCCATTTCCCCTTGCCTAGGCCAGTCCTAGCATGGTGTGCGGGGCCCACACCATGTCCAAGGTCACTAAGCTATTAAGCAAAGATAACATTCAAACTCTGTTATTCCATTTCACCTTGCCACCAGTACCACATCATACTACAGACAGACTGATGTGGTAGCCAAAGCCATCCAATGGGCACTGATCATGTACTTCCTATAAGCTACCGGGCAGTAGGTCAGACTGGAGAGAAGATTCCCTTACAGACAAGTAGGGGACCAATACCTTAGCATGGAAACAGTAAGTTGTCAGTTTCCACCAAGATGCTGTATCAAGGTGAATGCTGGCTGCAAAATGCCAGAGGTATCATGACGTGAAGATGTGACCCTGTGTGGGACTGGAGAAGGGGATCATGTTGACAAGGCCCTGAGATAGGCTATACCCCCGTCATAAGCCTGCATGACCCTTTGAGGTCTCTGCGACAACTCTGTGCTAGAAGACTGTGCACTTGCCAGGCCCAGAGCATGGGAGGAGCTAATGGCTGAAGAGCTGTTTCCAGAAGCCCCCAAGAGCCACACAAGGACCCGAGAGTCCTCATCTGGGTCCTGGGCATGGGAGGGCTTGGTTTAGAAACAGGAGGAATACACTCAGAAACACTTAGCGGGGGGCAGAGTGGGTGTCTATTGCAGAGGGACACACAGATGGTCCACTGCTGGGAGACACTGGGAAAAGCTTCCAGAGAATGGTACTCTGGAGCTGGATGTTTGAAATGCAGAGACGGGGGATGGGCCTGGAGGCCAGGGTCACCGAAGGGACAAAGGCAAGGAGATTTGTTCTGGGGGAACAAGCGTTGTCCCAGAAAACCTTGCTGGAGCGCCTCTCATGTGTGAGAATTTGTGTGAAGCTCAGGGAGGACATATGGAGGGGTGAAGAGTCAACTTGTCCAGTCCTCCCCAACCTCCCAGTTCACTGGGCCAAGCCAGCAGTCTCCTTTCACAAGGCAGATCAAGACATAAGGCTAAAAAGACAGATCGGAATTGGAGGTGAAGAGAAGTGGGAGAGATGAGGTCCCGACAGCTGGATTTAAGCTCTACATCAGGGCGTCATTCAGAGCTAGTTAATGCTTCTGCGGAAGAATCAGAAGTCCCCTGATTTAAAACAAACGCGAAGAAACAAAAAGCACACAATAACTTAGCAAATTTATTCGGGGGGAGGGGTGTCAGGTATGGACGTTCAAAAATGCCATTTGTTGCCTTCCTGGGATGGCCCCAGACTTTTACAATTCCTCATCTTCCCTTGGAGAGGGCAGAGGAAGCCCCCGGGGACCCCAGGGCCCTTAGCAGAACCCACCAAAAAATGTTGTCTTTGCATTCGGAGGATGGGCTCTTCTGGAGAAGATTACTTGATGAGCTGTCATTAACATCCACAGGGAATTAAGGGAGCTTGGGGAAAGAACAACATATACATAGGGTATTATGGGGAGGGATTATCAGGTTTCAGTCAAACGCTGTGTCCTCACCTGTTATTGATTTTCTTCTCTGAAGATGGAGATATAAACTGAGGGAGGGGAACAGACTCTGAACTGCCCTTTCCTCTCAAGGCTGGGAGGACCGGAGCCACATGGGGGCGGCCAGATGACAGCAGAGGGTGCGGAGATGGAGGGAGGATTTGCTCATCTTCTGATGAAGCACCAAATGCCTTTGGCTCTGTGCCTCTCCTTCCTCGCTATTTTTGGGCCATCGTAGCATACAAATCTGAATCTCCCATCTTGAAACCTCTCTCTCTGAACTCTGGGTCGACAGCTTATCCTCTTCTCTTCCGGAAACTGCCCTGTTCCTCACACCTGAAGCTCCAAACAGGAAGCTCTCACCTCCAGCACTCTCACCTCCAGTCCCCTGTGGTTTGGGTACCCTCCACCACAGTTGCTCAAGACAGAAAGTGGGGCCCCACTCCCTCTCCTGAATTCCTAGCATCCTGAAGATTTTATCTCCTCAGGTTTTCTTGATTCATTTCCTACATCACTACAATTTCTATTCACCCTCAAAGTCATCCTGCACCTAGAGGACACAGTCCTAGTTCCTTAGCAAAACTTAGAATGTCCTTCTCGATTTGACTGGACCTCTCTCTACGTCCACGTGTCTTTCAATTCCAACAACACCAAAGAGCTTGCGTCTCCCAGCTTAGACTGTGCACCAGGTGACTTCACACTTTCCACTTCCTTGATCTGTTCATGACTTTCCTGACTCATATGAGGCTTCAGCTCCTCCAGGAAGTCTTTGCTGATTCCCCCCAGGCTGGGTTGGGTACAATTTCCATCATGAGTAACCATGTATTCGTGGTTACGCCCTGACCCAGTACGCTACAGTTTGTCACTACTCAACACTGTCACGAGTGATGCTGTGTGTCTGTGTCACCCGCTGGACCGTGGGCTCCTTGGACTAAACCTCTCTCTACCCCAGAACCCACTTCAGTTCACGCAACTGCCTGTGCTCACAAAGTATGTGTCCAAAGAATGCATAATGAATTTCCTTTCCCTGGAGAACAGAGTTGCACTCGTTGCTCAAGAATTTCTCCCTAAGATCAGCTTGGTGCTTTGTGACCCCATAGAGGGGTGGGATAGGGAGGGTGAGAGGGAGACGCAAAAGGGAGGGAATATGGGGATATATGTATACATAGAGCTGATTCACTTTGTTATACAGCAGAAACTAGCACAACATTGTAAAGAAATTATACTCCAATAAAGATGTTAAAAAAAAAAAAGAATTTCTCCCTAAAGAGTCTCAGAACTGGAGGGAAACTCTTCCCACCCCCACTTCACAGATGTGGAAACTGAGGCCCTGGGAGGGAAAAGCTCTTTGCCACTCCTGGACTGGCCTGGGTGCCCGACACTGGTCCTGGACTCCTCTGCTGGCAGCAAACCGTCTCTCTCACCCTCCTCTCTGCTGATGCTGACCCCTGGGCCAACCAGAAGCAGCACTCAGGACCCCCCACCTTACTCTGAATCAGCTTCAGTTACACTAAGAATTGGAGTCAGATAGAGGCAGAAATAGGGTTGAAACTGTTGTCAGAGACTATATCCCAGCTTCCTGAGAACCCCCGCTGTCAGTGACTTCTAGAGGCCAAGCCAGTAATCAGAGTCTGCCCAAACTCTGACATCCCATTCAGCATGTTCTTGTGATGTGTGTAGACCTATCCTTGACTCACCTGCTAGACTAAAGGATCCTGTAGGGCAGCCCTGGGGGTCTCATTCATATACCTATCAGCCCCCAATACCTCGAGTCAAAAGCCAGGCAAACAGTAGGTGTTCAGGAAAGAGTGGTTGAAAGAATTTAGTTCTCCTGACTCTCAGAGTAGGGCATCGCCATCGTCTCAGGCAGGTTAGAACCCAAGCCAGCAGGAAGCACCAACAAGGATGTGGTGCTTATGCACCTGGCCCTGGGCTATGCTTTTACATCATTGCCTCATTTCATCCTCAGCCCCATCACAGGAAACAGTCACTGCTATGGTTCCCATTTTAGAGATGGGGAGACTGAGGTTGTGTAACCTGCTTATGCATTTAAGCCCTGGTTCACTTGACCCCTTAGGCTTAAGTCTCTCAATTTGTGATAAAAAACAAAACAAAACAAAACAAAACTGGATGACAAGAAGGAGAAACACCTGCAGCCAATTTCAGGATCAGTCAAAGTGTTGAGTGAGCCGGAAGCCAGGGTGGTGACCCAAGATCCGTTTGGATCACATCTAATTAAGACACGTTCTTTTTCTTTTATTCTTTTTCTTTTGTCATGGCTGCACTATTGGCTTGTGCTGTCTAAAGAGAAAATAGTTAATTGGTTTATTTAGCCAACTATAGATGTAGTCAGTATTATTCTTCATTGTGTGAATTAAATTAAATAGTTTATTTACCCCCATGCATTTCATTCAGTTCATTTAATTTAATTTCATAGTTATAACATGGGGAAAAAACTAACTAGATTTTCCCCTTTGGGATGGAAATGGGCAAATATTTTAGTTCTGAATTAACAGGCAGCAAAGCTGATATTTATAATAAATCATCCATTGTTAGTCATCCTGATAATTATTCTGTGAATGGTCTAAAACAGACATGGGCATGTAATAGACATATTGTTGGCTTTTACTGCAGTTTAGTTCTTTGTGTTAATGAACAATCTAAATTGGAAACTGAGAGATGCCTCCAGAGCAAATTGGTTTGTTTCACAGGCAGGAATTGAATACCTACTATGTGCCCACCCCGCTGAAACAGCTTCATATGTGTTCTCCATCACACCAGCTCCTGCTGTAAACATGTCTGCATCTTCCGTCTCCCACAGGAAGATGTCCAAGCCCCTTAGCAAGACTTGCAGGAGCCCCATGACCTGGCCCCACTCGCTTCCCACCCTCAACTCCAGGTCCTTGCTCTCTGTACCCCACTTTCCCCCCAGATTTGCTAAAGGCATTATCAATGCTAAACTCTTTGCACTCGTGCTAACATGCTGAGCTGCACTGGGACGGTGGGTCTTTGTTTCCTCTGTCCTCTCCCTGGTGAGCTCTGACTAGTCCTTCAAACTTTGGCTTAGTGTCTACCCTGCTCGAAGCACTGTGCCCTATAACATCAGCAGCACAGTTGATACCACCCTCCTTTATCCTTTAAGCAAATGAGCATCACATCCTAATGCAAGTGGTCCCATCACCCACCGTAAGGGTGTGGCCTTTGCCATCCTGGATAAAGGAGGAACCCCGTCTCTACCTCCTCCTTTCTCATCTGAAACCCTCACATCCCTAAAATAGGCTGATAATAATGCCTTCCTGGTACAGTTGTTTGTTTTCAGGACTAAATGAGGTTACAGTGTGTAAAGGATTAAATGACAATGTATGTAAAAGTAAGCCTCTAATAAACATTAATCATCCCTATCTGTTTATATATCACACGTTCTACTAGACTGTGAGTTGGTGGTGAACCAAGACTTTGTTATTCACAGTTCCCTGTGACTAGCACAGTGCTTTGAACAGAACTGTTTTTCTTTGATAAATGAATATTTCATAATTGATGAAGATTGTTAGAGAATTTCAGGTGACAATTAAGATTCATCCAGGCAATGAAAAAGGAGAGAAGAAAGGGGCCCAGAGCTCTGTAATTTGAGGAGCACCAAAAATTGCAGACAAAAGCTCCCTGCTCTTCCATAGGGTCGGGAACCTCCCATGGAGGATGGAGCTGGATATTAGGAAAAGGGTTGATTTCAGGAGCAAGCAGAGAGCCTGCAGCCCAAAACTTACATCAGTTGGGAAGCTTTGAGCAGGTATAAGTTCCCCCTGAAAAAAACACAGCCCTTTCATCTTTCTTCCCCTAATAATGAATAAACTCCTGAGCAGTCCTTTGGGGACAATAGAGCAGAATTGTTAGGAAGAGTGTAGGAGACACTTTCTTTGAATGAGAGGAACAGATTAAGAAAGAAAAGAAGCTCAGAGCTGACAGATTCACGTTTGGCTCTCATCTTGGTCCATTATGAGGTGTGTCATTCACCACTTCCTGGGGTTGAAGGTCCCTCACCTGTGAAAAGGGGGGACAGCAGGAGTGTGGCGGGGGTGAGCTGAAATCAGGGAGTGCCCGGGAGAAAGTCAAGAAGAAGTGGAAGTGGTCACAGGCGACATCACTCTTGCCCACGCCCAGCGCAGCAGCCCTGCAATACCCGCTTTCCACGCACTTAGGGCTGCGTATCAATTAGTCCCAGGCCTTAAATCTGAATGCAATTAATTCTATAACGTGCTGCTCTTCCTGCTGCATTCCAGTGAAATCACATCATGAGATCAGGGTACGATGAAGGATTTCTGACAAAGGGAAGGCAGTTCTGAGTCAACCCTCCATATGGCCTTCATGTAAGGGTCTGGTCCAGGATGCCTGAGCCAAGTGAGGACCTTGGATGTTCTGCCACATGCTCTGCACATGGAGGTCCTGAGTGATGGCTCCTCATTCCAGGCGAGTGCGACCAGAGCTAGAGAAAGAATGAGAGATAGGCAGGAAAGGGCAATCAGGGCCTGGGAGTGGTTTCTTCCTCGAAGCCTCATCCAGCTGCTTTTCCCTACATCCTCTCTGCAAAGATGCTGGGAAATAGGCGTTTTTATATCATTTTTATTGTGGTAAAATAGAATAACATAAAACTTACCATCTTAATAATTTTTAAATATACAATTCGGCGGCATTAAGTACTTTCACGTTGTTGTACAGCCATCACCACCATCCATCCCCAGAAATCTATCACCATCCCAAACGAAACACATCCTCTCCATTCAAGAATAACCTCCTCGTGTCCTCCCACTACTAGCCCCTGGAAACCACTATTCTATTCTCTGTCTCTATGAATTTGCCTATTCTTGATGGCTCGTGTAAGTGGAATCATATATATTTGTCGTTTTACACCTGGCTTATTTTACTCAGTACAATGTCCTTAAAGATCCTTCATGCTTTATCATATATCAGAATTTCATCCATTTTTAAGGCTGAATAATATTTCATTCTATAGATAGAATGTGACTTCATTTTGTTTACCCATTCCTCTGTCGATGGACATTTGGGTTGTCTCCACGTTTGGCTATTGTGAATAACGCTCCTATGAACACTGTTGTACAAGTATCTGTTCAAGCACTTTCCTTCAATTCTTTCGAGTGCATACCCAGACGTGAAATTGCTGCATTTTATGGTAATTCTACATTTAACTTGCTGAGTAACTGCCGTTCTGTCTTCTGCAGTGGCTGTGTCATTTACATTCCCACCAGCAATGCTCAAGGATTCCAATTTCCCCACATTCTCAGCAACTCCTTTTGCTTTCTTTTTGGGGGGAGGGTATCATTTCTAGATTAGGGGTATTGCTCCTTCCAATAATGTAGGGATTCTGCTAATAAGGAAGGCATGGGGAATGGACCTTGGGAGGAAGGAAAGTTGTTTTCTGTTTTTTTTTTTTCGTCCTGGTACGTAATAATGTAACTACCAAGTTACAGACTAAAAATTTGATTGAACTACCAGAAAAACACAGGTAAACTCCCAACCCAAATGAGCTTCTCTGACACACCTAAAGCAAAAAATGATAAAACAGATGTAACACAAGTAAAAGATATAGTGGAGTTGAAATTCACTATTGAAATGTTGATGTACCACACACATGTAAGTACATAGGTGTAGTATAACTTATAGATATACTGATAGAGGTAGAAAATGTGTATACCCAACAGACAGAAAACGTATATCTTTTACATTTGGTACATATGGAAAATTATAAAAATTGATCATGTTCTAAGTCTAATCCTCCTCTCTCCTCCCAAAATATGTATCATGCAAATCATGGTCACAGTACAATTAGAAATCAACAGCAAAAAAGATAACCAAGAAGAAGGACAATGCACTTTGGAGTCAGGAAATAACGGTGTCTGCAGGCCCTGGACCAGGATGAGGTGGAGCTGGGACTCCAAAGGCAGGCTTCACCCACCACGCACAGCATCCCTCTCCACCCAAGCTCCATTGCTTGACCACCTCTGGGTTTATACTTTGGGTTAGTTCTTGTGTTCACAAATGGCCAAGGAAGACTTACGTCTAAAAATTCCAGCTGGGTGAATCTTTATCATGAGGATTAGAAAGTAGAATTTCAAGGATCTTTGCTTGTCTCTGTGGATCGCGGTTCAGGACCCATGTTCTCTGTGAGCTGAGCTCAGATCACAGCCTCCCAGCTAAACGCCCAAGTGCAGCCTGTGCTCAGAGGTCAGAGCATGTCTCACGCCTGCCTTTCTTCTGGTACCCTTGCTCTCTTCCAATTTTCTTTCTTTCTTTCTAGAGAATGAAGATTCTATGACCTTGCAGCCCAGTGGCAACTTTGAGCAGGTGGCCAAATCCTGACCACCGGACTGTTTCTGTAAGGCCTGCAAATCCCAAATGGTTTTTACATTTTTAAGAGTACCACTAGTTCATAACCTATAAATTAGTCATTTTATCATCAAATAGCATCTTCTTTGTCCTTTTTTTGCCAGGTATTAATATTGACATACCAACTTTCTTTAAGTGAGGGTTTTGCCTGGATGTCTCTTTCCATCTATTTTCTTTTTTTTTTTAATTGAAGTATAGTTGATTTACAATATACAGTACAGTGATTCAGTTATATATAGATTCTTTTCCAGATTCTTTTCCCTTATAGGTAATTATAAAACACTGACTATAGTTCCCTGTGCTTTACAGTAGGACCTTGTTACTTATCTATTTTACATATAGTAGTGTCTACATGTTAATTCCAAACTCTTAATTTATCCCTTCCCCTCCACCTTCTCTTTCTCCTTTGGTGACTGTAAGTTTGTTTTCTATGTCTGTGGGTTTGTTTCTGTTTTGTAAGTAAGTTCACTTGTATTTTTTTTTTTTTTTTTTTTTTAGCCATTCATTTTCAATCTTTGGAACTATTTGTTTAGCAAGATCTCTTGCAAACAGCATTTTGTCATATTTTGGTGGGTCTGTTTTAGGTGAGTTTAACTTCTTTTATGTTAGAGTTACTCAAATTTGGTGCTTATTTCTACCTTCTCTATACTTTCTACTATGTTTTTTGTTTTCTTATTTTTCCCCTTTCTCTCTTTCCACTTGATGATTGAGGTTTTTTAATACTTTTTTTTTTTTACTCCAACTAATGTAGGAATTGTACATTCTCTTTATTTTTTAATGTCTCTCAAAAATTTTCAATATATGTATTATTTTTTTTCTGAAAAACACAAATATCATCTGTACCACCATGTCCTAAGCAAGACAATCTGCATAGATTATTTGCTTTTTCCCCAAAACTCCCTATCTGATTACTTTGTCATCTGAAATTTAGTTCCAGCTTGTTTTACACATTTAAATTTTTTTCAGTGATGATTATAATACTATTATTATTAGTTAACAGTCTTTATTTAGAGGTCTCAACTTTTCTAGCTTGTTCTCTCTTTGAACTGTTATGGTGTTGGAGGTTTCCTTTGTTAAGCACATGTTGTAAGGGACATTTTATTTTCAAAAAAAAGTATTTTTGTACATGGAAGTTAGCATTACTTTTTCTATCCTAACTCCCTGTTATTATTTAAAAGTCTCTTTTCCTCCATAGCCGTCTTTCCTTCTCTTGTGGCTGCTTTGCAGCCTTTATTTTTTTCAGGATGTGAAAAGTACTTTAAGTTTCTTTTCAGATTTCCTTGTGATCTTTTCTTTTCATCACATGAATATTCTTCCACTCCTTGCAGTTTTGTGTGTCTCCCATGGGCTTCAGCTTCCTTCAGTGTTTTGTGATTCTTGGTTATGTGGTCATCATCGCCCTAGGGGATTTCTATTTTTTGCATCCTGGGATTCTCAGGGTGCATTGTCATGGCTTCCAATCATGGCATATGTCTGAGTTTGGACCCCATGCTCTATGTTGCACTTATCTCAGGACAGACTTTACCCTTTGGTGGCTTTGGGCCCTGCCATGGGCAGAAGATACTGCTCAAGTCTCCAGACTAGAGAGGGCTTTAAACCAGACCCCTGGGTAGACAGACAGCAGTGCAGACTCTAGAAATGGGGGTCAGGTAGCAGATTTCCAGCCCTCACTTCAGATTCACAGATTTAAGAGCAGTCTTCAGCCACACCCAGATCCCAGATGTAGCCCCAGCCCTTCCTAGGACTCAAAGCCATGACCAACCTCATACTTAGAACTGGACTCTTCCCAGCACTCCCTTGGGCCTCAGGGATTCAGACCCTCCTAATCATAGCAAGAGCCCTCTTTTCAGGAAATATTTCCACGTCTGGTATCTAGAGATTCCCCTTTCTTATTTTAGGTCACTGTTATGTGTTTAGTACACCTTGCCAATATTTTCCCCATCTTCCCCATGTGTGCACAGAAGTGGGGTAAAATGACAGCATTTATTCTGTGTACCGTCTTGAGCTAAAATTCTCATTGCTATGTGAGTATAATGGAGTAATCATAACCATCTCTCAGGATTATTTTTGAAGCGAAGAAAGATAAAAGCTTTGGAAACCATGAAGTGCCTGAAATATAACAGTCCTTATTCTTTTTTTTACATCTTAGCAAAACCCCACAGATTCAGTGTCAATGAGAGAAAGTCAGATTAACTGGGGGTAGCACTGATTTCTGTGGATATCAGTGCAATGATAGAACAGTTTTAGGGCGAAATAACTTTGGAAAAAGCAGCAAGTATAGCACCCACTCGGAGGTTCCAAATATATATCTGTGTATAACAGGCTTTGAAAAACCCTACTGAAAGGACACTAATGTAGATTCGTTTAATCTCATATTTCCAAAGTGCATTGATCACGAAAACCTTTTTAATATAGTGACAAAGATATACATGAATGATTGAATCAGGGCACACAGTAAGGAATCCTGATTTTGTGAAAAGACCAAATTATCTAAGAGTCCTAAATGAGGCTTTACTAATATTAGGCACAGAATTAGCAAGAAATTTTAGACAGCACCAAGACATCATAGGAAGTAATATATTGAAAAAACTGCAATCCGAAATAGGTTTACCTTAATTAGTAATGTATCAAATACAAGAATTTGCTTCATACCTCAGAATGTCCTGGAAGACCAATAAACTGAAGGCCCACTATGAGGATGCTTAATGAGACTGGGGCCCTTTAAGTAGAATGGGCTCATATCATAGATATGAGTTTGAATATTAATTTCAACCTCCCTTAGCCTCATTGTTATCTTCTGTGAAATGGGAATGATATCAACCACAGCAGCATGTTATAAACATCCAACACACAGGGACCACTGGATAAATACACATTCTCTTCTGCTGTAGCCACAGCACACACCCCCACGGTGAAGAGGACATTGAATGAAAACCATATGCATCAGCTTGCAGAGTTGTGACTACTGGTGGTGAAAGAAATTCTCTTATTTTCTAGACCCATATTATGTCTTAAATATTAGACAGCTGACAGATTATGGAATTTTAGACCTTACATATTAAATATTAGACAACTAATAGACTGTGGGATTTTAGGGCTGGAATGGGTCTGATAGTTCATTTATTTAGATCCTCTCAATGCTTAGAAAAAGAGTCTGAGGTTCAGAGACAACCCATGACCTGTCCAAGGTTAGTGACAGGTGGCAATTAGTACCTTGTTTCCCTGGCTGTCTGCCCAGTGATCTTCTAGGACTCTACAATGCCTCTCTATCAGTGAGACAAAAGTTTAACCAAGTCCAGGCAAAAAACCTAGGGCTTTAAAGAGGGGAAAATTTCCAAACTTCTTATTTTTCTTGAGCAGATCTTACAACACAAAAGGCAACACAAAAGGGGTGAATCACATTCTACTTTCATTTAAGGCACATTCCTCCTGATTTCTACAAATAAATGAGAGTTCTGCATATTTCCGATGGCCGGCAGAGAGGGTGAATTTTTGCTCCATATCAAACACAGCTGCTACTTTCCTAGCATCTTGTCTGGAAGGCTGAGCCAGGAGTTGTCCGTGCTGGTCCCCAGGAGCTATGTGCGCTTGGGTTGTGTTTCTGTCACCTGGAAGGCAACCGTCAAAGCCAGCCATGTGTGCCTGTGAGATGCCTCTGTGTATTTTTAGAAAGTTTTTAAGAGGGAGACAGCCAAAATATTTTTACTGCACAGCAGGCACTGTGTCATGCTGGAGTGTTGGAAAGAAAAAGAAGAAAAAAGAAAGAAAGGGAGGAGAAGATTTAAAACTGGAGCACAGATTGAAATGGTTAATGGCTTCGCGGGCCTGGAGCACAATCCCTCTGAGCTGGGAACACTCTGTCACAATTTCCTTTCCTCCAAATGTCCCCACACAGATTCCAGTAACCATACAACGTAGGCACAGCCCACCACGTGTGAACATTGACGATCAGGTAGGACTCAAAGGCAAGAGGACACAGGGAAGAGCACGTCAGCCAAGGCAGGGTGAGAGCAAAGCTCCGTGGGGTGGACGTTATGTGGAGAATCACAAGGAATGAGGCAGAAAAGGAAAAGGGGGACATCCTTCAAAGCAGGCTCTGTGGGGTATGGACACTGCCCATGGACAGAAGAGTTATAAAATAATCTCACACTTGCAATTGTGCTTTGCAGCTCAGAGGGCATTTACACACCGCACCGTCATTGGGCCCCCATGGGTTGGCACTATGACTAACTCCATTGCACAGATGAGGAAACTGAGGCTCGGGAGAGATTAGGATTTGAATCCAGATTTTCTAATACCGCCTCCAGGGTGCCTTCCTTACAGGCAGTGTGTTTTAAAGATTTTTGAGCAGGGTAGTGACCCAATGTTTTGAGTTAGGTGGGGGAGGGGCCCTTGGAGCTAGAGGAAGATGGAAATGTTACAAAGTGAAGAATGGTCCAGAGCAAGCGTCAGCAAGAGGTATCCGTAAAAGGCCAGACTGTAAATAGTTTAGGCTTTGTGGTCTTCGTTGCATCTCCTTCTTTGTTTTTATTGTTTGTTTGTTTGGTTGGCTTTTACAACCCTTTAAAAACTGTAAAAATCTTCTTAGCTTCAGAGTCATTAAAATAGACCCAGGGCTGGATTTGGTCACTAACTGTGGTTTGCTAACTCCTGGTCTAGAGTCTCGATAAAGAGGACAATTTGGAAGGCTGCCAAAATTACCCCAGGTGAGGGATGGTGAGGAGTGGGTGGGGATGGAGAACACAGAGACCCAGCCCTACAAAGAGCCAGCGTGATGCAGAGCTCAGGGAAGGATGGACAGCAGGAGAGGGGGCAGCTCCAGGACCTGGCTCCCTCCTCTGTGCCCGCAGCAGGCAGACTTACCAAGGCCAGTCTCTCATGGAGCACTCTCCCTCCACACCTTTGCTAACCAGGACATGGAAGAAAGAGCTGAAGGCTCAAGGCCGTCAGTGGGAGCTGGAGTAGAATCACTTCTAGTAGGACGGGGGCATCAAAAAGAGCCTGTGGCCAGTTTGGGGCACATAGAGGACTCAGCCAGGCCATGCAAGCAGGGGCAAAGCCAACATTTACATTCCACCACCGTGGTGACAGGAGACATCAGTGATGCTCTAAGTACTGCCTCAATATGAGACATAACAAATAGCACAGCCTGACACTTACATGGCCAGCTGCTGGCTAAGCATTTTACCTGCACCACCTTGCTCAATTGGCCATTCCATCCCCACAAGGTACTACTAACTCTAATCGCTCCTACACCAGGCGACTAAGGTGGCAATGGCTTAGAAAGCTCAACCATGGTGGTCATGAGTGACAGTCTGGTGCCAGACTCCACTGTCCCAAGGATGTTTCCAGCAGTGGGATCCAGGACAACAGGTTTACTTCATTCTGTCTCAGTTTCTTCACCTGTGAAATAAAGATCGTGATCATAACGTGAAGGGGAGTGAAGGGACCACCGAACCCTTAGACTAAGGCCCAGCAGGTGCATTGTGTTTTTGGTGGCGTCATGGGGGTTGTTCCCACATCACACAGCTAGTAAGTAGCAAGGTCAAAATCTGAATCCAGAAAGATCACTAACTGATCATAGGAAAAGACCCTGACCATTCTAAGTCTCTGAATTTCCTCCTATGGAAAATGAGGCTGTGAGCCCTGCCAATCTTAGAAAAAGGATGAAATAAGATAAAAGTTAGAGTCCTTTATCAAAGCAAGGATTGTTACTGCTTGGTTCAATGATGACAATAATACAATTTAAAATCTGCGAGCCGGGGTGACCTTGTCGTCAGAGCAGTGCTGGCCCTTTTGGACACCGAAGTTTGACGTACACTGGGCAGAGAGGGCAAGGGAAGAGCAGTGCCCATCCTTGGGGGACCTCCCTGTGTCCAGTCCTTTCACGAATTTCAATCCCCCTCCAGGTGAGCATTCTGCCTATTTATTTCTTTTTTTTACAGAGGAGAAATGTGAATTCCAGAGAAGGTAAAGAAAGGTATGCAGGGTCATGTAATCACCAAATGAGGTCTGATTTGACAATCCCTGCTCTTTGTGTGACACCAAGATTTAAGTAGCTTTTCAAAAGAATAGTGGAAAAGAAGTCACAGATGAAAATATCCTTGAAAGAAGTCAGATCTCATAGATAAATACTGGCCTTCTCCATTCACCTCTTCCCTCCCTATAACTTTGGATAACGGGGTTTTTATTGTCAGCGAGGCTTATGCATGTGTCAAGAGAGTGCTGGAGGAGAGTAATCTATGTGGCAGACCCCCCAAGATAGGAAATAGAAAGTCTGCTCGTGCTGACAGTTCTAGAAAATTCTCCCCTTTTTGTGAAATATGTGCTTGTCAAGTGGTCATGAGGCAGCTGGAAATCTGAGCCATGCAGTAAGAGCTGAGAACCTGAGGAGGAAGAGGCTTCTGAGGATATTTTGAGAGTTTGTGCCCCAGTCATGAACTCCCCATCCAGAAGCCCTACCTCTCTGCCCAGCTAGGCCAGGAGCAGGGAGTCCTCTCCTGTTCTGTGGGCCAAGCACTCATGGCAACAGTACTCCAACTTTGCTGTGCTTAAGAATCATCAGTGGATCTTGTTCAAAATATTCATTTCAGACTCTAGTTCCTAAGAATTCCGATTAAGTCTGAGGACACCCAGGAATGTGCACTTTTACATGTTTATTCCAGACCATGCACAAAGAAATATTCACCCTGGGATCCATTGTCTCCTGGAATTAACTGAACAATTACAAGCCACCAAGAGCTTATAAAGAAGACCCTGGACGGCTCAGGAGTGTAAACCAAGGGTAGGCATTTAAGGACACATCCCCCAAGAAGGTCCTGTTTCAGTGGAGACCTGAGAACAAGTGAATTGGAAATATTGGTAGGTCAGAGGAAATGGCTGGAAGAAAGATTGAGGGTACAGGGAGATCACAGCATGGCAGAGAAACTCAAAGAATTTTGACAAGTCTAGTAGGGAACAGGAGGAAGAGAGAAGCTGGAAACATGTTGGGGATAGAGGTCGGAGTTGGTGGGCAGAGCCTTGTAAGCCGTGTAAAGATGTTGGGTTTTAGCTAAGATCCATGGGGAGCCATCAAAGAGTTTTAAGCTGGAGAATCACATGACTAGCCTTGTGTATTTAAAGCTACTCTCACTGCTCTGTGGGAGATGGCTGGGGGAAATGCAGGGCTCCAGTGAAGGGCTGTCTGCCGCAACACCCGGGCGACAGATGAGAGCGCTTCTAAATAGGATGGAGGCCATAGAAAGAAAGGAAGAAGCAGACATGAAAAGTAGTGAAATTTTCAGAAAGTGAAATCCATAGGACATGCTGGAGGCTTACATGCAGGGGTGGAAGGCGTCCAGGTGAATTCCCACATATTGGACCAGGGCCACCGGTACATTGTTGGTGACACTTACCAGGATCAAGGGTGCCTGAGACCCACCAGATGTGAGCTCCACAAGCTCAGGACTTTGTCAGACTCTTGCTGCTGCCTCCTCAGCATCCTCCACGTGGCCCAGTGCATGATAGAGGCTGCAATGAAGTGTTGAACCAGTGAGGGAAGATAGGGGGGCGTGTCTGGGAAATGTTGAGTCTGAGACCCCTTAGTGGAAATGTCAGGTGGATGGTCTATCTAGATATGGATACTGGATATCCAGAAGGGAGGGCTGGAGGGAAGCATCATTTGGAACATCAGTGTATGTAGATAGTAACTGAAAGCAGGAAGCATTTAAGATGATTAGGGAGTCTAGAATGATAGAAAGGCAGGAAGGGAGGAAAGCCAAAGAGAAGAGGGGAGAGAAGGGAGGGGAAGGAGGAGAGGAGGGTGGGGGGATTATTCATTTTGGAGCATCATCTACATTGTCCCTTGAATTAACACCTCTGAAAAGACTAAGGGTAACTTATAGAAGACGTACATTGTGTCACACTTCTTATACATATTAACCATGAAAATAAAACTATATTAGATGATTTCCATAAGTAAGGCATTGCACTAAGTATTTCACATATATTATCTCATTTAATCCTAATAGCAGACCTATAAGGTAGGTATTACTATCCTCAGTTTTCACATAAGGATGCAAAAATGCTAGAGCCTTTAAGAGACTTGTCCAAACTCTCCAGCCATTGAGATTCAAACCCAGTTCACCACATACCTCCTTCTGCAAAGTTCTGTGAGCAAAGTAAAAAGGCAAATTCCCAGTGAAGGCAGATTGGAGAGAGAAAAATTCAACTATGTAAAGTCAGAAGTGTTCATTACTTTGTGGCGAATAAATGGGGCCTCTGAGCTCTGTCCTTCCCTGAGTGTTGGTCAGAATACAGCCCAACCAGGACCCCATACACGTGACCTCTGCTGAGAGCTAGAAAATGCAGCGTTGGGTACCTGACAGCTCTCTTGGCCTGATTTATGGGTGTGTTTGTCGTGCTTACATCATAAATCTCCACCCCCAGGACATTTCAGTTCTGGTATTTATTGACCAAAGACAACTTGTGTTAAAAAATGTTTTGAGATTTTGCCAGATAATCGCTATGAAATATTTGAGAAAACATGCTGTCCTCAGGTCAATGAAATTCTGCAGGTAGCTGATTTTGCTACTGGGGCAAATACCTTCTCTGTCTACTATTTTATTGCCTTTTTGTAAAATTTGTTTTAATCAAAGAGGCAGATTCTTCATATGTGTCACTTTATCACCTCACCAGTTCATCAAGGGAAAACTGAGGGGAATTATCAAAAGAGATTTCCCTCAGGGCCTGGGAGAGTTTTGTTTCTTTTGAACAAGAACTTTTGGCCAAGTGTGTCTCAGAAGCATTCAGGTGGCAAAACACCTGGAGAAAAACTGTGAAATGTAGATCCTTCCATGGAAAAAACCAAAGATAGAAATGTGAGCTAAATCTGACATTGATGCCAGATTCTAGTATAAACAAGCTGAAGACTTGAGAGAAGAATTCTGGAGAAAAAGTAAAGAAAACTCCCAATAATCAGCTTTGCTTAGCGTAAGCATGTGTGTGCTCTTTCAATGGATTTGGAAAATACCCTAAATGATCAATATTATTGACCACCTTATCCAGTTTAAAAAGAAATAGTGTCCTAGTTGGAACACAGTCAATGATTGTTTTCAATCAGGAGTGCAAAATTCTAAGTCTGCAAGGCTCAGAGGTGTCAAGGAGGAGTGACTGGTGTAAGAAAACACAGAGACATTAAGCATCACCCGAGGATCTTGGAGAGCAGGTGTCTCTCTTAAAGGAGACATCCACTTCTGGTGTCCAGGAGGCTGTGGGTACATTGTGATGTGAACCCAAAGTTTGTCAGAGCTTCTGTTCTCTCAGTAGAATCTGAAAAGTCTGATTTTATCATGGAGGATCCAAGCTTTAAATGTGAATTGCTAATTTTGTTCTTGAAACAGTGTGTGGGCCAAATGGAACACATCTGCAAGCCAGACGTGACAAGGGCCACCGGCTGTGTCCGATGTTAAGACTATTACTGCGAACTCAGAGTCATGGGACAGTTGAACAATTGCTGTTCCTTGTAGTAAGATATTGGCCCTTGACTTTCTATAATTATGCAGATTGGGTGTTTGTTGTTGGGCTCAGAAAACTGAGTGTTTCGAAAAGCAAAGGTAGGGAGGGTTGCTGAGTCTCTGCCCCTGGCCAAGGCCTTTACTGGTCTTTTCTCCTGATACCATTTGCCCTTGGACCCTTCTGTGAATGACGCCCCTGCTTTTTGCCCCACTTGGGTACTGAGCTTGCTATTTCCTCTACTGGTGGGAATAATGACAGTAGAGGTTAATGACCTGTCACGTGGGAGTTGTCAGTTCTCCATCCCATCGTCCCATCCAGTCTTCACTTTGAGGTAGACGCCATCCTCACTTTCACTCCACAGAGAGAGGCTGAGCGGGTGAAATGCATGTCCAAGGCCACTCGCCTGGTAAGTGCCAGATCCAGGATTCAAGCCAAGTTCCCTGTCTCCACACCCACCTGTGCTGCTTGTAACCAGCTCCCACCACGCCTACTTGGGCTCCATATTTCTTCTGCAGCCCACCTGGGCTTCTGTGCATTCTGGTCTCCAATCTCAAGGCCGGTCCTTCTTCTTAGCCTTGAGTTTTCTGCCCCAGCATTGGTGACTTGCATCAGCCCTGCTATCCATGGGCATGAGGGTCCCCTACTCCTACGTGATATATCCCCACTTGGGAATCAGAGGGCACACACTTCAAATTGCCTTCCAGACTTAAGCAGACTGAGGCTGACTCTCTCAGTGGTTGTACAAAGTTTCAAAACAACTATCCTGATCAATGCACCATCCATCCAGCAGCAGAAGCTACACCCTAGGAGTCAGATTTGGACAACCTTTACCCCCACCCCAATCTAATCAATCAGCAAGCCCTGTGGGTGGATGCCTCAACATCGCAGATATCTGTCAGCTTCTCTCCATGAACACTCCTGCCTCGGCAGCCTGAGCTTACACCGCTCTCACCTGAAACACCAGAGCTTTCCACCTGGATTCTGCTCATGGGATCTTGACCACTCTCTATGGGTCTTCGGATAAAAACCACAGCCTCCTACCCTCCGCGTGAGCTGATCCCTGCCTGCCTCTCCTGATCTTTGTAGATTTCAGGTCTAAGTCCTCTTTCTCCACCGGTCACAAGTCAGGCCCTCTTTCTTTGTATCTTACTAAAGTTCCCATTATCTATCTCCATTTAAATTAAATAACTAAATTCATAACTAGGGTAATGTCTGCCTCCCTGAAAAGAATGTAAGTCTCATGGGGAAAAGGATAGAGTCATTACTCTTGGATTCATGGTGCCTACATGGTGTCTGCTGAGTGGTAACCACTTCATAGATCTTCATAGAGATAAAGAGAGGAAAGGAAAAGAGTGAGGAAGGAGATGTTCCTTCTTCGGGACACAAGTGAGAAGTAAAGTCCTTTCGTGGCCAAATGAATTGCTTTGGCTGGTAATTCACTGACTCACCCACGATCCATCTTGTCCTTTTCCTTGAAAGGATAACAGTCTCACCATATCCTTCTGCCCCATGTCCAGGATCATCTTCCCTCCAGCCAAGCTCTAGTGGCCTTTTCAGATTTAGAATCTTAATCTTTGGAAGAGTAGACTATTTCCTTCACTTGAGGATTTTTAAAAATTTCACTTGCTAGCATCCTCAAATCCACTTCCTCTGAAGATGGGGATGACATCCTTTGGGCACAACACATCTACTCTACCCAGAGCATATTCATCAGGGGTGTCAGAAAGGACCACCTGGCAGCTATGCAGTACCCACCCCCACAATAGATGCATGTTTCTCATTGCCGCCACTTTTTAAAATGAATAAGTGAATCTAGATCGCTTGCATAGATTCTGGTCTCACAGAAATATGGGATCAAAGGCTTCTCAACCTTTATCCCAGATCGCATTCCTGGGAACTCAAAATCGCAATGATGTAAAAGCAATTTGCTTGAGGATTACAAAGGGGGGTGCCAAAACATGCCCGCGTGCATGTGGCTCATCGAGTAAATAGCACCATCCTCTTCCATTCTGTAGATGCTATAGCTCTGATAAGTTTGTGCAGCAGGAGAGTTGGGAAAGAGACTAGCATAAATGCAAAGGGGTGGGAGCCCAGGGAGAGAGACGGAACTGTTCATCACCCAGAAAGTTTGCACATATGGGCTCTGCCATTACCAGGAGATGTGTGTAATTATCCAGCAGCTTGGGAGAGGTCTCTGACTGAAACCCGCAAATAAAACTCTCCAGTTCCTGGTGAAGCCGGCCTGATCCCTTTCCAGAGGAAACAATGACTCTGAGTAACCTTTTAACGCATCTCCTTTTCTCTCCCTGATACACTGGATAATTATTTATTTTGTCATCTAATCAGTTAATTAGGCTGGCATTGTGTTTTAAGTCGAACATCCTGTTGTTTAGGTACTAGGAAATGGCTTTTTGTTTGTTTGGGGTTTTTTGCAGGGTAATGGGGACTTATTAACTGAGTGGCTGGCTCTGGGTGAAGTTGCTCAGGGACACAGTGCAGACTTTCTGGGAGTAAATTGATGCATTAGCAGCGAAAGGTTGTGTTCAAAACAAGAGCACCTGGGTGCGGGCAGAGTCTTGGTGTATGGTTTCCGTTGTCATTTCACTTCCTCATGTTTATGTGGCAATTTACAGTTTGCAAATCCCATTCACTTAAAATAGCTCATTTAGCCCTAAGGAAATCACCTTTGGAATGCATTTTATTGCTCCTAATTTACAAATGGGGCAACCGAGGGTCTGACAGGCCGTGGCTGGCTCCCACCCTCTCTGCCCTGCTCTAGAAGCCTGTCTGTTCTGTAGGGTGATAAAGAGGAAATTAAAGGGGGTGGGCTCGGGAGGGAAAGATCCTAGGTGTGAATCCAAGTTCCTCCACTTTTTAAATTTTATCCAACATTCGACAAACCTTAGCCAACGTCTCTCTAGTCGGGCACAGTGCAAGGTGCTAGAGATACAAATGTGAATAACACAGGCCCCCTCGCTACCCTGGACTAGCTTACATGACTGACATCCCTCTATCAGACAGGCAGGTTGCTGTTGACCCTGAAGGACTGTGATCACATTGAGAGACGGCAAATATAAAGCACGAAGCCCAGATTGTGGCACCTCACAGGTGCTTTAGGACGGGAGCTATTCTTAATTTGACTCCAGGCCCATCTGTCACTTTATTGAGTCACAGGCTTAAGCTCCACTTCTGGAGGAACTGTCCTTTTGCAGCGCCCCCTTGCAGCCTTTCCATCCAATTCTTGCTCTGACTCACTACACCTTGCTCTCCATGGCCCCCTCCCCTCCCTTCCCACGGGCTAAAGTGACTCTCAGGTTCTCACCTCCCGAACTATCTCCCTCCCTCAGCTGGTAACTGGGTCTCATGAGGCAGGCCCCGTGCTGAGTGGTTTACCCTCCTGGCCTTCATACGATTCCATCTTATTTCCCTACAATTCCATAAAGTGTGTGTTTGAGTTTGCTAGGGCTGCCGCAGCAAAAGACCCCAAACTGGGTGACTTCGGCAACAGCAATGTGTTGTCTCACAAGTCTGGAGGCTGGAAGTTCAATATCAACGTGTCTTCAAGGTTGGTTCCTTCTAAAGGCTCTGAGGGAGAATCCCTTCCATGCCTCCTTCCCAGCTTCTAGTGGTTGGCTGGCAATCTTGGACGTTCCTTGGGTTGTAGGAGAAACACCCTGACCTCTGTTTCCATCTCATTTATGTGATGCATTCCCTGTGTGCCCGTCTGTGTCCAAATCTCTCCTTTTTACAAGGACGCCAGTCATTTTGGATTAGGGGCCACCCTGCTTCCGTATGACTTCACCTTAACTCATTACATCTGCAATAACCCTATTCTCAAATAAGATGAACTTCTGAGGTACTGGAGGTTAGGATTTCAAAATTCAACATGAACTTTGAGGGGGGACACAATTCAACCATGACAGTGGGTCTTAATTTTTCCATTTCTCGGTTAAAGACGTGAACCTCAGAGAAGCAGTATGTACAGGTCTCAGAGCTAGTTTTCGACACAACCATTCCAAAGCACGTCTCCCAAACAGCTCTAAGGATCCATCTTCTTTTTAGCAAGTGACCTCTCTAGAAACAAGAGATGCAAGGCAGGCCTCAGTCTGGAGGTGAAGAGACCAGCAGATTTTCCTGTGGCTGCTGTTTGCCACCCCCCTTGCAGGTTGCCCCTGCGCAAGCCTGAGGCTGTTTGGGGAAAGCATCCTCTGAACAGCAAAGAGGCCAGGACCACCTCACTGACTCCTGTTTTTATTAGAACTCAGACATGCAGGGACGAGCTGGCCCCTGGAATCCAGGCCACCTGGCCAGCAGGTGCTCATCCAGTACCCGGGCCCTCTGAGCTCTCAGCACACCTCACATTCACTCTTCCTCCAACGTGCTCCTCGTTGGCAAGACCCTGGGCCACTGCTCGGGTTGTTCCTCTGCCCACTGACGGCTCATCTGTCTACCAGTGCCACCTAAATGCCCCCTTTTCTCCCTGGAGTTGCCGCCCGCTGCTCCACAGGCAGAATCGATGCTTCCTTCAGCTTTCTTTTTGCTAAAATGTTACTTTGTTCACTCTCTCCATGTATCACCTTGACATCATTTTGACTCATCTTCTGGCTTCCACCTTAGATGATGCCCTGTTTGCAGAAACTTGACAACTTTGAATTAGAGTTTTAAGTCCCTGCCAGGAAGTTCATCTCTGTATTTCCAGCACCAGGCAGGGGAGGCCTTGGGAATAGAAGGTGCTGAAGAAATGTTACTGGAGAATTGTTCCCTCCGTTTCAGGGCACTGGTCCTCAAGAGGGATATTGAAAAAAAGAAATGGGTCTGATTTAAATCCGTGGTCTACATCTGATCTAAATCTGAATCAGCATTATCATAATCATAAAAGAGAGAATTCAAACTTAAGTCAGTGGAAGGACAGTTGAAGGAACCAGCAGAGTTCACCCTAAGGAAAAGGTGATTCAAAGGACCCAAGATCACTGGTTTCCAATCAGAAGGGCTGTGTTGGAACAAACAGAGAGGATGTGACCTTGTGTTCTCAGGGTGACCACAGGGCTCACACACAGAACCTACAGGGAATCAGGTTTTATTTCAAGTTGAGGGAGAATTCCCTCATGGGAACTGACAAAAATAAACTAAACTAATAAAATAAAATAAAATTGCATAAGTAATAAAATAAAACATGAAGGCTGTGCCACTCCAGCCCCAGTCCAGAATGAGTTCTCCAAGTCTAGGACGGTGGCTCTCAACCAGGGGTAATTTTGGCCCCCTTGGAACGTTTGGCAATGTCTGGGAACATTTGGGCTTGTCACACTGGGGGGAGGTTTTGCTCCTGGCATCTAACAGGGAGGAGCAGGGATGCTGAAAAACATCCCACCACAAAGAATCATTTGGCCCCCAATTTCCATAGTACAGAAGTTGAGAAACCCTGCCCTAGAGGTGTTTAAACCCAGGTCAGATGACATAGCAGGATCATGGCATGAGGCTGTAGAGTTTATCATGCACAAAAATCATCAGATAAGCTGATTAAAAGTATTTACTCTTGGGTCCCAGCTCTTAAAGATGTTATTCTAGTGCGTCTAGGGTGAGCTTGGGACTGGGTTTCATGTGAACAAACACCCCTGGTAAACCTAAGTAGGAATTTGGAGCCCACCCTCTGAGGAACATCACACCAGATGATCTTTGAGGTACACCCCCATCATCTCCTGACTCCAGGAGAGAGGCAGCAGAAAGATAAAAAGTCTTTACTTCCTCACCCACCTTTAGAAAATACTAGTGGAGCGAGGGGCCCAATTAATTAGTATTTTTAAAAGAACTTGGAGATCTGTTTTTTTTTTAATAAGGAAATGAACATAAGTGCAAAGCATCATGACTACTCATTATTTAATTTAACGATTTGTGAAGATTCTGTTGCCATGGTGACTAAGCACTATTTATAAAAATTAAGAACATAAATTATAAATAATAATATTATTACATGCAGAAGGGACTCGAACCTCTCAATCAGAGAGCAATAATTTCCAGATGGAAAAAGAGAAACCAAACATAGTTTGCATCACATATGGGGAAGAGTGCTGGTGAATTTACATTTGCACAGTGTTCTAGAGGGAAAAAACAGGTCAGGATGACGATTTTATGTCATTTTCATGACAGCCTGAGTCTTTGTATTCCATGGGGTGCTTTTGATTCAGGAGAGCGAGGGTGGGGCTGGCAATGGTGTCAGGGAGTAGAAGCAGGGGTTGGGATGTCAGCTCTGAGAAAGTAGAGCCACTCCCCCATCCCACACAACTCCCACCTGGTGGTACATGCCAGCATCCCAGTGGTTTCTAGACTCAGGGAGGGTCAAGCCAGGATGCCTCCACTCAGTGATGTCAGGCAAGGTGGCTCTCAGTCCCATTAGACTCATTTGGATTTGATCAACATGTTTGAGCATCTTGCTGAAAGGCTGTTGAAACCAGGGAGACAGGGCAGCCAGGGAGACTGAGCTAGCGGTCAGGGGACAAAATTGCCGCAGCCAGACCCTACTGGCACCCTATTAAGTGTGGGGTCCCGAGTTGGGAGAGATTTCAATCTCCTTGTTCCACCAAGGAGACACAGGAGGGGGAATTGAGTCCAGGTGCTCAGCCAAGGCCCCCACACAACAAGCTGGTAGCAGAGCCAATATCAGAACCCAGATAGCCTACCTCCTAATCCAAGTGTCTTCTCCCAGGTCACCATCCTCTTCTCGAATCCTCCCAGGGTCCTGGGCCAAGAAACTACGGCCATGGATGACTAATTGACACTCCTGTCACCATCCTGGTGTTGTCCTGATGATAACCTACAAATTCTGGCTAGAATCAGACTGGATTACCCTAAGAGGTTAGTTCAGGGGGCAGAGGGGAAGGGACAATATGATGTCGGATCTGGTTAAATCACTAGTTTCCCAGTAGAGTTGACCATGGATTTGATTATTAGTTGTGTTTATACTAGGGACTTCCGCTTAAATGCTGTTCTCCTTACCTATTGCCCGTCCAAGCCCTGTCCATCCCACGAGGACTAAAATAAGTGACTACTGACTCCAAGAATCCTTCTCTGACCCCCCACCCACCCCTCATATTTTGCAGCAACGTGTTGAAAAGCAGAGAGCAGGCAGGCAAATGCCGACACGACACCCATTGTGGAGGGAACAATGCCCTCAGCTTGGTCCCAGACTAGCCTTGGCTCAGGGGGGTCTGCATCTGGGCAGGGAAGTGGCAGTCAGACTCTGCCAGCTGTCAGCAGGAACCCCGAAAGGGTGGACCCCAATATAATCCTCTCCTCCATGGAATTTCTTCAAATTTTTAAGGTGCTTTTAAGGATGCAGGGTTAACCAAGATAAATTCTAGGAACTGATAGCAAATGGAATGTTTACAGAATATAATAAAGTGCACCAAAGCAAGTGTATATTAAAGAGGAGAATGCTTAAGCACTTGAACTTTTACACTCCATAACTTCACCCCACAAAAATGATTATCTGATTTTTTAAAAATAGCTAAGTTGGTTACCAGTGAAATTGTGGTATATCCTGGCCAATAAAAACCTAACAAACACGTTTTTGCATATGGGAAGGGTGGTTCCATTAAAATTTGATTCAAGAGGAGAAGGAGAAGAAGCCTCTAGAATCGGAGGAATGGGATTTTCTCTAAAAGTCATGTAGTCAGCAGTTGCAATGGATGTGCTACCTCTCCTGCGGGGAGCGCCAAAGACCAGGGGCAGCTGAGCATAGCATTTGCGCGGAGTTGCATTCACCCTGCTGCCTTCCTTCCTGCCCCTCTGGTTGTAAAGGTCAGAAAGAGTACTGCTTTGGATCCAGATAATCTCCTCGAGGCTTCAATGGTTATCCTCTCTCATTGCTCATGAATGTACTCTTTTTCCTGAAGAGGAGAAAAATGTGGTTCGTCTACACGACTTTATAAATTGGAGGCACGTGGCATCCAGAGAGGTCAGAATTACATAGAGATTCACGAGTCTGATTGTGTTCCTCACGACCTACATTCTGGACCTGATAGCGCTCCTCCATTCAGGGCCCCCAAAGTGGGACAGCCTTCAGCACAGTGACCTTCCACATCTGTCACCACCTCCTGCTTTGCAATCTGCCTCCCGACCTGCTGGATTTATCTCTTCACCTCTCATCTAAGCAGTGGCCTGATGGGGTTCTCTGCTGCTTCCTGAGACTTATTGAGGAATGTGACCCTCCCTGAATGCACAGATTGTGGGCTCCCAGGGGTTACATTCACCTACACTCACCCCTGAAAATGCATCATCGCTCTGTGCCCTCCAGACCACAGCCTAAGCCAGGTGTCGTTCTGATGACTGTACCTGCAATCCAAGCAGGTCTGACCCGAGATATAACAACCGGACCACTTGTTCCAGGTCTGCTTAAACCTGTGTGGAGAACATGACTGCCTAAGGGTCTCCACGTCAGCGTGAGACCTGGACAGTCCGTGTCTGTACCCTGGGAAACTCCAACGAAATAGTCCTCTGTTCTCATATACCTGAGTGATTGACACTCTGTGATCAGAAACATCTTACGATGTTGATTATTTCTTCCAAATGAGAGAAGGTGGAAGTAAAAAAAACAAAAAAAGCATCTATACTTGGCTAGTTCTAGGATTAACTGTATGGCAGGTATGGACATCTTGCTTGGAGGACGGCCCGGGAGCCCCACACCCACGAGGGAACCTGACAACACGGAGTGTGAGGACAGGAGGGCCAGACCTTGCTGATTTTCCTCACAGGTTTGGTCCGAGTCCATCCCTCCACAGGGTTTGTTGATTGACACCGAAGCTGCCACAGCCTGTACGCTTGTTTCTTAGGATCTGGCTTGGGTGGACAGTGTGAGATTTGTTTTTATTTTTCTTCCAGGGGAAGAGGGTAGGAGGGGGGTGGGAAG
Organism: Monodon monoceros; assembly: GCF_005190385.1. NCBI lineage: Eukaryota > Metazoa > Chordata > Mammalia > Artiodactyla > Monodontidae > Monodon > Monodon monoceros. Next base: position 168,193,651 of record NW_021703778.1, read on the forward strand.
AGGAGGGCACATTCATTGGCTTGTTTGAGTCCCATAAATAATAATTCATCAAAGGTTAGGAAATGATTCGTTTTCCATGGAGACACTGGAGGCTCTTTGCCCCACATCTGTATAAACATTTATTTAGGCAGATAGTCTATGAATTATACAGTGCTTTGTAAAATGGGGTGGTGGGGAAAAGAAGGCTAGCCTCCTGAAGAGCTTTCCTTGATCCCTTCAGAACTAGAATGAGGAGTTCCAGTCAAAGAGGCAAGGATCCCCACCCCTGCCCTGCCTCGCCACCCACTCTTGGTCACCCTCTGCCTGCACAGTGGTGGTAAAGGGCTCTGGATCCACAAAGTAGAGAAATGAAGTGGGCTATTTGAAGATGGAAGAAACCTACAGGCCGTTCCCAGTAGAATGAGTGTGGGATACACGCCCAACACGTTTTTCATCATCTCCAACATGCACAGGCTACCTGAAGCCCTCCGAGAGCACCCTGAAGGTCCTAGGATCCAGTTAGAGAGAGCTCCTATAGCCCAACTTTATAGATGTGGAAATCCAACAGAGCCAGAAAGGGTCCGGTCAGGTAATAAGTCTGTGACCCTGTCAGATGAGCCTCAAGCCTTTTTGACTCCTGACCCTGCACCACATAGAAAACAAGAGGATCAAGGCAGAGGCATAGCCAGTGGGGCGTGGAGGTACGTCCAAGATGGCATCTCCCAGAGATCTCTGTCTGAGAATCTGAACACGCAGGTGTTTGGTGGTTGTTATGAGACCAGAGACACCTGAGCATCCTTGCTGCTTAATGCACACTTGCAGGGCTCACCTGTGTAATATCAGGTGAGTTAACAAAAATATTCTGATTTCTACCCTGCATCAGGAGTTAAAGACACAAAGATGAACAAAACAGAGTCTGGTGAAGAAAACAGAAGGAAAAAAAAAAGCAACTAAGTGTCATGTGGTTTGTAATAAAAAGAGAGACACATTGAATAGAGGACATGATAGAGTAATGACGGGTGATTTCTGTGGGAGATGCCATAGAAAGTTTCATTCAGGAAATAAGATTTGACCTGGATCTTGAAACACAATGAAAAGGTCACCATATTTATTAGGGTTCAAAATGAATTTAAATAAGGAGAGAAAAAGAAAGCAGGTTGGGAGTGAAAGGGGAAGGAGGGAAGGAGAAGGATCCAGTTGGGAAAATAGAAACTACACCGGGTGCTTCAACTAGAGGGAGTCCAAACCTGGGGATTGGTTATATGGCCCTTGGAACAGCTGGGGATTAAATATGAGAAAATCGAGAGAATCCAGGGATTCATCACAGCTGGAAGCCACCACCATCACCACCAAGAAAGGAGGTGGTGCTATCACAATCCAGAAGCTGGAGTGCAGTTGGGTCCGGGAAACTCGGAACTAAGGTGGATCAATTCCTAACAAGGGCACAGGGAGGCAGCTAGGGCTGCTCTCCCCACTGTCAGATGAAAACTGAAACTCAGAGCCCTTAGCCGTTTCCCCAAGATCATGTAGCTTGTAAGACCTGAATGGATCTCTCTTTCCCCAGAGACTTTGCCCTTAACCATACTTAATAAATGCCTCTCGTATTGAGCCTTCACTAAATACTTGCTCATTATCCAATTTTCAAAGTGCTTTCATGTAGGTCCTATTTTTCAAATCAGATTTCTTTCTCAACCAAACTTTCCAGTGTCTTGGTGCTAATCCTAGATGCTATCCACTGGCAACTCCTTGCTTTCAGGAAGCATGGCAAAATTTTATTCTTCTTGTAAAAACAATTATTATTTGTGAAACTTTATCAGATAATTGAGTAATTAAGTTTTTGTCTTAAGTAATAGTTTTTGTCTTATTATGAGAATTACATTTCTGGCACCAAAATCAGAGGTCTTACGAAATCCCAGCATCAGTGATCTTTGGGAAGCATTTAAGGATGGTGACCCCAGACTGCAAATATGGGACCTCATGTTAATCTAAGACACTTTCTATTGACAAGAGTTAAGCTGTTGCCAGCACCCCAAATCCAGATTGTCCCAAACCCCTTTGGCAGAATAGGTGTCTCTCTTACAGGCAATTTTTGCTTCAAGGTTTCATCTTGGTCATTACTGTTGCTGCAGCTGATTTAAATATTTTAATGAATGATGTTATTGTGTCTGTGCCTGGGGGTCTTTTCAGCAAAGGTCACAATTTGAAGGAGAAAAAAAATACAGAAAAATAGCTCTAAATAAGTCAGTGACGATGGATGACTCACTTCGGATGTGTAGCGAAACTCAAGCTTGAGGTTTCGGTGCTAATGAAGGATGCCTCCCTGTCTAGCAGAGGAAGGGTTTCAGAGACATAGAGGTGTGTTATTGGAGGAACTAGGGCCATCTTCCAAGAGCATCGTCACCAGATTTTACCATCAACCAAAACTAAGGGACTGCATGGAGGTGACTTCTGAAGAGCTTGTACGATGGAGTAGCATTATGGACAGTCATTATAAGCATCTGGGGTTGGGGGGTGTGGGGAGCAGGGTGGAGGGGAAAGTGAATCATTTAAATATTGTGGAGAATTCTGTCTCTTATTCCACTCAAAGAGAATTTTTGTCCCAATGTGAGCATGACCAGGAAGTGTGACTTCTATATTCTTACACTAAGTAGATCCCAGTTCTAACACGTGTGAGTGTCTCACCGTGGAGGGTGTGATTCTAGCCTTTCAAGATGGGCATTTCAACATGGATCTGAAACTTGGGTCTAGTCCTGCCTCTGATGTGCTACTGAAGAAACAGTAGCATGTTCCACCACGAAGGGAAAACTGCAGGTGGGTGGGGGTTGATTGAGAGATGGTCCATCTGCCTCCAACATGGCAGCCTCCAATGGATCTCAGGAGCCTTGGGCCTTGTACAATCTTCACCGTCCGTGCTGACTTTGGACCCTTATGGTCACAACGCCCATTCATCCATTTAACTATGCACTTAACTGCTTTTATTGAGCACTTGCTCTGCTCCAGGCAGTGATCTGCAGATGCCCAAGATACAGTGATGAGCAGCCAGTGGTGAGGGAGACGGACAAGAAGCAAGACCACAAATCGGGAAATAGCGTGACTTCAGGTAGTGGTCATAGTTCTAGGAAACAATGAAGCACGATAAGTAGTTGGGGTGGGAGTTGTCATTTGGGATATCGGGGGCCCAGAGTCAGCAAGCACTTCTCTGAGGAGGTGACAACTGAGCAGGTAACAGTGATGTGAAGGGGAGTGTTGGGGACAGATCCAGAGAAAGAAGCCTCAAGTGAAGAGCATGTTTGAGTAATAGCTCATACCGCTATTCACTAATCTGTGTGATTCCTCCCAAAAAACAATGGGGTGGCAGGTGAGATGTGATTAACCCCATTTTAGAGATCAAGAGCCTGGGTTGTGAAGTTTCTGCTCAGGGTGTGGCCAAGCCCAGCAGAGCAGACAGATGCAGGTGTGACCAGGGAAGGCATTTCCAGGCAGATCCCAGAAACAGAGCTGACAAAAGTACAATCCAGTAGAGGCTAGGCCAGAGAACCAGAATCTGTGGTCAGACAAGGGTCAGGCCATGGTCATGAACACAATTATCAAGATAGGCCCAAGGTAGAAGCCCAATTGCCAGGAATCAGTCAGTGCTAGGGAGTCTCTTTGTGGATGATCTTGGGTCAAGAGTTAGTAAAAGCACCAAGATAGGGTGTAAAGTCTTTCTCAAGAGGCTTCTAGGAGCCTGGCTTCCTGAGAAGGAAGCCTATTTCTAAATCTATGTTCAACAGGTGATGATGTTTAGATATACATGGAATTAATTTGTTAAAATAATGCTTAAAAAATAATACTCAGGGATCATTTAAAAGGCTGCGGGGGGGGGGGGGTGGAACGTAAATACATGGAGGCTCTTGGATGAAATGGTTGCCATAGTTGTCTGGGGCTGAGTGTTGGGTCACTGACAGCCAAAGCCAGGGTTATATTATGCAATTGTCACAGAGAGAGAAAAGGGACCTTTCCTGGGAGATAATTTTCCAGCTCCGAATTTATTTTTTGGGTCCTCACGTAAGAGACGCCTTTCTGAACAGAATTTTTATGGACAATACCTAGGTCAGCTTCTACTGGGAAGGTATGCTATATCTTGTGTATGTTTGTCAACTACCACTCCAGAAAATTCCAGGGCATGGGTAGGGTGCTGGCTAGTTTTTGGGCCCCACCTGTGTGAGAATCCTGCCTATTTGTCAGCTTTCGATTCTCCCCTAAACAATTCCCAGAGCATAGCCAGACAGGGTGGCAGCTTCCATTGCCGTGAAGCCCTTGGGCTTACTGTGGCCAGTGTAGACATGGAGAATCCAGGAGCCAACAAAAGAGGCATCACCCACAGCCCACACCTTTGGACTTGCCACAGAGATTTCCTGCCTTGGGGATCTGGTCTTAAACAATGCAAACAGTGAGAGTCCATCATAATTAAAGTTTTCAAGATTTCTGCTTCAGTTATTTTGCTCAAAAAAACATAATCTCTCGGAGGTTAAAATGATGAAACTTGTATTTACAAAGTCTAAATGGCCTCAATCCCTGGGCCTTGGCGGGGCAGATTGGGAGGGGGAGGAAGGCCAGGGGAAGGACAGGAAATGCTTTCTGCTTTGAGGAGGTTCTGGCAGGCAGCCTTCTACAGCTAACGGAGCTTTGCAAGATTTACTGTACCACCCTCCACCCAGCCATTGTGCCCCCATATTCCCTTCTGGGCTAATCCAGAACGTGATCCAACGAAAAGGTTTAGAAATCTCACCTCCATTTTCAGACATCTTAGCTGCTGTAAGGAACTCTATTCTCCTCAAGACCTCCCACTAGAAATATGTATGTTTGCCTGCAAACATTCATCTCACATCAAGGTAAGAAGATCAGCATCTCCAGTCCATTGAGGTCAACATGTTGTTACCAGAACTAATAGGTATTATGTTCAAGAAAATCGCATGCATAAAAATCCACAATGGTTAGAAGGAGGGGATGCTCAGACAAATTCAATTCATTTTAATAAACATCAATTGAGTACCTTCTATGTAGGACCCTTCATACCTATGTAGTACATCTGTGTTGTTACCTCCATGCTGGGCAGCGGGCTAAGTTCTAGCAACAATAACGACCAGTAACTTCTGTGAAACTACAGGTTAATAAGCCTTTTACAACCATTGCCTCATTGATGTATACCACAAGCCTGTGAGACTCTAACTGTTAAAATAATTTGACAGAGGACAGCAAGGCTCAGAGACATCAAATAACTTTCTCAGGGTCACGCCATTATTTAAGCAGCAGAATTGGGCTTGAAACCAAGTTTTCAGACTTTCAGTTGAGTGTCCCATTCTCCTCACGGGGCTGCCAGTGTGGATACAGGGCCATCAGAAAATTGGAAGATTAATACTTTGTTTAAATATGATGGAAATATTTCTTATTGATTCACACCAGTCTGTATTGGTCTCATATAGCTCATTTTCCATCAAAGCTGTAGCTCTTAAAATTGGCAACCAAAATTATCAATATACGTTGCCATAATCACATACACACACATGCACACACACTTACCTGTGCTAAACACTTTATACCAATCATTTATTTCACCTGTACACAATCCTATGGGGTAAATACTCTCATCATCCTTATTTGCAAAGGCCTAAAGAAATGAAGTAACTTGTCCAGTCACATAATTGGTGAGAGTCCCATAACCAACCTTGGTTGTTCTGTCTCCAGAGTTCAAACCATGACACTATTTATATCTATATTTATTTTCTATGGCTGCCAAAACAAAACATCTCAAACTGAGTGACTTTACACAAGAGAAATTTATTCTCACAATGCTGAAGGCCAGAGGTCCCAAATCAAGGTGTCAGCAGGGCCATGCTTCTTCTGCAGGCTCTAGGGAAGTATCCGTCCTTGATTCTTCCAGCATTTGGTGGCTCCAGGCATCCTCTGGTGTGTGGGAACCGAAACTTCAATCTCTGCCTCTGGCTTCCACGACCATGTTCCCTCTGTGCTGGTCTGTGTCCTCACGTCTTCTTCTCATAAGGACACCCATTCATTTTATTGGATTAGAACCCATCCTAAGTCAGCATGACCTCCTCTTAGCTTGATTACATCCTCCAAGACTGTAATTACAAATAATGTCACATTCACAGATACCAGGGGTTCAGGCTCTGATAAACCTTTGGGGGCGGCGGCACAATTCAACCCATATGCTACTCATTGTCTTCCTCGTCACCCTTCTTCCAAGTCACCTCTGTCTCATTTCATAGAAGGGTCATCTTTCAGCTGGGAATTATAAAGTGCTCAAAGATGACAGAAGGCAAAATTGACCCCTAGGGAAAGAATCGCAGAGTGCAATCTGAATCATTCCCCCTTCCTACGATCCACCCATCCTCGCAAATTTTTTTCCAGAACATAATGAGTTTCACCTTCCAAATCAGGATGTATTGCTGAGAAATGGAACTGAGCATGACTAAATATTTGTTAAACCTGACTCCTGAAGCTTCCGTCTTAAAAAGTATCAACAAAATATTTGTTACTGTAATGAAAAAAGAAAAATCTTCCATTTACTCAGCACACATGACGCCAATGGTCCTAAAAATGATTAAGTACTGCATCCAGTGTCTTGTGTGATTAATAGGGTTGTTGTCCATTCTAAATGTTGTTGTTTTTCTTGTCTGAGATTATGCTAAAGTCATCGCATGGAAGGCCAGTATCCTGATGTATCAATAAATGTGGAGAAAAGCTTTAACTTCATGCCCTTCATGGCTATTTAAGTGTCTTGCACTGATAAGTTAGTGGGAAATCTCAAAGTGTGCACAGCCCAAATGATGTGAATATTCAGAAATGAGTCTGAGCATTGAGTTACTCAAAATCTACACTGCCCAGGCAGAAGCCTGCATTTTCAAAATAAATTACTTGTAAAATGCAATGTCTCGATGAAATAGTCAAGTTTAAACCCATTTTGTATTCCCAATTTTAAATACAGACACAAACTTAGGCTGTAGCTTCTCCGGCTGTATCTGAAAGTGAGCAGGTGCATTGAATCAATCAGCTGGAGCTGGAAGAGAGAAAAATAATCCCCCCGTCCAAAGGCAACTGAAAAAATCCGTAAATAAAAAACAGAGCTACAGAAAATCTCAGTTATAAAGGAAAGTTTGTACATGTGCATTTAAAGACAACTTATTTTCTCCCCCAGCTTGGAGATTTAAGGGTCCTGTTTTAATAGGCAAATATGTATGAACTTGACTTTCACCAAAAACTTGTCTACGGTTGCAGATGTTTTTAACCAGAGTTACACTTGGGAGCAGAATATTGTTTGCACAGCAATGAAAGAGGAATTTAAAAATCTTGTTGAATCAGGATTAGCTGTGTGCAGGAAGAGGAAGAACAGAAAGCCGATTTCCATGAACTCTTTGCCTCCTCTTCCAGGAAGCCACTCATCTCCATGTGCCTTGGGACATGTGCAAATCTAAGGAAGAAGGGGGAAAACCCACACAGCAGAGGACCCCTAGCGTGGGGGTCCCTCTGATCTTAGGATTCACCTGTTGAGTTATTTGGCAACTGGGGAAATGATAATTGGGAGCATCTTGTTTGAGATCTTGGGGTACCAGAGCTCCACAAGCCACGTTCAGGTCCTTTCCTTTCTGGAAGTTTCCCATCCCTTCACATCAGAATGACTCAGCTCCTCAGGAATCTCACTCTGTTCAGCACATATAACTCTTTGTACTTAAGGCTGTGCCCTCTGATTTTCCCAGGCCAACTCTGCCACTTTTAGCAGAATGAAACTTGGATCATCAATAGCACCAGAGCCCACCTCTGCTAAGACAAAACAATATGCAAAAATAAACAACGATTTAAAGTTGTTATAAATAGACTCATCTTTCATACAGCAAAGATAAGTTATGAGACCCTTGGCTTCATATTGTCCCCTGATCAATACTAACAATCAATAACCATCAATAGCAGTCAATACTAACAACAATGGCAGCCCTGCACCTTAGGTATGATTTGCCCTACTATTTTGTTTATAATTTTTGCAGTTTTCCCCTCTTTTTTTCTCTTCCTCATTTCCTGTTGACTTCCTTCTCACCCTCTTGCTTTAACTCATTGGTCTTGTAATTTCCAGCTCAAGTCTAGAAGCACCAGTTTTGTTCATGACATTCTGAGCCAGGAGGCAGTTTAGAGAGAAGGAGTCAGGCCAGAGGAGGCATCTCAAGCTAGGGAAGCCCAGGTGGGGAGGAACGGGGAAGACCAAGCACCTGGTGACACCCCCTTCCTCCATTTCCCCTATGGCTCACTCCCACACACTCCAGATGTGCTAAGGTAAGTCAGCAGGTCATTGTTCTGGACAGCATTACTTGTGGATGCTATCCAGGTCAAGGACACGACTGCAGCCCGTGCAACCCCCAGCTCAACCCCATTATCATCCCAGAAAAGCCCCCCATCCCGCCTCCTTGTTAACTCTGTTTGCAATTATCAAAAAGGATATATCTGAAGGAAAACTCAAGACTAGGGGAGAAAGTGGTGGCGATGAAGCTTAGCACACAAAGCAGAACATGTGATGATTCCAACTCAAGAATCTGATCTGAACACCCCTTCCCTAAAAGCCTCCAGCGCCTCCCCCATCCCCAAGATGATGCCCCACCCTGCTGCCCTCAGCCCATGTGCTCCTGAGCTGCCCAGGCTGGCCTCTCTGCTTCCATTTCCCCGTTTACTGTTTCAGCCTCTGAGCTTCAGACTCCCCCAACACGCTGGGTGCTCCAAAGCCGCTACACTTCCTGGATGAGGAGACTTCTTGGTCCTCATCTCCTCTTCATTAAATACCACTTGATCAGCCATTAGCTGAGACATCACTGCTCCAGGAAAGCTTTTGGTTTCAGCTACACACACGTACACAGAGACACACACACACACGCACTCTCCTCCTCCTAGATTGAAAATTGCACAAGTGTAGAGGTTATAACTATTGTATGAAGGTATGTCTGTCTGTGAAAGTCTGTATGTCAGAGAGATGGGAGAGAGAAAACATCATTTATTTTGGACTTGATCCCATGGAACACCTCCGATTCCCTACCACTGTGATAAGTGTTGGGTGCTTGATAGATATTGAAGGAATGAATGTCTTGCCCCACCATCTCCACCCTGGATAAGATGCCTCTTCTGAGTCCCCATAGCATCTTCTTCTCACTTCCACCCTAGGGGCTACCAAATCTGACTGTTTCCACATCTGTCTCCCCTCTAGGCTGTGAGTGCTTTGAAGACCAGGACCATGTCTTGTGGGTTTCTCTGTCTTACCAGCCAGAGACTGGTAAAACAAAACAAAACAAAAAACCTCAGACTATTTATTGAATAATGAGCACGAATGGGTACAAGGCTCCAACTATAGTCTTTTGCTCTATAAGTTTATAAAATCTTCTTTTAATGTTTTCAAATATCTTTTTGGTTGAGAGGAACCTGGAACACTAGGTCCTCTCAGGCCCTCCTGCTGCATCCGTATTCCAGAGATGGTCCCCATCATCCCCAGCCCGACCAGATATGACCAAGCTGGCAGGAGCTGAAGATAACATACCTCCGAGGGCACCTGTGAGGGATGAGGTGAGCGGAGCCCCTGCCGCTGCCCTCGGCAGGTGATTTTTTAGCTCTAAACATAATGTAATAAGATGTAATAATAAACACACCACGCAGGGAAACAAATCACTCCTGTTCTCTACTGCTGTCTTGCTTGCACAGGCTGCGTAAGCCATGAAACAAATGTAACTCTGTTCAACCAAACCACATTTCTAAAGCTAAGTGATTATTTTTTAAAACGCTAAATGATGCTACTGGATAGAGAATATTAGCATTTTTCTCAAAATAGCCAACAGCAGCTGCTTAAAAGCCATCAGGTCCATTTTAAAAAAGAAGGAAGGGAAGAAAAATAATAATAAAAACCAGAAGGAGCAGTGAAAGCTAGTTGCTTTCCCTGGAAGTCCTGAAAAAAGAGCCTTATTTTAAGTCCCTCTCTAGAATGGAACTAAGCTATTTTGCATCCAGTTTTATGAACATTAAAAATAAAGTTAGATGAGTTCTCACTTCTTTTTTCTCTGAAGACCCTCAAGTGTCTCTTAGGCCAGGTATACAAGATAACAGGTAACAGGTCATAACAATTTTTGTAAATACAGTCCAATCAGCACCAAATAGGGGAAAAATAAATCAAAAGTATGGAAGGATGGGAAAACAAACAGCACTCTTTGCCACAATGGGATGTTAGCATTATTTATTTAACCACAGTTTTCTCACTGAGAGGGGCCTCATTTTCAAAGCCTTTCTAATAAACAAGAAGCCTTTCTTTTGGCAAATTGCATCATAAAATAGTCCTGTCTCCTTTAGCCTTCCACCAGCTAAAACCAAAACTCAAGGAGCTTCCCCGTTCATTGTCCCCGGTCTTAAGGAGAACAAAGAAAGTGACCAGGCTTATTTTTGACAAGAAGCAGGCTAAGGTGACTTTTTCAAGATCACATAATGTCAGGGTTGTCTGGTCCAGGGCTTTGCCGCTACAGCAGCACCCGCTACTATCAAAAGTGTTTGGGGTTTTGTTAAATGAAGCTCCCGATTCTTAAATCTTGATTGTCAATTTGATACTGCCAAGACTGTGGGGCTGAAAGCCCATAGAGATATTTCCTACTCAAGATCCAATACACATAGATACATGTATATGTATAAGTGAATCACCTTTCTGTACACCTGAAAGTAACACAACATTGTTAATCAACTATGCTCCAATATAAAATAAAAATTTAAACATAAAAATAAAATGAAAAGATCCAATATGCAATCCAGTCTGGAGATGAAAACAATGCCCAGGGCCAGAGGGAGCCCTCCTGATCTTCCAAACCCTCCTCCCATCACACGTAGCCCACAGTTTACTCCAGCAGACCACCATCCCTTCTGTTGGATCTAGGCACCAAAATCATGGTTTTCATTTCAGGTTGGGTCTAAATATATCCATCAAAACGTGCTCCCAGGCACTTTACAAACACAGCAACAGGACTGCTTATGAATGAATGAACTCACAATCCAGGTGTCCCCCATGAAGGTCAACCAGCATCGACCTCACCAAGACCTGGACCACGGACCCCAAAGGAGTTCTTCTGGCTCTTTCTCCTCAAGCTCCTTCTTCAACGGGCTCTGCTGCAAGTGTCATAGGGAGTTCTCTGTGTGGTGGGAGTCCCGTGCATCTCTACTGGGGTCGCCCATGTTCTTACCCCTTGTTCTCGGCTCTGACATGCTCTTACCCTTGGGTCAAGGTCCTCAGTCTGTTCTGCAAAACATCTGGGATCATTTGTATCCATCAATGAGATAGTTCCCTTTCAGTGCTTTATCTTCAGCAATTGTTTTCTCTGGGGGATTCTCTCTCCGTGAGAGTCTACAAAAGTCTACATGAACATTTATCGTTAACCAGGGGCTGGTCCTGTCTTCCATGTCAGCACTCTTTGCCCCATCCTTCACCTCAGCTTGCTGCTACAAAGGGAGGAATGCCTTAGGGACTTTCTGTGCACAAAGATTATTCAAGCCTGAGTTCAAGCCTGAGAATAATGGGATCATGTCTGCTCCTATCTCTCATTTCAAACCACAGAGAACATGGCATGGAGAGCCTGCCACTGGCTGGCTGAGAACCCCTGCCTGCCTGCTTAGAGAGTGACTGCAGGGCCCAGTTCCATACAGGTGTCATATTCCAAAATAGAAATGAAGGTCTAGCCGAACACTTTGTCTTGCATTCCCCCAGCACTGTCTTGGGAGACCCTTGACAGGAAAGGTAGACAAAGGAGACCAAAGATAATCTAGAGCCACAGTCAAGCTGAAGGTACCTACATCCCTTCTCTTTGAAGGCCTGCAGCTCTCAAGTGAAAGCACATGAGCCTGAGACCCCAGACTCTGGTCAGCCCCAATAACCCATATCTTAATCCCGTCCTTCTCCTGTTGTCCCAAAACACATAATAAATGTCATCTTTCTTGATGCAAGTGGACTTCTCATCCTGCCCATTTGGGAGCTTTTTTCCTTCTCCAACCTACTCATAGATAACCACACCATCTCCATGCTTGCACCACGCCATGTACATGCCCAAGAGTGTCCTACTGACCAACTCTCTTGTCCACTTCCCACACTGGCATGTGAATGTCTTGTGTTTTCTGTGTGTGTGTATAAGAATTTCCTGTGTTCATTCTCTCTCTCTCTTTCCTCTCCTCCCTCCCTTCTTTCTTTCCTTCAATTATTCATTAAATAAAATTAAATTGCTATCCTACATCTTGCTAGACACTGTCTGGGGCATTGGAGGTAGAGTAGAGAAAAGGGAAGATGGGATCTGCCCTCATGGAACCAATATTTAGTGGAGGGAGAGTTGAGGAGAGAGGGAGGTATGGTGAAAAGAGACTGAGCTATGGACTCAGAAAAAAATAAATGCGAATGCAATTCCTAATCCCACAATTTACTAAAAACAACATTGGGGCAAATTGGGTGACATCCTTCATTCTCAGGTTCCTGATTAATTAAAAATGGTTGTGCTTACTCTGTAGGGTTATCATGAAGATTTAATTGAATAATGCTTGCAAAGCAACTTGTACGTAGTAGGTGATCAATAAATGTAATCATTCTATAAGGACCAACTGTATAGCATGGGGAATGCTGCTCAATATTCTGTAATAACCTAAATGGAAAAATAATTTGAAAAAGAATAGATACATGTATATGTATAACTGACTCACTTTGCTGTACACCTAAAACTAATACAATATTGTTAATCAAATATGCCCCAATAAAAGATAAAAAAAAATTTTAATAAAATAAAAAAATAAATGTAATGATTTTTATCATTGTGGCCATTGTCTTAAGTAGTGGTATCAAAACGTTTCTTGTAAATACTAAGCATGACTTCCCAATATATGTCTATGTATGATATAAATTACACATGTGTAAATATTAGCAAATATGCATATTGTTTACATAGAGTTTAATTTTCACTTATATTTTTAGATGACAATAAATACAAATAAAGTATGTTCTAGTATATTTTCTCACACCACAATAAATCATTTTGGGTACCCCTATGAGCAAACACCCCACTTTGAAGATCATTGGTTGAAAATGTGGGTTTCCAGGGAATTTATGAGAGCAACTTCACAGGAAAAAAATATTTCCCCAAATTCCATGCTTTTTGTAACTCTCCTAGGAGTGTCTTGTTAATAAAGGTATTGCCCAATTCACTGAAGAGGAGCTAAAATGGCCAATAAACATTTGAAAAGAAAAGCTCAATGTCATGAGGAATCAGGGAAATGCAACTTAAAATAATGAGATACTCTTTCTCAATTAACAGATTGGCAAATATGAAAAAGTCCTCAAATACCAAGTGCTGGCAAGGGTGCGGGAAATGGGAATTCCCATATTTTGCTAGTGGGTATGTCAAGTGAACGGTAAAATCTTTTATTAGAGCACTTGTCAATGTCTACTAAAGAGCAAATTGTGAGCACCATGTGCCCTAGAAATTATACTGTTAAGAGCATTCACCTTGGCGAAGGGCTTATTTATTTGTTTGTGTCATGGACCTTGTTGACAGTCTTGTGATATGTATATACATATGCATATGCATTATTATAGGTATACTATGTTATATATGTATATGTATGCATATAATATGTATAAATATATTATACAATATGTATGTTATATACATTATAACATGTAATATTATAATGTGTATAATAAATGCATACAAAGATTTTAAAGGAAACCACTTATATTGAAAGCAGCTATAAATGTTTAAAAAACAAATTTTTGAGATTGTAATATGTGTTCTTTCTTAACTCACTAAACTAAAATCTACTAATATTCTCATAATTACTGTAAATTTGAAGTGTTGATGCTCATCAACAATACTTTTAGGTAACTTCAGCAACTGTAACGTGATCTTAAACTGTGATTCCCATTGGCGACAAAGCCACAGCACTACCAATGCTACTAGAGTTTGTTGTCTGCATTCACAAGGAAATGCTAAGTTTCAGGTAAATGCCAATAAAAATAAAGATTAACTTTTTTTTTTCTCTTTCAAGTCCTGGACCCCTAAATTTTCCCCACATGTTTACAAGAAGACATAGTCAAGGATGTGCATTCCAGCACTGTTTGTGATAGCTAAAAATGAAAAATAACCAAAGGGTGGATAAATAAGTGCAATATGCTCATCAAACCGGATACTACAAAGCAGGTAAAAGAGATTAAGTGTAGGGAGAGCTCTCAAACTCACCGCTGAGTATAAGAAGCAGGGAGTAAGACAAACAAAACCACAGTGTTCTTCCATTCAGGTCAATTATTTTAATAGCAAAAAATAAGCTGGTTACTAGCTACTGTAAAAAAACAGGCATTTCTGATGGATTTACATTCAATAACACATTAAAGCATGAACTAAAATGATTCACAGAAAATGCCTGATAATAGTTCTCTTTGAACAAGGAGAGAGGAAAATGGGGTCATGGAGGGAAAAAAAGTGAGCTCAAATTGTATACTTGTAATGTATTCCAGACAGAAAGGCAGAGAGAGAGAGAGAGAGAGAGAGAAGGAGGGAGGGAGGGAGGGGTAGAGGATACATAGGTAGAATTCTAGATGTGTGGTGTATTTTACCATCTTCAAAATATGAAACATATATATATGAATGTGTGTGTTTATATGTGTGTATATGTATATATGTGTACATCTATATATAGAGATAGATGTACCCAGATATTTCTGTTCATCAAGAGGTCCGAGGAGATCTTCTCTATGGCAAATTTTAAGACTGTATTTAAACAATAACCTAGAGCTTTTTTAAGTTCCAAAGTCATGAAGGAAGAAAAGAAAATGAAAATAAACATGCAAAGTTCATTGGTTTGCCATTCAGTTTCTCAATAATCTTGACATCATTTTTGGAAGAATATTAGAAGGCAGAATTATTGGCACCAATATTTTGTAAGGTTCATTTTTCTAACTCTGTGATAAGTTAGTTGCACCTTTCATAAAAATTGTTGCTTGATGGCCGGATGTGAAGATTCAAGTTAGGAAGAAAGTGAAAGACCTCTGCATATAGCGATGCCCCAGAAAAGGGCAGGTTCAAGTTTTATTAAGAATTTATTTGTCATTTTGTAAATGGCATCAACCCCAGGAAGTGACGTGGTGAGCTCCCTGGTCCATCACTGCCGCCATGCAAGGCAGTGTCTCTCTATGAATTGTTCTCATTACTTTGTTTCAAAGCAGCATTTGGCGCTTGCTGTTGCAGAGGTTGATCACCAATGTCTCAGAAAGCACACAAGATAATGCAGGTGAGGGAGAAATCTTTGGAATGATACAACGTGGGGAGATAAAGTAAAAGCTCTTTCCAGTCCTGAAAATAAAATCAATCTGAATAGGGAGCTGGCTCTGGGTGGAACATTACACACAGTGCACATGTGCTGGTTTTAAGATATTCAGTAGGCTCTAAAATGGTGACTATAACCAGCTGTGCCAGTCTTTTGCAATGTACAGGTTCACAAAATCCCAGTGTCAGAGGAGAGCTTAACTATCATATGCTCCTTACACACCTCTAACACTTGAATTAAGTCAGTGACGACGATGATGACGATAACAACTAAAGATTGCAATGGACAAGGCACCGTTTAAGCATCTTCCATTTCTTCAATGACCTGGAGGCCATTTCGTCTCTAATTGCATGTCTTCAGTGACAGAGAGCTCATCACCTCCTGATGAAGTCCATTCATCTTTGGAGAGCGCTGGTTGGACAGCTCTATATCAGCCTGAAAACTGTGTCCCTTGGATTCTACCCACTGGCCCTAATTCTATGCCTAAGAATGGAAGCCCTCCTTTCTTATCCTTATTTGTATATTTGAAGGCAGCTCCCATGTCTTCTGCAAGACTCGCCCCACAGCTGTCCCAGTGACCAGCCTGTGGCTTGCACCAACTTCCCTGTAAATCCTATTACTATCTCCATGACTCTCCAGTCAATTCCAATGGCCAACATGTCATTTAAAATACCCACAATGAATGCGATAACCTTGATGTGTTCTGGTAAACAGGACAATCACTTCCCTATTTAAGAAACTACTCGCATCCATGCAACCTGACCTCAGTTTTGTATTCTTGCAAACTCTGGAATGTTACATGAAGAAGGAGAGGGCATGTGAAAGAAAATGATGGGGAAGGATACTAGAGAATGTTCTTAGAGCCTCTAAGATGCCCACTGACTTGTCTGGACACTATCCTAGAGGCACGGGGTTCCACTGAGTTTTTTAAATAAATTTGTATTGGAGTATAATTGATTTACAACGTTGTGTAGTTTCAGGTGTACAGCAAAGTGAATCAGTTATACCTGTACATATATCCACTCTTTTTTAGAGTCTTTTCCCATATAGGTCATTACAGAGTATTGAGTAGAGTTCCCTGTGCTATACAGTAGGTTCTTATTAGTTATCTATTTTATATACAGTATTGTGTGTATGTCAATCCCAATCTCCTAATTTATCCCTCCCCCCACATTTTCCCCCTTGGTAACCATGAGTTTGTTTTTTACATGTGACTCTATTTCTGTTTTGTAAATAAGTTCATTTGTATCATTTTTTGGATTCCACATGTAAATGATATCATATGATATTTGTCTTTCTCTGTCTGACTTACTTCACTCAGGATGACAATCTCTAGGTCCACCCACATCACTACAAATGGCATTATTTCATTCTTTTTTATGGCTAAGTAATATTCCATTGTATATATGTAACACAGCTTCTTTATCCACTGACTTTTATAACTCGAGAGCACCAACATGATTGAATCTTGAAAAGGGTGCAAAGGTGGTCTGGAGAAATTCAAAGTGGGGAGCAAAGAGACCAGGTGGACCATTAGGAAAATAAAACTAAAACAAGGAGTGCTTAGATGGGGTTCATGAGAGGAGGACTAGAGAGTTCTCATGATCTAGGGTGCATCAGAATAACCTTGGGAGTGTGCTTGAAATATCCATCACCAGACTCTCTAAATGGCCTCTAAATGGGGCCAGGGCGTCTGCATCTTGAGAACCTCAGGCTCCTGAGACACAAGATGTCATGGTGAAGAAACTCACTGATAAAAGAGGGAGAGCTTGCAAATGAATTCGGTACATCAACCCCTGGAAACTGGACAGGACAGGTTGTTAACACAAGGAATAATATGACACAGGAGGCAAAATAAAATTGAGGGGAATAGAAAATTATTTTTCTTTTTCCATGCTGAGTTTGCATGGTCCGTGGGACTCCCATGTAGAGATACCCAGCAGAAGCTTAGAAAACAAAGTTAGGACTCAGCTAGGTAAAATCTATTGGGGGGTGAATTCCTTTCAAATCTATAGAATCCAGCCCCTTATTTTTTTGTTTTTTTTTTTTTGTACTTAAATTCAAAATAGTATCTTTGAACTATTTAGATCTAAATGCTCAACTGGGGTGAAGGTTTGAAAAAAAACACCTGTTTAAGTCAGATGCTAAAAGGACCAATATAAACTCACTTTTGATTTTAAACTTTTAAATAAATTTCTACTTTTTTTAAAAAAAATCGCCTTCAAGGAATGCAAGTGCTCTCATCCAACAGGCAGTCCATGAGAGTGGTTATTGAAATATCAATGTGTTTTTTCACAGGTGCTGAAAAACAAATGCAAGTCATGAAAAAAGTAATGAATCAACTTGAAAACCCAGTGGGATGGCAACCTTTTGGAGTAATAATAGCACACTCTCTGTCAGGACGGTCGGTGCATTAGAAAGGTGTTTGCACCCAACTTTGTTCCCGTGAAAAGCCTAGAAGTACTCAGTAGTAAGGGCTGCTGGCAGGATCCTGACAATCTTTAAAAATATCTACCATCTGAAAGAGCTTGTCACACCAGAGTTATCTCCTATACAGAGAGACGTTGAAAGCATGGATGGGTGCAGCCTGTATAGAGGAAAAACCCAGAGTAATACAGAGGGAAGAGGTGTCAGGTGGGAGAGGGGTCTTATTACGGCTGAGGCAAACCTCCCTATTAAGAAGCTAACGAGGGGCTTCCCTGGTGGCGCAGTGGTTGAGAGTCTGCCTGCCGCTGCAGGGGACACAGGTTCGTGCCCCGGTCCGGGAAGATCCCGCATGCCGCAGAGCGGCTGGGCCTGCGAGCCATGGCCTCTGAGCCTGTGCGTCTGGAGCCCGTGCTCTGCAACGGGAGAGGCCACAACAGTGAGAGGCCCGCGAACTGCAAAAAAAAAAAAAAAAAAAAAGGCATCAAACTAGCAGCCTCAGAGAGAATTTCCTGCAACCTCTACTACAGTAATTCTGAACACAGAATAATGGTAAATGCAATAAACATTTTAGAGCCCTGCCATTTTTGACCCACATGGTGTGATAAGGGCTTAACACAGTTTTTACTTAGTACTCCCCACCACCCTCCAAAGGCAGGACTATGAAAATTAACTAGTTTACTGATGAGAAATCAGAGGCTCAGAAAGATGGAGAACAAAAGCTCACTGAATCAACACTTACAAGGAGGCTTGACAATCAGCCCAGTGCAAACATCTGGCTAGAGCAAGCCTGGGTGCATAACTCAGGGGACAGGACAAAAGACTGATATTCCTGGCCTGGCCTGTCCTGTCATTGCTGAGAAAGTGAGCCCACCTCTCTGAGATAGGGAGAAGGACCCTGCAGCCACCATCAGGGCTCCTCTGGGACAGAAATGTAAGATGCAGCCAAAGCAGGGATCTAGGAACTCACTTCCTCTCATTTTAATTTCAGCACCTCACCCCTGCCTACCCCTCTTCCTCCAGCAGCCGTCCTTACTGCGTAAGGGGTAGAGGCATCAGGAGAGCTCTGACTCCGTGTTTTTAGCTGTAAAACGGGAATACTAACTAACAGCACCTCTTTTCCAGGGATTCTATGAGTAATCGTGGGATTAATACAGGTAAAGTACTTCACACAGTACAGAGCACATCAGAGACCCTAGAGAGGTCACCTGGTTCCATTCTTACTGCTCATCTCACAGTTTTCTAGTTTTTAAGAGATTGTAATAATCAGAAAAGAAGTGGATCAAAAGTCAACAAGGGCACCCAGTGGTGGCGTGACAGGTCTTGGATGGTGGGGTCTCCGTATCTGAGGCACATGAAGCAGAAACAGAGGCAAGAAGGTCTTGATAGCAGCTCCTGCTGGAAATGGCAGTTTTGCACAAGTCCTGCGTGTTCACTGAGTCTGAGCCTGAACCTGAGACTATGAAAAGGGGCAGCTTGAGTGCACAGAGCCTCCTTCCATGACCCCACCAGACCCATCCCATATTACATGGTGAGCTAAAGGCAGGATTCTGCTGTCTTGGCTGGATGGACAACCTCCGTCAAGGTGTGCACTTTTCTAGCCCCCCAATGTTCTCATCTGTGAAATTTACTACAATAGATAATGCAGGGTCACTGGGAGAATAAATGAGCTCATGTATGAATAGCAGTCAGCAAGGGCCCCTAACCTCCCGGCCGCAGACCGGGTACCGTCCGTGACCTGTTAGGAATCGGGGCGCAGCAGGAGGTGAGCGGCGGGCGAGCGAGCGAAGCTTCATCTGCCGCTCCCCATTGCTCCCCATCTCTCGCATTACTGCCTGAACGCCGCCCCACCCCCGACCCATTCCTCTGCAAAACCAGTCCCTGGTGCCAAAAAGGTTGGGGACCACTGGCACTCAGCATATTGACGGCCATGTGCTAATCCTTAATCAGAATCAGGTAGTGTCACCATTTCTATTGTGTTTATTCACACCATTATCATAGAAGATGTTTGCATTGAGGAGCTCAGAATATGTATAATCTATAAATGGCCAAATGAGAGAGAGAGCACATATGGGAACGTTGTGTACACATCTCAGCTTTGGTCAACACAGGGTCAGGAAAGCTCTCTCCTCACTTGAGGATGAGTCAACAGGGAACGGAGCTTATTAGAAAGAACAACACTGCAGAAGAAAAGGAGGGGAAAGACAACATCAGCTTGAACAGTCCCTGAAAAACCAGGACGCATAGAGTGATTTAGTGCTGATTTTTTTTAAAGGAAAATTGTCTACATGATTGGGCATCATCAGTGGGGACCAGCTGGAAGTCATGAAGAGAAACAGTGCCAAAGCAAACAACTACACCAGAAGAAAAAGGAGATGAGAGGGGTGAGAAAGGATTGGAGCAGCTCTAAGATGCCCCAGGTCTGCAGAGAGGAGAACTGGCACCATGAAAAAATAAAATCAGTGACCAGGAGCAAAGGGTAATAGATCTTTTAGAATTCAGAACAACAACAACAACAAAAGACCACAAGGATCTGAAAGTAATTCAGGAGAAGATGAGAGAAAGTAATGAGAATGAGAAAAATGTTGACTATCTGAGTTAAAGGAGATCATAAGTAAAAAGAATAATCAGAATAGAAGTAACAAGTTGGTTGAAAGGAGACCAGGGCATTTTTACCATAAATGCTGATCTTATTTAGGGGTGGGGGGAGGGTCAAAGAAAAAAGAAGCAAATACTAGCAAAATTGATGTTATTACAAGGAGAAAGAAAAAATAAGACCTATAATACCCAACATATAATACAGATGACTTAGAAAGTAATAAAACTCAGGATAGATTCTACCTTCTCTGAGATTAAATGATAGAAGATCATGAAGAAACATCTACAGAAGTTGAGGAGCAAAATTCGTGCCCCAAGAGAATTAGATCCAGCAAAATTATCTTTCATGTATGAATGCAAAAGAAAGTCATTTACTCTCAGCCAGACAAGAGGTCAGAACATATATCTGTCCTCAAAAGCCTGTCTCCAAAAATTTAGTTGAATATGTATGCAAAACCACTGAAATCAATCAATATTAGGAACTGAATGATGGTATTTAAAAACTGGCAATGAGCATAAAAGCCAGGAATACTTGAGGTTAAATCTAAACTGCTATTGAATTTTGGTCTCAGACCTAATAAGACATTGTAAGATGAGCACTCTCACTGCCGAAAATTTTGTAAATTGAGGCAATTTTGCAGAAAAATAAATTGGTAATTTATTTCACAAGCCTTAAAATAAGTATACACATTGACTTGATTAATCTAAATCTAAAATTTTATTTTAAATAAATAACCAAATTTGCCCTCAAAGATTTAAGTTGTAATATATTTATTTTCTCTTTGTTAATAATATTTAAAAGATGAATATCACCTAAAAATGCCCGATGAAATAAAAATTAAAATGGCTTAATGAATTATACAGCCATATAATGAAGTGTTAATTTCCTTTAAAAACAATACTTAAGGGCTTCCCTGGTGGCGCAGTTGTTGGGAGTCTGCCTGCTGATGCAAGGGATGCGGGTTCATGCCCCAGTCCAGGAGGATCCCACATGCCGCGGAGCGGCTGGGCCCATGAGCCATGGTCACTGGGCCTGCGCATCTGGAGCCTGTGCTCCCCAACGGAAGATGCCACAGCAGTGAGAGGCCCGCGTATCGCAAACAAACAAACAAACAAACAATACTTAACATAGGAATATGCTCAGGATATAATGCTAAGTTAAAAAAAATATTAAACAGAACTGTATAAATGTTCCTATTTCATTTTTTGAATGGACTGATGGATATATTATTGATTGGTGGGCCGCTATTTAGATAAATGCAGGGGAAAGTATTGAAAGCAATATCAAAATATTAACTACTTTAATCCGCTGTTTAATAAAACAGGGCTAATTTTTTTTCTACACGTGTCCATTTTTTAAAAATTTCTAGTGTATTAGGATGTGTAGAAATTTCTACACACCATAGAAAGTAAAAGAAAAATAATGAATATAAAGAAAAATAATTTTTTTAAGGTAAGAATACACAGCGGTCTTCAAAATCTATAGGGGAAAATTAACTAGGAAGTGTCAACTTTACCTCTTACCTGCATTCATCCACTCATCCTTTCTTCCACCCACTCATTTACCTGTTCACCACAGACCTATAGATTCCTAACTCCCACCAGACTCTAAGCTAGATTCGGGGCACACAGAGGAGAAAACTCCAGATAAGACCTTGGCCTTCATGGAGTAAACAAACATGCAACCAGCTCTAAAGCAGTCGCAGTGGAAAGTAAACACAAATGAGATTGGTGGTGCACTGGGAGAATGAAGGACTGAGTCCGTGGGTTCGTGGAGAAAGATGAAGGTACTTTCCTTGCATGGGCCTGAGGTGGTGCCCTGGGGGCATAGCTAGAGGAGGTCTCACTAGACCTTGGGCACATGGGCAGCATGATGGACTTTTTGAAGCATTTTCAGTCTAAGATGACATCAGTTCCTTTTTCTAACCTGAAGTGGGAGAGTAAGAGGATGGAGAAACCAATGATAATGAGTTTAACTTTTCCCCCTTCAGGTTTAATATGAGTCTTACAGGGCAGATGGAGCTAGAAACCAGGTCTGGAATCTCATGATCCTGACCAGCCTCTACCAAAATATCCTCCTCCCACTCCTCTCCTCCAAGACCCAACTCAAATGTCCCTTCCACTGTGAAATATTCCCAGTTACCCCACACATGTTGGTCATTATCCCTCTTGACTCTTCGAGAACTGACTTCTAATTGTATACTCATGACATTGAACCCTATTATCTTTCATTTAAACTATTTGGAAAGGAAACTCTTATGATTGTCTCCCAGCTACAGTGGGAGATCCCTAGGTCAGGCTGGATCTTCTTCTATTTGTTTGTCTTTTGTTGATTCTCATCTCCATGTGTCCATACCATCGTAAAGACCCTGATACACAGGTCTGAGTTCAGATGGATTCACTGGAGTTAGTGGTGGGACTAACACATGTATGACTCTATGCAGCTTACACATGAATTATTTATAATTACACACAGTAACAGGCAGAATATATTCTGGGTGTCTTATCCTGAAAACAGCAGAAAGACTCACATACAAATCACCCCTCCCAAGGCAGATGACCAGAGAGATAGCAGATCTCAAAGAGCCCTACCCTCCCAAACTAATCATATCTCTGTCCTTCTGCACATCACCAGATGCAGGCTCTGCCTCCCTACATCAGTCATAAATCTGCCCTTGGGCACATTGCTCATCTGTCAGCAGCCTTTATTACTTTTGTGCAACTGGGACACTCCATCTGGGATCACAGGACAGGACCCAGCCCAACACACTATAGGGCAGTGGGGGAGGTCCATCAGGGGTTCCCTTTTTTCTGTTGGAAGAGAGACCCACCCACCATCCTGCCCTCCTGCCATCAGGCACTGAGCCCTCAGAGGCTGGCCTGGGGGCTCCTCCATCCACAGGTATGCCTCCCATTCCTGTGCATGACTTCAGCCTTCACTTTATTTTAAATGGAACTATAGTTGATTTATAATATTGTGTTAATTTCTGGTGTACAGCAAAATGATTCAATTATATGTATGTAATATATATATTCTTTTTCAAATTCTTTTCCATTGTAGTTTATTACAAGATACTGAACCAGCTTCTGATGCCTCTTCCACGCAGATACGCTGGGCTCAAAGTGGTACCCGGTCTCCCTTTCTGAAAGTTCTGCTTCCTTGATTCTCCTTTAAGAACCTTCTTGGATCTCTAGATTCAAAGGTACTTCCCGGGATGGGTGGGGACGAGAACGAATGTTCATTAAATGCCTCCCAAGTGATGGGCATTGCAGCCTTGCAGCCATGCTGTCGTGGAAAAAAGAACTGTCCTTTATTTAAGACCAACAACAACACCACAAAGGCTAAGAGATTTGGAATAATTCACTCTATGTCACACGCTAGTAAGAAAAAGCAAACCTGGGTTGAAAAACCAGGGCTGCCTGTCTCCAGAGCTTATGTTCTTTCTATTACATGAGGGCCTGACTAAGAAAGGGTGCCCCTAGCTCCACACTGCGTCCCTCACTGTGTGTGTTAATACAAAAGGAAGGTGGAAAATGAAAGACTAGAGAAAGAAGTTTTATAGCTCATTTACTCCTCCCACCAGGGCAGCCTCCACCCCGACCCCGCCAACAATCAAGCAGCTAGGACAGGTGAGCTCTGACCCCTCCTGGCCCCAGGGAGGGGCTCAGCTCTGCACCCTCTCAATTTTCTCATTTCTGTTGTATTTACCTTGCCAGGGCCCTCCCTGAGAGTGGGGTGGGTCAGGGTGCTGAGAAAGTCAGGGTGTGGAGCCATGGCAGTGCCTGAGGGAGTCCTTCCCACCACACACCTGTGAGCCCTTCAGCCTCCTCCTACTGACAGCTGCTTTAGACCTTCAACTCTCACCAAAGCCTGTTTTTGCTGAACTTGCATTAAACAAAGACCTGGAAACACGGGTCAGCAAAATCCAAACATTTGCCTCCTTCAAGAAGTTGTCTGAGGAGCTCCATCCCTTCTGTGAAACAACGTTAGCAAATACGGCAAAGGGAGCCATGTCTCATTCTGGGTACCGCCACTCAACAAGCC
The DNA here is from genome assembly GCF_005190385.1 of Monodon monoceros. Lineage (NCBI taxonomy): Eukaryota > Metazoa > Chordata > Mammalia > Artiodactyla > Monodontidae > Monodon > Monodon monoceros. The sequence goes on from NW_021703778.1 coordinate 168,218,057, forward strand.
CCAGACCTCAGATAAAGTGGAAACTCCTTACCTCGATTTGTCAGGCTCTGTGACGTCTTGCCCTCGCTGCTCTCCTGCCTCATTGCCATTCATCTCAATTAAGCCTTTAGTTCACTTTCCTCCCTTCCTTCCTTCCTTCCTTCCCTCCTTCCTTCCTTTCCTCCTTCTTTCTTTCCTATCTCTTCTTCCTCCCTCCCTCCCTCTCTCTTTCCTTCCTTTCTTCTCTGCTTCCTTCCCAATAAATACTGAGCACCTATTTACTCCCGGGTGATGAGTCAGGTGCTGCAGACACAATTCCCAAGGCAAACAGACTCAATGTTCTTTCTCCGTTTCACGTCCTTGTGCCTGCAGTCCCCTTCACACGGAATGCCCTCACCTACTCTACCTGGATAAAACCTGCTCATCCTTCAACTAGCAGATGAAATATCAATTTTGTTTTGTTTTCTAAATAATCCTTCCCTATTCCCCACCGTCCATCCTCCAGGTGGGGTCGAGTGCCTCTCTGTCTCCCTCTTTTCCTACCCTTCCCATTGCACTCTTCATCTTTGGTGCCGTCATCTGCTCACTTGCCTGTATCCTCAACTAAACTGAAAGATCCTTAAAGGCGAGGGTGCTCAGTCTTTTTCATCTATGCATCCTCCTGAGCCTGCTCTCACCATACACCTCTAGGCCTTCCAAGATTCCCAGGCTCACCAGCAGCAGAAAACTTGTTCCTCTTAGAGAAAATACAAACCCTCAGATAAAAATACTCAACTTCCAGCTTCCAAACCTACGCTCACCTGTATATGCTCCCATTGTTTTCTCTGGAGTCCCAGATCACTACACCCAACTGTCTACTCAGAGTCTCTGCTGGGACAGCTGGCAGTCAATTCCAACTCAGTTTCTCTAAGACAAACTCATCCTCTTCCCTTCCAAACAGACGTCCCTCATTTCTGTAGGTCCCCCAAAACACAGTCACCTAAGCTAACACTCAGAGCCAACTCTGAGGCTTCCTTCTTCCTCATCCCATGCATACAAAGAGCCACTTATTAATGTGGAATCTGGACCCTAAATATAATCCATCTACATCTCTGCCACTCTGTTCCACGTCTCCATCATTTATCTCCAGGATTTCTGAAACAGGCTCCGGACTTGTCTTTCTGCCTCAGCCTTGCCTCCTGACAATCCATTTTCTACAATGAAGCGAGAGTAATCTTCTTAACATGATGTCACTTGCTAGCTTAAAACACATAAACGCCTTCCAATTGCTCCAATGATAATATTGAAAGTCCGTCACGGAGCTTCCAGGGCCACTCGGATCCCAGCCTCTACCTTCCCATCTTGCTCACCTCCAGTCACCCCCCCTTACCTCTGTCACACAGTCTCCAGCAAGACTGAGCCTACAATTACTGAAAACCCCTTGCCCTCTGTGGCCTCCAGGCTGTTATGATCATGGTTTTCTCTGCCTGGAATATTCCTCTCCTTCTCATTGCTGGCCTGGGTGTGAATGTCACCTCATCCTCACGCACCAGTCAAGCTTGCCAGGCAGTGCAGGGACAGAGACATCTCTTCACGTCCCTTTGGCCCCATAGACACCTCGAGTGCCGTGGGGTGGCCTCCCTGGGCCCACTGTAGCCCAGATGTTCCCCGAGATCCCCAGCGGGAGCTCCTGCTGCACCTCATTATCACCGTCCCTGTAAATAACAGCAGCACTGACACCAGTCTGCAAAACGAACACATGCATGTTTGATCTGTATAAACAGTGCATATAATATGACATTTCCTTTCAAAACTCCCTCACCACTCGGAAATTCAAATGAGAATCTGCACTACCCTTGGACTGGAGACTAATGAGGGCGTCATAAATATTTGATTAAAACCAGGCCAAATTCTAGGGTTTTCGCCTCACAACATTTTGAAGCCACTGCTGAAAGATGTCTTGAATATCTTAAGTACTTTTGGGGGGCAGCAAAAAGTAGCATCCCTCTCGAGGAATCTTCCACCTGCTTCCACTCTTGCACAGGGTGCCGGCTGCTATTTCTCTTGAATATTCGCAGGCATTTGGATCTGTCTTGGCTTTAAAATCACCTTCCACTTCGGAGTGTCGGTCAGTGAGCTTGTGTTCATCACAAAGAAACAGTGACAAGAGAAAGGAATATTGGGCTACATTTCAGAAAACCTGCCCCTCAACCTGGCTGGCCAATGTCTGGCTCTGTCAACATGGGGAGGGGTGTTGAACATCCCTTGGCCTCAATGTTTTCCTCTGTAGTTGATGAGAAAATAAGTGGTTGCCAAGATGAGAATAGATGTTGCGTACTAGAAATTGTTAAAGAAAACATGATAGATTGGGATTACTAGTTAACAAGCTAGACTAAATATTTGGTCATCATTTTCCTTGTTGAGACTCTCCAAACAATACTATTTAGATGACAAAATAGGAGAACCCATTTGGAAAGCCATTCTAATATTCACAACTTTGGACCTATTGGTCATACTTTTCATGGGAATGAAATACTACACACTATGAAAAAATTACTTATTTGGAAGCGTTTTTGTTTCTTCTCATTACCAAAAAATACCCTAAAATAATAAAAACCTTGAGAGCAATCTAAACAGCCAATAATAGGATCAAATAAATTATGATGTATCCCAACAGATTATTGTATAGAAGAATAGTCATTACAAAAATGCCTCTAATAATAAAGTTATATGATTAATAAATGAACTTATTTACAAAACAGAAGTAGAGTCACAGATGTAGAAAACAAACTTATGGCTACCGGGGGTAAGGGGGAGGGAAGGATAAATTGGGAGATTGGGATTGACATACACACACTACTATATATAAAATAGATAACTAATAAGAACCTACTGTATAGCAAGGGGACTCTACTCAATACTCTGTAATGGCTTATATGGGGAAAGAATCTTAAAAAAGAGTGGATATACTCAATTTGCGGTGCACCCAAAATTAACACAATGTTGTAAGTCAACTATACTCCAATAAAAATTTTTAAAAGTACAATGTTGAGTATGTAGAGTACAAAATCAAAAAATCAAATAGACAAGTCTATGTGAAATAAAAAATAAAATATTTTTTTAAAAAGTCAAACTCAAAAATCTAAAAGAAATCATTGAATATTGTCTAATCTCTGAATAAGGAAGAGAGTCCTAAGATTAAAAACATAGGATAAATTATTAAAACTGTTTAAAATTAATTTTACTATATAAAAATTTCAAAATTCTAAAGTAAATATACCATAAATAAAGTTTAAGAAAAATAACATTATAACAAATATGATGAAGATACCACTCTGCTTATTAAAAGAATCATGAAAATTCATAAGAATATAATCATTCCAGTAGATAATATGGACAGATAATTTAAGCACACAAAAGAAAAAATCATTTTATTTTCAAATAATCAAACCTACAAGTAAATAAACAAGTTGAATTTACTATAATTTTTGTCACATGATCAAGAGCTTTTTTTAATACACTAGTCAATGTTGGGGGAGGGAATTATGCAGAGAAGGCATTCTGCTGCATTCTGATACATTGTTGGAAGAAATGTAAAGAAAAATTTATAAATAGCAATTTTTAAATATAAATCAAAGGCCTTAAAAATGTTCAAATCTTTTACCCAATAATTTCATTTCTAGAAGTCTGCTCCCAAAGAAACAACCACATAAGCAGATAAAACTTTATACCCCTAAGACTATCAGAGAATTATTTAAAGTACAAAAATTAAAACTATGTAAGTTGTTATATGAATAATTAAACATTGGAAGGAGAATATCAATTTTAAAAGTACATAGTAGATGTGATCCATACTCTTCTATCCATACTATTTCTAAGACAAAAACAAAACAAAGGGAATAAAAAATTTAAGAAAATTATTTCTTTCACAAAATCAGGAGATATACTCTGAAGTGAAAACTGATCTAGCATTAAGTGAATATGTTGAAAAAGGATACCCAGTACGGCAAAGTCAGGACACCATAGATTCTTCAAAAAATAGGCAGATGATGGTGTGACAGAGAGTCTCCATGGACAACAGGCCAACACACAAACTTTCTCCCCACCACAAGTTGCCTCCTAACCACCCTTTCCTGGCCTCTCTCTTTCACATAGTCCAGCAGCATAGAGCTCATTGGAAGGGACTCCCCCATTTACAGATGAGGGAAGACTAGGAACTAACAAAGGACCATCAACAAAATTCTAGTTTGAGAGTGTCAGAAACACAGCAAAGCAAAAGGAGATGATAAACATACCTCAGAAACATTTTGGTATTCAGTAAAGCAATAGCATGCCCTAACATTGTCTCATTGAAAGGAATAATAACCTCTGCAAAACAGAAGATCAAAGCAGAAATCTAAGAACCCAATTTTTAAAAAAGACAACCAGATGAAATAAAAATAAATTGGCAAAGAGCAAGAAAAAGTAGAAGAGAAAAAAATAAAATTATCTAATAAGTAAAGGTCATTTTAGAAGCAGTAAATAGGAAATAGACTCTGCCACAGTAATGATCAGGGACATGGCAGACAGACTTGAGAAACCTGAACAGATTAAAATAGAAAAAAATAACAAAAAGTTTAAAATTATAGAAGAGAAATGACGGCTGTGAAAGATGACAAAGAAGTTCCAATGTATGCAAAATTGGAGACTGGAATTAATGAACAAAACAGATAGAACATACAAATTGTTCAAAGATGTAAGATAAGAAAAATATTTTTGAGATAAACACTTTACTTATTGAAATGACCGACAGTTCCCAGATAAGTTGAGGCAGTTCTGTAAGCAAAGAGGTACATTTTATTAGTTATTAAACCTCAAAAATAAAGAAGAAATCGTATAGCCAGGGAAAGTAAGTCAACTCATCTACAAGAGGAAAAGATCAACCTGCCTTTAGACTTCTCCCTGAGACACTCAGTGCTACAATATAATGGAAGAATGTCTTCAGAGTCCTCAGGGAAAAGGTGAGAAAATAATTTTATACCCAGCTAAAATGTCCTTTTAGAATAAGGAACAAATAGTTATTTTCAGACATTCACAACTCAAGAAGGGGAGTTTCCATGATCTCTTCTTAAAGGAAGTATTAAAATTTCCTCTGTTGCCATTTCAGGAATAAAGGAAGAAGATACTGTAAAAAAGTTAGTGATAGTTATTATATTTAATTTAAATGAACTAATTTAAACAAATATTACACAGCTGTGGGAAAATATTGCTATCAGATAAAATGTATATTCTATCAGCTACCACACCGAACCTATAAAAAATCAGAAGAGGAAGAAAGGGAAAGTTATGATATGAGTGCCAGTCTCTTTGTCTCATGTAATGAAAGCTGGAAGATCAATATCTGTAATATTTAAAGCTGATAAATAAAGAAAAATATGTAAGTATATTATTTAAAAGTGTGAAGTATTCACTTGAATAAATAAAAATAATAATGTAACTAACCAAAATCAGGTGGTATGGAGAGGCTGGAGAGAGAGTAAGTGGGAAGAAATCAAGAACCTTACCGTGCATGCATTTCAATAAATACTGTCTGAAGAAGTAAAGATTACCTATATTCTATAAATTTAGTAATAAACATAACTACTAGAAGAAGTGAAAGTAAACCCACAATAGGCCCTCCAAAGTGCTAGAAGAAAACAGAACCATATACATATGCATGCAAACACACACACTTCAAAGTACATACAAACCTTAAAATGTCATACAAGGATAAATTCAAGGCACAGAGTTTTAAAGGAGATCTGTATGACCATTTTTAAAGAGTAAACAAGCTACCATGGAGATATGGCCATCCTGAATATTTATACAACAATGCAAGTTGTAGTAAATGTAAGAAGAAACAGAAAAAAAACAAACACGAAATAATGTTAAGATATTTAATGCACCTCTCTCAGCCCACGAAAATAATAATTTAAATGAGATAAAGTAAAATAAAATGTTAATCTACAATCATATCAAAATAAAAAGGTTTTAGAAATATAAAAAATAAAATCAGGACATAGACAACCTAAATAGCATAAGACAGAACTAATTTAGGGATATTTAATATATTATACATAATTACATAATATATAGAATTGATTTTTATGCTTACGTAACATTCTGGGTTTGAAGTTGCAACAACAGAAGTTGTCTCTGGCTGATTAAGCACAGAAATGGAATTCATCAAAGATAATCAGCAGTTCACAGAAATATGGCCACGTCTGGGGAGCGACGCTAATGGACACACCCACAGGAAGAGTCCCCAAATCATGATTATAAAGTGACCTGATGAGGGCATTTTCTTCACTGCCAGGTCAAAGCCACTTCTGTCCCAAAAACTCAACCCTGCTCTACCTGTTGGTCTTAAATCCCTCAAATTGCTAAATTCTGCTTCTCTGCTTCTATACATTTCTCAAGATGCTCACTTCCCAACAGAAGTGTCACTGAGATGAATGGGCTTAGTGGAGTTTGAGCCAGATGCAGGAGTTTTAACGGCAAAAGCGGCTGGGGGAGTAATTATATGAGTCCCACCATGGGAGCCTTTGAGTAAGCCTTGGGCTTAATCCACCCCAAACACAACAAAGGTGTCCTATAAAGTCTTGGCAGCCTCAACACCTGGCAGACACCTGCCCCAGGTCACTCCAAAGCTGATCTGCAGGAGGAGGCATTGTGTCTTCTTTTCAAAGTCCCATGGAATATTTACCAAAAAAAGTGAATAATAGATAGGCCGCAAAGAAAATCTTACCAAATGTTCTCAAATAGCTATAGCTCAGATATTTTCTAAACACAAAGTAATAAAAATAAAAATGTCAGGGTGGTAAGGATTGTACCCCACCTGGAAATTAATAAAATAAGACATGCACGCACACAAACTCCCTCTTAAAAGGAATTCTTCTTAATGGTAGAACATCTTCCTAACATAAAATTACAATTATATGAACACTAAACATCTAACCGATATTGTTAAAGCCACATCCAAAACAAAATGTTTAAATTTTTTTTTTAATTTTATGTTACTAGGAAAAATGAATGAAAATATAAGAAGCATTTAACTAAAGAAGTAAGAAAAAGATCAATGCAAGAAATGTGAGATAAGCAGAAACAGTCAAAAGGAGTACAAATGATAAAAAAAGAAAATAGTGAATTTGAAAACAAATTGGTAGAAAGAATAAATTCAAGAACTTAACAACAATGAATAATTTTTTTTTAAAGCTTAGATGCGCTACTCAAGAAAATAAATCTTTGAAAGTACAAATACCTAAATAAAAATATGAGTATCAAATACAATAAAATAAACAGAAAAAATGGAAAATAAAAGAAAGTAAGTAAAGTAAAAGAAAGTAATTTCTTGATGAAATTGATAATTTTTCTGAGAAATCATAAATGAACACACTGATCCCAGATGGATAGATTATTTGAATGAAATTGGTATCATAGAAGAAATTGAAGATAAAGCCATTCTTCCAAAAAGCCCTGGGCTGAGATGGTTCCATGGGTGAACTCCTTCAAATCTTTGACGAATGGATTCTTTCTATGTCCTTTCATTCCTGGGCAGCATAGGGAAAGAAGGGAGCCTTCTAAATTCTTTTTGTGAAGCCATCCTAATGTTGATTTTTAAACCTGACAGAGAGCATAAAATAAAACCACAGACCAATCTTGCATATGAATATTGATGAAAAATCCTGAATAAAATATTAGCAAATAGAATCCAGCAGCGCATTAAACCAGTTTGAAGATGGCAATCTAAGCACAAACTGAGCCTCCCTCTCCCTGTACCCAATCCATAGAAATGATAGTAAAGCTATTTTTAAAACAAACAAATAAATGCACACACTCAAAAATAGAATGGAGGTACTCTCAGAATGTCTGAGCAGTAAGAAATCCCTGAGAGAAAGCAAAAGGAGAAAAATGCGTCGGAAACATGGTGGCTTGAACATGTTCCTTCCTGAAACACCACTCACTCAGATGACAGTGAAGTAATATTTTTAAAGGTATAAGCCCACAGGAACAAGGGAGACACGTATTAGTTTTATTGCTGTACAGCTAAGCCTCCAAGTCTCATGACTCAACACAAAAGAAGTTTATTTCTCAATCGTGAAAAATGCTGCCCATGATAGTGGGATAGTGGGAGACTCCACTCCCAGACCTTCAGGGACCAAGTCACAGCCATCTTCAACCCAGTGGCTCCTCAGGTGGCCCCAGGCATTGACATCCAGTGGGCAGGTGAGGGAAGACAGAAGGGAGAATCATAATGGGAAGTTTTATGAGCCACCCATGGCAGTGGTGTGTATCTCCTCTGTTCACATTCTACTGACCATTACTCACCCTGAGGCTCCAGTTACCTACAAGGAAGGCTAGAAACATACATGCCCAGGCAGGAAGTGTGGTGAATACCTGCTGAGTCCCAGCATACTCCACCTTTCCCGTTAGCAAACACCTATTTCACTTTCTTTGCATAAAATAAAGTATACTCAACCATACATACTCCTAGGACAGCAGCTCCCAATCCAGTAAACTCAATGCAGCCACTGCATTCAGCCCAGAGTCCAAGATGTATGTTTCAGACTTAGTTTCCCCTATTACCAAGTTCAGAGGTGGAAAACTACAGAAAGCCAAGCCCCAGATATGTGGGGAGGTCATCTTCAAACAATGACTCAGAGAAGGATAAGAGCAACGATTAAAAATCCCCACTCAAGGGACTTCCCTGGTGGTCCAGTGGTTAAGACACCATGTTTCCACTGCAGGGAGCATGGGTTTGATCCCTGGTCAGGGAACTAAGATCCCACATAACACAAGGCAAGGCCAAAAAATAGAAAAAAAAAATCCCCACTTTAGAAGAGTTTACAGATGAAAATTCCAAGCCACATGAGGAAAGCTGACATCATACAAGTTATATAAATACAACTAAGGGAAGGTGGATTTTTTTCTAAGGAAATGGAAATAATTATGCACTTGGGAAAAGACTAAATATAACAGTAAAGTTCTCAAAGTGATATAAGAATGAATTGTAAATATAGAACAAGATAGGAGACTAGTTAAAAAAAACATTGGCAAGTATCGAGTACTAACAGATATATATTAAACTAATAGATATTAAACAAGAAACCATATCATTGTAAAATACAGAATTGTGACTGAAAATCTCAATATTGAATCTGCACATGGGGCACACTCACAGACTGAACTTTTTAAATGGAATATAAGACTGGGGAATTTAACCAGGATGTAGTACAGAGAGATAAAAAGATAGAAAATGTTAATGGGAAATTAAAATACTTGGAAGAATTCTAGAGATGTTCCAACCTATGTCCAGTAGGAGTTCAGAAGAAGAGAACGCATGATGGGGAGAAATATTTAAAGAGATGATAGCTAAGAATTTTTCAAACATAAAGAAATATGTGAGTCCCAAGATAGTGCATACTGAGTGCAGAGCAATATAAATAAAAGTCTACATTTGAATACGTTGTAGAGAAATAGCAGAATATCATGAATAAAAAGATCTTAAAGGCAGAGAGAAAAGAGAGATGACCTTCAAATAATTGCATTCTCAGCAGAAACAATGGAAGGTAGCAAGCTGAGGTAACTTGTTAATCACTGGTATTTCCTAAAAGAAGACTGGTTACACTATGGCATCTTGGTGCATTGAATGCCACAGGGCTATTTAAAGAGTTAAATAAATCTGAATGTCCCATCAGGATGATCTCCAATACTGAATGGGAAGATAGCAAAGTAATAGAAAATAGGTCTATAGTGTACCCAAATGTGTATAAACAAGCAAACAAAAAAGAGACGCAAGAGGGAAGAGATATGGGGACATATGTATACGTATAACTGATTCACTTTGTTATGAAACAGAAACTGACACACCATTGTAAAGCAATTATACTCCAATAAAGATGTTAAAAAAGAAAAAGAGCAAGATATATATGAAAGATACAGGAGAAACACTGCAGAGGTTCCTGGAAATTTACAGAACAACTTGTAATGTAAACCTTGTAATGAAGGTTGCCCCTGGATAGGTGAACAGGCTGGAGTCTAAAGAAAGAGAGACTTCTTTTTCACTATACACTCTATACACTGTCTGAACATTTAAAATGTGTTTATACAATGCTTTCTCAAAAATAATTTTAAAACTTTCCCAAATTGCATTGCAGACATCAGTGAAATAGAATGACATCATAGTATTGAGGGATTATGGGTGTTATTTTGTCCCCCTTGCACTTTGCATTCTAAATTTTCTGCAAAGATTAGATAATGATTTTATAATCAGGGAAAATAAACTAAAATAGAAACAACTTTAATGTAAGTGGAAGTGCAATTTTTAGATAAGTGTCCTTTCATGTAAATAAAGGAAACTAAGAACTTCAGCCTCGGGAGGCATAAAATTGTGGTACCTCTCAACTCCAGTGGGGGTCACATGGAGAATTGCTTGTGAAATAATAATGAGAGGAAAGGAAGAGAAGCATGTAAAATTAAGAATATATTGTTTTTTTTAAGAATTATTTAGTCACCATTATCCCTCTGGACAAGAAGTGGTTGTTTTTTCTCTTTTATAAATACATAGAGACCCTTGCAGAGAAGCTCATATTTTTTACAGTGAACGTCTCAGAAAAGCTTCTTGGCCATAGATGCTCAAAGGAGAAATGGTCAGATGTCTAAATAGCATCTCACATGCAGTAAATCCTCAAAATCTATTTCTTACATATTTTTCATCTCCCAGTTTCTCTAGACCTCTAGCTTTTCCCCTTCATGCTGCCCTTTCTAGTCTTCCCGTATCAATGAACAGAACTAGGTGCTCCAACCAAAATCATCCATTTCTCTCTTTCGCTCACTACTCACATGGAATCCGTAAGCAAGTTCAGTTGATTATATCCCCAGGTATATCTGGAATAAGTTCATCACTTTCCACCTTCATGGCTACCACCCCGATTTGTGCCACTCCTCCCCCAGCTCCCGCCTCAACAATCCACATCATGGGTTAGCATTCCCTGCCTGGAAACCTTCCCAGTAATATTTCATGGCAGCCCCCTCATCACTGATTTCTCAGCATCAATCCTTGCTTCATCAACTACTCAGCTTCTATCCCATTCCCTTTCTTTAAGGTTTTCTCTGTAACACTTAACTTTTCTTGAGTGATTGATTGATGGTTGATTAATTGTCTGTCATTCCCATTAGAATTTAAGCACAATAAGAGTGGGGTCCTTAGCTGTCTTGTTCACCAATAACTTCCCAAAGACAAGACCGGGCTGGCACATGGTAGGTCTTCAGTAAATTCTTGATGGATAAATGAACAAATGTTCTATGTATATTCTCTGCCAGGCTGTGAGCATCTGGAAGATAGAATCAGCGTCGTGTATGTTTGCATCCCTGTCATCTGGTACACACAATAGCACATCTATAAAGCATGTTGGGTTAATGAGAACTGGGGCACACACTTCCTGAGATTTTACTCCATACAGAGGTAGAACCAATACACAGCCCACCCCCAACCCCTCCCTCTGTAAATAACTACCCTAATTATAGAAGGTATTTACAAAGGGTTATGTGTCAGGTACTGTCTTACATGCTTTACACACATTAGCTCACTTAATTTATTTTTTTATTTCTTTATATTGCCGAGGTAAACGTCCTTGACATGAGATCCATCCTTAACAGATTTTTAAGTGTAGCCTGCAGTATTGTTATCTACAGGCACGCTGTTGTACAGCAGACCACGTAATTGTTTGAACAACCCCACACATAGAGCGGGAGCTAACACCATGCCCCCTTTAGAGATAAGAACGCTAAGACACAGACAGGAAGAGGGCCAGAGCAGAAACTGAATTCAGACTCCTCATTCCCAGGGCTGCTGGGAGCCCATCCACTTTGCCAACCTGGCCCAGCCACCACCTTTCTGTCTACATTCTGTTTACCTTACAACTACCTTATCCAACGCCTCTAGCCCTAGGTGACACTCAGATTTAAATCAATTACAACTACATAGATAGGAAATTCCCGTTCCTCAGTGACACTAGCCAAGTTTACCTCTCAATAGCCACATGCGACTAGGTGCTACTTTATCAGAGAGCACAAAGAATCTCTCTTTTGTCACAGAATGTTCACAGACAGCACTGCCTTGGAACATAAATCCTTCAAGGGCAAAGATCACATCTCTACATTTATCATATTTTTTTGGTGGAGTGAAAGGGTCAGCTCCAATAATTACCATAGCAGAAACCCATGATAAATACTTGACATCCATTCCTGAGGTGCGTCTTTACCTCCTGGTGGCAAACTGGAATACCTTGAGACGAATAAGTAAGCATTCGTCTAAATCGCACCCCCCATTGCTGGCTAACGGGGTGGGGGGGGGAAGGTTTAAGTTCTTCTGTTCTCAGTGTTGCTCACCGCACCCTATGCAAGAGTCAGCTTCCTTTATCTGCCTATTCTCCTCCTACGTGGGGATGTGTATTGTGTTCTTTGTTCATTTGGATTTTTCCTCAACAAATATATTTGACTCTTTAGCAGTTCTGAACTTCCAAAACCCTGGAGAGAAAGCTTGAACTCAGGATCTATGAAAGGTATCTGCCACACTCAAAGCAGAGTCTTTCAAGACTGTGATTCTATTTTCTTACTTTTTTTTTTTCAGTAGCTGTTTTCAAATTCCATAACATTCTAATGGGTTTTCAGAAGCATGTTAATCAAGACCTTCTGCTTCATTGACAAGAACCAGAGACATCTGCAACAGTTCAGTACAAGAAGCATACATTAAGGTCCTACTATGTGCCCGCTTTGGGTTAGGCATTGGGAATTTGGAAAGTTCCTACTATGTCTCTGGTCTGATGCTAGGAACTGGGTGTTTGGAGGTGGTCCCTGGACAGCCAGGGGCAGCTGCTTTGCACACTCCTATATACCACTGCCTAGCACAATGTCTGGCGTATAGTAGGTACTATAAATACTGATTGAAGAAATGAATGGATGTTTATATGTCCCGATTTTCCATAAGTTGGGAAGCCCCTGGATGTCCTGTCTTTGCAGAAATTGTAGTGGGAAAGACAATCCATAAACAAATAATATACAAATATATAATATGACACATGCTGATAAATAATAGTAAGAAAATTAGGCAGAGAGTAGCGGTTGAAAGCGGGAGTTTAGACAGAGAGACAGAAGAGGCTCTCTGATTAGGTGATGTGAATAGAGAGAGAGAGGGATCCATGGGGGCAGAAGGTGTAAGGAGTCACAGCTTTGCCATGGGAGGGGCTCAGCATGCATGGGGAGAGACTGGGGAGTCAAAGGAGGAGTGAGTGGCAGAGGTTGAAGGCAGAGATGCACCGGGGCAAAAGGAGAGAAGATCTCACAGGTATCGGAAGGACTTCTGATTTGATTCTGAAGGTTCTGAGCAGAGTTGTGACTTCACAGACTCACGTTTTAGAGAATACTCTCTGTATGAAGAGCGGATGTAAGTGGGCAAGGATGGAAACAGGACACAGTTGGAGGAGAACCACAGTCATAACCGAAGGGAGAGGCTACGGGGCCTCGGGTTAGGGTGGTGGTAGCCACATGATCTGCTGGAGAGGAAGAGAAAGGAGGGGAGGAGGACCGCAGGGTCAGTTGGGATTGTGTGAGAGTCTGTGATGGGGACGTGCACAGGCCTTAGGGATACACAGAGGATGACACCTGCTCAGGATGACCAGAGATTCCTAGTTACATTTGAATTTCTGATAAACAATCAGTTTTTAGTATAGGTATGCCCCATGTGATATTTAGAACATACTTACATTAAAAAAGTATTCATCGTTCATCTGAAATTCAAATTGAACAGGCTGTTCTGTGTTTTATCTGGCAATCAGACCAGAGGGCATGAGACCCAGGCCTGATGCTCACAGCTAAGCTAGGTATTGAAGAACAGGCAGGTCTTGGCCGTGTGAGTAAAAAGGAAAGGAGTCCCAGGGAAAGGGACCCACTCCCATCCCTTCTCTGAATTTCTGTGGGACTTCAGAGAGCAGGACTCAAACATCTGGCAGGTTGTATGTATGGAGTAGCGAGTGAGGCAGCATAAAGCCCACTTCCGGTGTCTCTAGAAGTCAGAAGTCTGACCAAGGAACAAAGTTCTAGGGAGGCACCTTTTAACTTCGGTTTAGGAAGAGTTTTCTCCTAAAGCCTGGAGTGTATAAGTTTCATGTTCGTTGCTCATGGGTGAGAGGCCAAGATGCCCATCACTGATTCCTTCTGGTCTAAAGGTCTGTCTTGTATAGCTTGAGCGGGAGCGTGAAGGGACAGGATTTAGAGATACATTAATTGTCAAAACCACCCTCACTGAATGCACAAATATTCAGTGAGGGTCTACCATGTTTCAAGGGCTGCATTCAACGTTCTGTACAAGTTCATACCCAGGCCCACCCAGCTTCAGGCACTGCTGTCTTTTTCTACACTGTTTACTCCCATCCCCCACCCCCACCCCCTACACACAAAAATGGTCCCAACAAAGTGGGAAGGGAAGAGCTTGTTGAGCTGGGCAGATTGCTTGAGCAAACATGTAAAGGTAGAAATGCACGTTGTGATCCTGGGGACAATGAAAAAATCAGTCTGATTTGAAGGGATACAGGAGACAACTGAAGCTTTGTGTGAGCTTGAGTGCTGGCCACCCACCCATCCACTCTGATGGGAAGTTTGGAAGACCCTGGAGATGGAAAGAAATAGACGGCACAACAGGAGGAAAGCCAGAGAAGCATGCCTCTTTCCAGAGCCTATTCACAGAAGTAGCCAAGGGTGAGAATGAGAAAACACACTGCCTTTATGAGATTTTTATTAAGAAGCAAAATAAGACGTTAAGTAATGGCCTTTTTGAGTGCATATCCTCGGCAGGCAGGGAAACAGCCAATGATTTCGGAGAACTGTATTATTACTTTGTGTTTGCTTATCTTTTTCTCTCCTTACCTGATAATCATCTGTAGCTCTATCTGTCTTTTTAAGTACATGTGAGAAAATAGAAAAGGTTACAGAGGACAGTCAAAGAATTGCATATTATTACCTGGCTCTCCAGAGCTGATTGTGCAATTGTTTGTTTTTGATGAGATAACAATGAAGATAGAATTGTTCAAAGCAAATGGTGTTCAAATTTCATTCAGCCAGAACTCACTGCCCCACTCATGCATGGCTGCTCCCTCCCACCACTGAAGAGTCTCCCGGGCACCTCAGCGACTGCCAATGGAACAAAGGATAGAAGGTAAAACCCCTTCTCTTCGACCTCCATGCCCATTGGGACCAATAAAATTCCTATGTTATTGGAATGGTGCTAATTTCTGGATACTGGGTTCTTACATACAGTCTGCCAAACAAGCCCTTTTGCCCACCCTTCATATCTTGCCTATGTTAACTCTTCCCAGTTAAACACCGTCCTGCTTTTTCCAATCCACCGGCACTCTGTAGAAGTGCCTTTTTTCTCTGTGATACTTTCCCCCATCACCCCCAGCATATTTCATCACAGTGCCCTTTGTTCCAGTGGATGCAATACACCTCACACTTCAAGGAGGTGTTCCTGCTTTTTTTTTTTTGCGGTACGCGGGCCTCTCACTGTTGTGGCCTCTCCCGTTGCGGAGCACAGGCTCCAGACGCGCAGGCTCAGCGGCCATGGCTCATGGGCCTAGCTGCTCCGCGGCATGTGGGGTCTTCCCGGACCGGGGCACGAACCCGTGTCCCCTGCATCGGCAGGCGGACTGTCAACCACTGCTCCACCAGGGAAGCCCCTGCTTCTTTATTTACAGGTCTACCTTCCCATGGGTCCATGAGCTCCCCAGGGCAGGGATCATAGTATGTGCATTTCTGGAACACTGTGCCTGGCACAGAGCTACCTATCCTTGGATTTTTGTCCCATAAATGAATACATAACAAAATGTATGAATTTACCAGGAGTAGAAGGAGAATACTATTTTAGGAGTCTTCTACAGGCTGTGTGACAGACTGCATTTATTCCTATAATGCTACTGGATGCCTTTGCATTTCAAAAGAGAATCATGTTGATTTTTTATGAGTCAGATCACAGATGAGACACCCGTACCATCGATATAACGAAGGCAGCATCACTGCATGAGATCGGCCCTCTACCTTGTCTTCAATCTCACCTGGAAGGTAAGGCAAGCTCGTGTGAAAGACTCTGGGCTCTGGAGTCCAAACACTCTGAATTCAAACTCAAACTCTATCGCCACCATCTTATGCAACCTTGGGGAAGTAATCTTGCACTTCTCTCAGCCTCAGTTTCTGCAGCTGTAAAAAAAGGAAAACAAAATTATCAACCACATAAGAATGTTGTTAAGAGTAAGATGAGCCAATACAAGTAAGTCTTAGCACAGCTCCTGCTATAGCAGTATTAAAATAAAGTAAGTCCCCTGCATATGAATGAGTTCTGTCCCAAGGGCATGTTCGTAAGTCCAATTTATTCATTAAGTCCAACAAAGATAGCCTAGGTACCAACTAACACAATCGGCTATATAGTACTGCACTGTAATAGGTTTATAATACTTTTCACACAAATAATACATAAAAAACAAACACAAAAAATAAAGAAAACATTTTAATCTTACAGTAGTACAGTACAACAGCTGGCATACAGGGGCTGGCATCGAGTGAACAGGCAAGAAGTGTTACTGACTGGAGGAGGGAGAGGAGGTGGGAGATGGCAGAGCTGCAGGATCATCAGCGATAGGAGATGGAGGGCAAGCTGCCATTTCACTCATGCCTGACGTTGATGGCACAGGTTCTGGTTCCTTGCTGGATTCAATTCTATCTACCCACTTGAATTCAATTTTATCTACCCTCTTTAAAAAAGCGATCCAGTGACGTCTGGGTAGTAGCTCTTTTTTTCCCATCATAGATGATATGGTAGCACTGGATTGCATTCTGAACGGCTGCTGCAACTTTCATGTATCATTCTATGTTTGGGTCCTGTGCCTCAAAAACTAACAGTGCCTCCTCAGATAAAGAAAATCCCCTTGCCATTTCCTGCATCATGAATCTCTTTGGTTCTTCAGTTACTTCTTCTTCCTCTTGTCTCTCTTCATCCTTTCTCTGGGCCTCCAATTCCAACAGCTCTTCACTAGTAAGGTCTTCATGTTACACAGCAAGGAGTTTGACGAAGTCATCCTCTTGTAGATCTAGCTCCAGCTTCTTGCTGAGGGTCACTAAGTTGCTGAAGACCTCTTTGGACTCCTCACCCACCTTCTCAAATGCACAAAAATCATGAACAAACTTCACACAAATGTTCCTCCAAACCCCATTCATGGTGATGGCTGTAACCTCACTCCAAGCAAAGTCAATGTTTTTTATGGCCTTGTAGATGTTATAGTCCTTCCAAAATTGTCATAAGGTTCTTCCTGATTCATCACTTGCCTTTAGTGCCTGACGAAAAGTGTGACATAAATAATATTTCTTGAAAGTTGCTATAACTCTCTGGTCCATAGATTGGATGAGCGACGTAGTATTCAGTGGCAGATGCACTACTTTGACGTTGGGATGAAAGTCATCTAAGAATGGGGGGTGGCCCAGAGCATTTTCAAGCAGCAAAAGAATGTTGAATGGGACGTCCTTCTCCAAGCGATATTTCTCTACCTCCAGGATAAAGTGGTAGAAAAACCAGTCCTGGAAAATGGCCTGTGTCACCCAGGCTTTGGGGTTACTCTTCTGCACAACAGGGAGAGAGCCATTGGCTATGTTTTCAAGGGCTCTTGGGTTCTCTGAATGATAAACTAAGAGAGGTTTCAGCTTCATATTGCTGGAAGCATTGCCAACAAACAACAGAGTTAGCGTATCCTTTGCTGCTTTATAGCCTGGCATCAACTTTTCCTCCTTACTGATGTAACTTCGGTCTCACATCCTCTTCCAGTACAGTCCCGTCTCATCCACATTAAAAACCTGCTCAGGTAAATACTCACCTTCATCAATAATTTCTCCAAGCGTTTCAGGAGATTCCCTGAATCAGGCAGCTACCTTATCTGCACTTGCTGCCTCGCCACTTACTTTTACATTGGGAAGGTTGGTTCTAGCCTTGAACCAATGAAACCAACCACGGCTGGCATTAAAAGATGCACCCTCTGATTCTTTGCCATGCTTCTTCTTCAAGTATTCATAAAGGCTTTTAGCTTTCTCTCTTTTTTTTCCCATATATTTTTTTAAATTTTATTGCATTTATTTATTTTTTATAAAGAAGGTTCTTATTAGTTATCTATTTTATACATATTAGTGTATATATGTCAACCCCAGTCTCGCAATTCATCTCACTACCACCACCTCCCCACCACTTTCCCCCTTTGGTATCCATATGTTTGTTCTCTACACCTGAGTCTCTATTTCTGCCCTGCAAACCGGTTTACCTGTACGATTTTTCTAGATTCCACATATATGAGTTAATATACAATACTTGTTTTTCTCTATTTGACTTATTTTACTCTGTATGACAGACTCTAGGTTCATCCTCCTCACTACAAATAATTCATTTTGGTTTCTTTTTATGGCTGAATAATATTCCATTGTATATATGTGCCACATCTTCTTTATCCGTTCAAAGGACACTTAGGTTGCTTCCATGACCTGTTTATTGTAAATAATGCTGCAGTGCACATTGTGGTACATGACTGTTTTTGAATTATGGTTTTCTCAGGGTATATGCCCAGTAGTGGGATTGCTGTGTCATATAATAGTTCTATTTTTAGTTTTTTAAGGAACCTCCATACTGTTCTCCATAGTGGCTGTATCAACTTACATTCCCACCAACAGTGCAAGAGGGTTCCTTTTCTCTACACCCTCTCCAGCATTTGTTGTTTGTAGATTTTCTGATGATGCCCATTATAACTGGTGTGAGGTGATACCTCATTGTAGTTTTGATTTGCATTTCTCTAATAATTAGTGATGTTGAGCATCTTTTCATGTGCTTCTTGGTCATCTGTATGTCTTCTTTGGAGAAATGTCTACTTAGGTCTTCCACCCATTTTTGGATTGGGTTTTTTGCTTTTTTAATATTGAGCTGCATGAGCTGTTTATATGTTTTGGAGAGTAATCCTTTGTACGTTGATTCATTTGCACATATTTTCTCCCATTCTGAGGGTTATCTTTTCATCTTGTTTGTAGTTTCCTTTGCTGTGCAAACGCTTTTAAGTTTCATTAGGTCCCATTTGTTTATTTTTTATTTTATTTCCATACTCTAGGAGATGGATCAAAAAAGATCTTGCTGTGATTTATGTCAAAGGGTGTTCTTCCTATATTTTCTCCTAAGAGTTTTATAGTGTCTGGTCTTACATTTAGGTCTTTAATCCATTTTGAGTTTATTTTTGTGTATGGTGTTAGGGAGTGTTCGAATTTCATTCTTTTACATGTAGCTGTCCAGTTTTCCCAGCACCATTTATTGAAGGGACTGTCTTTTCTCCATTGTATATCCTTGCCTCCTTTGTCATAGATTAGTTGAGCATAGGTATGTGGGTTTTTCTCTGAGCTTTCTATCCTGTTCCATTGATCTATATTTCTATTTTTGTGCCAGTACCATATTGTCTTGATTATTTTAGCTTTGTAATATAGTCTGAAGTCAGGGAGTCTGATTCCTCCAGCTCCGTTTTTTTCACTCAAGACTGCTTTGGCTATTTGGGGTCTTTTGTATGTCCACACAAATTTTAAGATTTTTTTGCTCTAGTTCTGTAAATATGCCACTGGTAATTTGATAGGGATAACATTGTATCTGTAGATTGCTTTGGGTAGTATAGTCACTTTCACAATATTGATTCTTCCAATCCAAGAACATGGTATATCTCTCCACCTGTTTGTGTCATCTTTGGTTTCTTTCATCACTGTCTTATAGTTTTTTGAGTACAGGTATTTTACCTCCTTAGGTAGTTTTCTTCCCAAGTATTTTGTTCTCTTTGTTGCAATGGTGAATGGGATTGTTTCCTTAATTTCTCTTTCTGATCTTTCATTGTTAGTGTATAAAAATGCAAGAGATTTCTGTTCATTAATTTTGTATCCTGCAACTTTACCAAATTCATTGATTAGCTCTAGTAGTTTTCTGGTGGCATCTTTAGGATCCTTTATTTATAGTATCATGTCATCTGCAAACAGTGACAGTTTTACTCCTTCTTTTCCAATCTGTATTCCTTTTATTTCTTTTTCTTCTCTGATTGCCATGGCTAGGACTTCCAAAACTATGTTGAATAATAGTGGTGAGAGTGGACATCCTTGTCTTGTTCCTGATCTTAGAGGAAATGCTTTCAGTTTTTCACCACTGAGAATGATGTTTGCTGTGGGTTTGTCATAGATGGCCTTTATTATGTTGAGGTAGGTCCCCTCTATGCCCACTTTCTGGAGAGTTTTTATCATAAATTGGTGTTGAATTTTGTCAAAAGCTTTTTCTGCATCTATTGAGATGATCATATGGTTTTTCTTCTTCAATTTGCTAACATGGTGTATCACATTGATTGTTTTGTGTATATTGAAGAATCCTTGCATCCCTGGGATAAATCCCACTTGATCATGGTGTATGATCCTTTTAATATGTTGTTGGATTCTGTTTGCTAGTATTTTGTTGAGGATTTTTGCATCTATATTCATCAGTGATATTGGTCTGTAATTTTCTTTTTTTGTAGTATCTTTGTCTGGTTTTGGTATCAGGGTGATGGTGGCCTCATAGAATGAGTTTGGGAGTGTTCCTTCCTCTGTAATTTTTTGGAAGAGTTTGAGAAGAGTGAGTGTTAGCTCTTCTCTAAATGTTTGATAGAATTCACCTGTGAAGCTATCTGGTCCTGGACTTTTGTTTGTTGGAAGATTTTTAATCACAGTTTCAATTTCATTACTTGTGATTAGTCAGTTCATGTTTTCTA
Organism: Monodon monoceros; assembly: GCF_005190385.1. Lineage (NCBI taxonomy): Eukaryota > Metazoa > Chordata > Mammalia > Artiodactyla > Monodontidae > Monodon > Monodon monoceros. The sequence goes on from NW_021703778.1 coordinate 168,238,873, forward strand.
TTTCTTCCTGGTTCAGTCTTGGAAGGTTATACCTTTCTAAGAATGTGTCCATTTCTTCCCGGTTGTCCGTTTTATTGGCATAGAGTTGCTTGTAGTAGTCTCTTAGGTGCTTTGTATTTCTGCAGTGTCTGTTGTAATTTCTTTTTCATTTCCAATTTTAATGATTTGAGTCCTCTCCCTCTTTTTCTTGATGAGTCTGGCTAATGGTTTATCAATTTTGTTTATCTTCTCAAAGAACCAGATTTTAGTTTTATTGGTCTATTGTTTATAGATTTATTGATCTATTATTGATCTATTGTTTTCTTTGTTTCTATTTATTTCTGCTCTGATCTTTATGATTTCTTTCCTTCTACTAAGTTTGGGTTTTGTTTGTTCTTCTTTTCTAGTTCGTTTAGGTGTAAGGTTAGATTGTTTATTTGAGATTTTTCTTGTTTCTTGAGGTCGAATTGTATTGCTATAAACTTCCCTCTTAGAACTGCTTTTGCTGCATCCCATACGTTTTGGATCATCATGTTTTCACTGTCATTTGTCTTTAGGTATTTTCTGCTTTCCTCTTTGATTTCTTCAGTGATCTCGTGGTTATTTAGTAACATATTGTTTAGCCTCCATGTGTTTGTGTTTTTTACATTTTTTTCCCTGTAATTGATTTCTAATGTCATAGTGTTGTGGTGGGAAAAGATGCTTGATATGATTTCAGTTTTCTTAAATTTACCAAGGCTTGATTTGTGACCCAAGATGTGACCTATCCTGGAGAATGTTCCATGTGCACTTGAGAAGTGTAATCTGCTCTTTTTGGATAGAATGTCTTATAAATATCAATTAAATCTACATGGTCTATTGTGTTATTTTAAGCTTGTGTTTCTTTATTAATTTTCTGTCTGGATGATCTGTCCATTGGTGTAAGTGAGGTGATAATGTCACACATTATTATTGTATTACTGTTGATTTCCTGTTTTATAGCTGTTAGCAGTTGCCTTATGCATTGAGGTGCTCCTATGTTGGGTGCATATATATTTATAATTGTTATATCTTCTTGGATTGATCCCTTGATCATTATATACTGTCCTTCCTTGTCTCTTATAACATTTTTTATTATAAAGTCTATTTTATCTGATATAAGTACTGCTACTCCAGCTTTCTTTTGATTTCCATTTGCATGGAATATCTTTTTCCCTTCCCTCACTTTCAGTTAGTATGTGTACCTAAGTCTGAAGTGGGTCTCTTGTAGACAGGATATATATGGGTCTTGTTTTTGTATCCATTCAGTAAGCCTGTATCTTGTGGTTGGAGCATTTAATCCATTCACGTTTAAGGTAAATATCGATATGTAAGTTCCTATGATCATTTTCTTAATTGTTATGGGTTTGTTTTTGTAGGTCCTTTTCTTCTCTTGTGTTTCCCACTTAGAGAAGTTCCTTTAAGATTTGTTGTAGAGCTGGTTCAGTGGTGCTGAATTCTCTTAGCTTTTGCTTGTCTGTAAAGCTTTTGATTTCTCCAACTAATCTGAATAAGATCCTTGCCAGGTAGAGTAATCTTGGTTGTTGGTTCTTCCTTTTCATCACTTTAAATATATCATGCCACTCCCTTCTGGCTTGTAGAGTTTCTGCCGAGAAATCAGCTGTTAACCTTATGGGAGTTCCCTTGTATGTTAGCTGTTGTTTTTCCCTTGTTGATTTCAATATTTTTTCTTTGTCTTTAATTTTTGTCAGTTTGATTACTATGTGCCTCGGTGTGTTTCTCCTTGGGTTTTATCCTGCCTGGGACTGTCTGCGCTTCCTGGCCTTGGGTGGCTATTTCCTTTCCCATGTTAGGGAAGTTTTTGACTATAATCTCTTCAAATATTTTCTTGGGTCCTTTCTCTCTCTCTTCTCCTTCTGGGACCCCTATAACGTGAATGTTGTTGAGCTTAACATTGTTCCAGAGGTCTCTTAGGCTATCTTCATTTCTTTTCATTTTTTTTTTTCTTTATTCTATTCTGTGGCAGTGAATTCCACAATTCTGTCTTCCAGGTCACTTATCCGTTCTTCTGTCTCAGTTATTCTGCTACTGATTCCTTCTAGTGTATTTTTCATTTCAGTTATTGTATTGTTCATCTCTGTTTGTTTGTTCTTTAATTCTTCTAGGTCTTTGTTAAACATTTCTTGCATCTTCTTGATCTTTGCCTCCATTCTTTTTCCGAGGTCCTGGATCATTTTCACTATCATTATCCTGAATTCTTTTTCAGGAATGTTGCCTATCTCTACTTCATTTAGTTGTTTTTCTGGGATTTTATCTTGTTCCTTCATCTGGTACACAGTCCTCTGCATTTTTAATTTTCTCTATCTTTCTGTGAATGTGGTTTTCATTCCACAGGCTGCAGAATTGTAGTTCTTCTTGCTTCTCTAGGTTTCTTTTGAATCAGCATTAAGGTGAGCAGGACTTGACACTGGTGTTTATCCTGCATCCATACACTGAGAAGTTTCTTCACCTCCTCCATCACTTTTCCACATTTCTTTCATATTTTGTCAACATCATCATCATAGCAGACTTCACATTCCATGATCTTGTCCTTGTTCTTTAGAATCGTGCCAATAGTTGAATGATTCACATTATGAGAATTAGTGACATCTACCAAATTTTTGCCTCGCTGCACTTTTTCAATTATTTTCACTTTTGTTTCCACTGTTATAGCTTGGCACTTCTAAGCAGTACCAGATATATCACTGCTGCTTTTATATTTGCTTCCAGACATCCTGCTCTTGAAATAAAGATATTGCACTAATGGACTCTATACAGTACAGCACACAAAAGCACAACCATGTGTAGAGGATGCACGCACATGACAATGAATGCCAGACACGTGAACTAACTTACATCATTGGACACGTGAATGCATGTTCACATCTTTGAAAATTTGCAGCTTGAAGGTTCATATGTAGGGGGCTTACTGTACTAGGTATTATTACTTGTACCATCCTTTATTTTCAGTCATGCATTCAGCTATTTATTACTTCATCTCTTCAGCAGAGATGTCAGTAGGTCAAGCCTCATAGTACACAGTTGTCACCACATGCGTTGTTTTCATGAACGCTTGGAAAGTTCTTAGGCTCAGTCCAGTACCTCTTGCCCTAATCTATCCTGCACTGCACTGCCCAAACCAACCTTTCTATCTTCTAGGGTCCAATCTCATGGCACATCTTCCATGGATGGCTCCACCCTTCCCAGATCTGATGACTTACCCACTGACTGGCTTTGGCTTTCTGTATGCAATCTTGGTTACAAGATTGGTTCATCTGCTTCCTCTGACTGCTTGAATGCAGCCAAATATTATGTCTGCACTAGTCCAGGCCCTGAGATCTCACACCAGCAGAAGAATTTAGATTGGATGGCTTATGCAATTCCTTTCAGATAAATGAGGCAGTGCTGAGACGGAGAATTTCACAGCTTCTGAGTTCTCGGTAAGTAAAATTGAATATAGATAATCTTTTGGAAGGGATCTGCCATAGTTTATTTATAGCTGGGTTAATGGGAGTTGGGGGAGGTGGAGTGTGGTGTGTAGCAGATGCCGGCTAGACACTCACTGTTCCAGTTACTCACTGCTGTGTAACAACTCCAAAACTTAGTGGATTAAAACAACAATGTATTGTTTTTACTGCTCATGATTTTGTGAGTTAAGAATTTGGAAGATATATATATAGAATATATACAATATAATATTATTATAAAATATCTTTAAGTCTACTAAAGTCCTACCTCCAAAAGCTATAATTAGATTAGAGAGGAGAAAAATCTTAACTCAGGTTATATTAAGGAACATAAGAAATGGATTCCGTGCAGCGATGCACATCATCAGTTAACATGTATGTCGATAACCAAATTGTTACATCAGATTATGTAGCATTGTTCTAGAAACCAGCCCTGCATTATTCAAGAAATCCAGAAAGAATAGGGAATGGAATTATGCTGATTTTTAAATATAATTTCCCAGTAGTTTAAGAAGAATAAGTTTTTCATTTAAAAAGCCAGCGGGATCAGCAGGCAACTAAGTTCTGTTTTAGTTGGAAATCAGTTGGTGGGAATATAAAGTCACATTTTTTTTCCTAAATGGAACTAGAGAAGCAGCAGATCTAACAAGCTGTAATCAGCCAAATTTCTTTTTTCATAAATACATGAGTAAAAACTTGGGGTTTTTCCTTTTTACATGACATCTTTTAATCCAACATAGCAATAGCAAATCACCTTTGCAAATCTCAATTCCTTTTTGCCGCACAAAAATCTTTCTTTGGAGGAAGTCAAAAGAAGCTCATCTGAAATCCCACAAATCTATGGGAAATTGGGGATTTAAGAGGCCAAAATAGTCCAGGGCCATGTGCATATGAAAGTAAAGGAGCATAATTATCTTACAGGAACTCATCTGTCCCCTACTCCAAAGTAAGGCAGCCCAGGGGCACCAGTTCCCTGTAACAAAGTTGGGGAAACCTGTTAGGCCAGGGATGGGTGAGAGGGGTCAGTTGTCTTAAATAGCTGAGAGAGGATTGAGCCGGGGTTGAGGCACAACCAGGGATCTGAGAAAGACATCTAAGGCTCAGGGCCAGAGAAGAAGGGTCACCCAGTGGCCGCAAATGAGGACTGAAATGGGTCATATTAGCCTATGCCCCTCACTAGCCACTGTCCTTGGACCAGTTTCTTCATCTACACAGTAGGATTTATGATGCCTACATATCCTCTTTGACAATCAAGTGACAAAAATGCACATGAAGTGTTTAGTTCAATTCCTGGCATGTAGGTATGACCCATAAAGGGTCCAAGAGGCAATGGCAGGTCTAAAATTGGTCAATGAACAAACAGGTCAAGATCCAGCTAAGTGTCCAGGCAGACCAGGAAGGGCAAAGCAAACTGAGCACATCTCTGGGGCATTCCTAACACACTGCTGTTAGGTAAGGGTGATTGGGCACTGATTGAGGGCAGTTGCTGTCACACCCAGCATAACGATGGCATCAAACACTAATGTACCTTCCTGTATGTCACGGATCTCTTCCTCCATAGCTTGTGTGCAGGGGCATTTTTGTGTGTACATGTGTGTTTGTGTGTGTATGGCAGGGGAACTATTTAACAAATCTTATCCTACTTTCACTAACATGGTTTGCAACAGAAATGCTGAAGTGAATCCCTTTAGAGGAGGATATTCTGACCAAGCAATTACTCAGAGCATACTTTTTCTGTGGTGCACCTTTGATTGGTGCGTTCATTTTTACCGCAAGTCAAGTCAGTACCAAGAGTGTGATACTCGTGTCGGAATATCAGGGTGAAAATTCTGGCACTTCAACTTACTTAGGCAAGTGGCTTAACCATCCTCTCTGCCTCAGTTTCCTTATTTTCAAATGGGTATGATGTCAACTCATTTAATTAGGATTAAATGAGATCGTGCATTTGGAGTGCCCAAGATAATTCTTGACACAAGAAATGTTAGCTACTTTATTCTATTCCATCTCATGTCATTGCTCCAGCACTGCCATCATCCACTTCCTTGTCCTAGAGATCTTGTAGGGAACCTGGACAATCTCCTTTCTACCACTCTTCCTAAAATTTGTCATTAAGCCCATAGATTCTACAGCCATAATGTGTTAGGGCACTGCTTCCTCCCTTTCTCCCACTGACCCTCTTCTGGTTCAGGCCATCACTAGTCCATGCTGCATCTTCAGTGATAACCCCCACATGATTTCCATATATCATTATTCATGCTCCATCTCTAGGTTCCTCCCAGACCCTCATCAAAGCCACCCAGAAATGGTAAGAAGCTTTCCATAGCTCTCCAAGGCCAACCCTGACCTGGACCCATTTTGCCTATTTCCTCATCTCAATGCCCCTCCCAGGACCCCCAAAGCCATCTACAGCAGTCTTCTCCCCACTATCCCAAGAGCTCTAGCTCTTTGTGGTCACTACACTAGTCTCTTTGAGTTTTAAAAGAAGAGCTATTTCATTACAATGTTCATAGCAGCACTATTTACAATAGGTAGGACATGGAAGCAACTTAAATGTCCATCAACAGAGGAATGGATAAAAAAGATGTAGTACATATGTACAGTGGAATACCGCTCAACCAAAAAAAGGAACGAAATTGGGTCATTTATAGAGTCGTGGATGGACCTGGAGAGTGTCATACAGAGTGAAACAAGTCAGAAAGAGAAAAGTAAATATCGTATATTAACACATATATGTGGAATCTAGAAAAATGATTATCTTATTTGCAAAGCAGAGAGACACAGACGTAGAGCACAAATGTATGGATACCAAGGGGGAAAGGGGTGGGGTGGGAGGGATTGGAAGATTGGGACTGACACATATACACTATTGATAGTATGTATAAAATAGACAACTGATGGGAACATACTGTATGGCACAGGTAACTCTACTTAATGCACTGTAGTGTCCTAAGTAGAGAGGATATGTGTATATGTGTGGCTGATTCATTTTGCTGTGCAGTAGAAGCTAACACAACATTGTAAAGCACCTATACTCCAATAAAAATATTTTAAAAATTAAATAAAATAACAGAAGAGCTATCTACATCTATATATTACACCAACCATACGGCGGCTCTTGGGGTTTGAGCTCTTTTCTCGTTCAGTATTTCAATATGCCTAGCTGAGCTTGACACTTAGTGGGTGCGTCATAGATACACATTAAGTGATAAAGGGGAAAACCCAGGTCATTCTAAAGGACAAACATTTTGGTGTGAATTTCAGAACATTCCCTGGGTTGAAAGTTACTCATTCAAGAATCTCCCACGGAGAGATAAGCAAGCCCTACTTGTTGAGTTGTGTATAATTAGACTATGACAAATAGGTCCAGAGCATGTCATAAAGAGTAGTCTCTTTGTGAGCAGAAGCTCCCTTGCCCTTGAGGAGCTTTCAGTGTCACTCTAATCTTGTATTCTAAAATCTTGGGTATATTTCTGTCAAACAGAGGCACCTCCTGATTTCCTTCTTCGTGGGTGGACAGTAGAGATGTGTGGAGTCCCAGACATCAGAAAAACACACAATTATATGTGTTCAGCTATTCGACAATTCAGTGGTATTCAGCACGGTCAGTATATCCTTATTTAGTGCCTAATACATGCAAAATGCAAAGCTATAAAATAAGAAGGGAGATGGGCAGTCACAAATGCAATAATTACCCAGTTTGGCCAGACTGTAAGGCGCTAGTGGATGCATATGGAAAATGCCACTGGAAAGGTAAATTAAGATAGAATGGTAGAAAGACTTGAATGCCAAACTGAAGAATGATGGATTACTAGCTGGGTGTACATGAGTCTCATCTCTTAGCAGACAGATGCAGGCATCGTGCCCTTGCAGTATGACTTCTGCCTTGTTATACCAACAAGACTCATGACTTAAAAGAAATCCAGTTCAGGTTTCCACTTTGCCTCTGTCATGGAATGGAGGGCTCACAAGTCAGGTTGCTTCCCCAGGTCCACGGTCTGGAGAAAATGCTGAAAGCTGAGGGAATGGATCTGAAATCCTCAGTTCTAAGGAAGCAGCTCAAACCCTCCAGCAGTGAGACCCCAGGGGCTTCCTGGGAAGCAGGTGTGAGAAGCATCAGGGAGCTGCTGGCACCAGGATAGGGAGCACTGAAAAGACACCTTGATCTCCAGCAACAGACATGGGTTCAAATTGTGGTTGGTCATTTATTTCCTTTGTGGCTTTGAATGTCATTAACTTTCTGTACCTCTGTTCACTCATCTGTCCAATGGGAGAAGACAAAATTCCTGGCTGAATGGACACCTTTTTTTCCAAAATTGTGTCCATTTCCCCAATGATCAGTTGTTCAAAATAATAAATGAAGCTAAATCTGGACTTGGAATCTACAACTACAGTCTGACTAAATGAGCACACAACAGCAGCTCCAGGACTAGACGGCATCCACAGGGGGACAATCAGGGTGGAATTCGATGCAGAATGACTGTGCGCCATGAGGACGCCTTTTTACTTAACCCTTTCTTTCCCTTTCCTTTTCACCTTACAGACCAAACTGAGGGTGCTACCTGTGGGTAACATCAAAGGGTTCTGTGAGGTTTAAAATGAGATCACAGGACAGCTGTATGCGCAATTGTTTTGTAATCTGTAAAGTCCCGTGCTATGAGTTACTGATGAGGATGATGACAATGACAATGATGATGGTGATGGTGATGGTGATTCTCAGGGGTTCGGTCCCTAGGAAAGCATACAACGGTGGCCTGTCTTTTCCAATGTTTTCGTCTATATGTTTATGTATATTTACTTACCTCTACCCTATATTATCGATAGAGAGGATTTAAGGCCGTTTAAAACCAATATAGTAATGGCATGTTTCGAAAATAAAATGAAATTGAAAATAGGAACAAGAAAAAGGGATAATGCCATTATTTGGAGTAGAAGAGTTAATATAATCTCTGGGTCATCAGCTTCTGGCAGCCAAGGCAAAGAGGAGAGCATGAACCACCCATCACTTTCATTACCAGAGCAGAAGAAGCCAGGCAGTTCTTCAGGAGAAGTGACTGATACTAAACTCCAGTAGGAATGCTTCTAGGGTGTCCATGGTCAGACATAAAGTCCAGAGGAGCAGCTGACCCTGGTTGGGTTGGGGCTCAGGGGAAAGGAAGGCTTTTGGGTAAAGGATAGCTCAGGTGAGTCTTGAAGAGGACCAGAACTGGATCGGGAAGGATGGGCATTCTAGGCAGGGAAGCAGCATGTGCAGACGTGGTCGACGCAGCCCCTGCATTCATGACGACATGTGGGTGCCCCATAAATATGTGTCCAATGGAAAAAGCCAAAGAGGATATGAATAAACCAGTCAGAAAACAAAACCAAAGGACTAGTTAGCTCAGAAATTCAACACAGCCAAACTTGCCGGCCGCTTCAATGAGTCTGTGTGTTATTTAATAATGCAATAGTAACATGCTTAAACGGAAGCCTTCTTTGTCTTTCTTTTGCTACAATCTATGTCTAAATGGCACCAAGCAATGTGACTCTCTCTGGAATATTCTAGCACCATAATGCTTCCCCAGCAGGCATTGATATCAGCAAACCTCCGGAGGGGAGGGGACACAAGGCTTCCTCCCAGGTGACAAAGCCAGACTGACTTTTTGAATAAGAGAAACTGAAAAACTCCCAAAGCACCTTGTCGATTAGCTGACACTGAGTCTTTTCTGCAGCCTGATGATGCACAGGTTGTAGCAGAGCTAAACAAGCAATGATAGCTAACAGTTCAGAACCCAGTTACTGTTTATTTAACAAACTGGGGAACCTGACTTCTATTGCATGCCAGCTCATGAAGGCACTAGGGATCCAGGTAAATAAACCACTGTCCTTTCCTTCTCCCATGGCTCTCGGCCCCTCTCTGCCCATTGTTCTCACCTCATCCCATTTGCCTCTTTGGTCTCTCCCTCCGCAATTCTCTCCCCCTACACCCATTTCTCTCTCTTCTCTCTTTTCCTCTTCCTTTTTCTCTCCTTCCCCTCCCCTCTCCCCATCGAAAAGTGCTTTATCCTCAGGGTCTCCAATGTCACACTGACATGTCTAGAAATGGGTCATTTTTCACTCACTCTGCTCCTTATTAAGAAAGTTCATTCAATCCAGTTACTCATGTATCCTTTCAGCTCTGGGGGGAAAAACCTCCTGTTATGTCTTTGATAATTTCTTACCCATCTATTTTCCTTTTCTCTCAATAGATTGCATATTGGGTTTGGTAGGCAGAAAAATGGTCCCCCAGAGATGCTCATGTCTAATTCCCAGGACCTGTGACCCACAGCTGTCAGAGCAAGAAGGGAGCTCAAGCATCCCCCCCACCTCCCACTGCCATTCAGCATTGCAGACGAGTTCTCAGAAGAAGGGAACTGCCAAGGGGACAAGGATTTCGTGAGCAGCTACTAGCTCCTCTGCAAACTTTTGAGACTGCATTCTCTGACTTTGCAACACATGGCAACAGATTGTTGAATCTCTAGGAGCCAGAACTCTGAATTTCATTTAGCTTTTAATTAACTGGAATAGACTAAGAACTCAGTGGCAGCCTCCTGATTGCAATCTGTGGATGGATGGGCATTTTTATCTGAAAATGATGACCAGCTTATCTTCTGTCGTGCAGCTATCACACATGATATGTATCTCTCGTTATCCCAGCCAATCAACACAGAAAGTTTATTAAGATTCTATCATTCGAAGTTATCACCAATGATAGAATTTTTCATCTGAATGTGCTTGTGTGCAATACCGTATTTTGTCTAAGAGACCCTCGAGGAGAACAAGAGAGGGAATGTTATCATTAAGGAGGGTGCAGTGAATCTACGGTCAACGACCAAGTCATTGAAGGAATGTGGCCGCCCAGATGACTCTAATAACCTGATCACTTAAAAAGAAGTTTATTACTCCTCTTTAAAAAAAAAAAATTGACATGGCTACAGAGGAAGGAATCAGAGTGATCCTATAGTAAGAAGGAAAAAAAGCAATTGCTTAGGTGAGTAACTGGAAAGGCAAGCCATATGATTCTATGTTTTGCTAAAAGAGGGCTCTGACCTTCCTAGAAGCCATAAAAAAAATAAAGAAATGTGATCAGTTCTGAGACTTTGGGGTCCCATGAAATGAATCCATTATTTATGAGAAGCCAGCTTTCACCTGGGTCATCTATGGACGGGAAATTTAGAGAAGAACACACTCCCTCAATCACTCAGGTATTAATCCATACAATCAACACATTTCCCTTGATGTGTGGTCACCCTGTTGGTGCTGGGTTTTCAGTGCTAAATCAAACTTACCTGTAGACAAGCCACGCTGTGTGGCAAGTAGGCAGTGAGACAATCACAGTAAAATGTGAGGATGCTTCTATGGAGGTGTGCGAAGCATCCACTGAGGACCCAGGGGCTCGGCTGATCTCCTGAGCTCTGTGAAATTGGGGATGTTTTCATGGACAAGACATAGATGTAAAAGAGAGACATTCATCTAGGAGATGAGGAAGGCGACCTAAGTGAAGTCAGGCACGGAGATGAGACACAATCATACATCATGATTGATTTCTGTGTGGGCTGTTATCGATAAGTGTTATCCTCTCTTCCCTGGCTGAAAGCTCCAAGGGACCACTCTGGATTCCCCCTTCAATGTCACACTCCCAGCACAGGATCTGGCATGTGGTGGTGGTTGAACAGGTTCCTAAGGAAAGAATGAAGGAAACAAGAGACGTACTGAACAAAGCCTTGGTAACCTGGAGCTGTGGCAGATGCTCTTGGCAATTAGGCAACCAGAATTATCTGCTTAAGATTTTACCAAAGTAATTTGGTCAGCATTGTTTGTCTAACACTGTTCAGAGGTCCACATAGAGGATTTTATCAGTTTTCCAGAGACCTCTGGAGTTTACAAGACTGCTTGACATCCTACATCTAAGCTGATGCCCACAAACATCTGATAAGGGAAAGTATTAGCCTGGTGCAGTATGAGGCTGGGAATAAGTCTAGGGGCAATAATTTTGCTCTAACTCCTTCCTGTTACATTGTTGTTCGGGTCTATGTATCTGCCTCCCCCACTTATGCTGTGAGTTCTCTGCATTTTCATAGCAAATTCCAAAAACCTTGGATGAAATCAGAATTGCACCACCTGGGAGCTGAGTGAGCCTTGGGCACACAAATAACTAAGCTTTTCTGAATTTTAAATGCCTCTTCAGGTAAATGTAGAGAGAACGAAATTTGTCCGTACACAACTCAAAAGAGTTGCAAAACTTCTGGTGTCCCCAAACCCGACATGGTCAATCTCCAAAGTCTTCAAACGCTCCCCACCACCCACTCTCCTCTTTCAAACCATACCTACTATCTTGGGAGCAGGTCTGAAAAACTCTGTTCTCCCGACATCCTTTCACTTCTCCCCATTTTTAGAAAAATAAGGAACAGGGAGGCTCCCAGCAGGCTCTCCATCTTCAGCCTTTCACATCTCTCCAGGACCCCAGGACTCCCGTCTTTCCTCACCATCTTTCTTGTTAGGAATTCCTGAGTTTTTACCCAGTTAGGGGACCTATTCCCCTAATATTTCAACAAAAATGAGGCCCTCTCTTTAGAGGCAGGGCCATACTCTGAGGAGTAGCGCTGGATTACAGGCATTTTAGTAAGCAACCATTAAACAGGTTCTGGCTGCCTGTTAACGCAGTGAGGTCTCCTAATTGGGTACAGTGAAAAACAAGCTAGAAGAACCCTGGCCCAGAAGACTGTGCAAAAAAATCCTTTTTTCTTTTTTTTTTCCATCATTCAGCTTTATTTTCACGCTGGTTTTTGGTTCCCCAAGAACTGCATGAGTCATCGTCTTGGCCACCTGACAGGGGCTCCCTGGGACTGGGCACTGTGGGCAGGATGCCTCTGAAAAGAGATGAAGAGAGAGGAATCATGCTTATCTTTACCACCACTGGGGAAGGCCCAGGCTGAGGGCAGGAAGAGGCTCCAGTGCCACCTGGGGAGAGAACAGAGAGAGGCTTGGGCACCAACTCCCAGTGGCCACTCAACACAAGGCCATGACCCCCAGGGTCACTGTGACTTACTGGAGCAAGCACAGTCTTCTGGGCCAGGTTCTTCTAGCTTGTTTTTCACTGTACCCAATTAGGAGACCTCACTGCATTAACAGGCAGCCAGAACCTGTTTAATGGTTGCTTACTAAAATGCCTGTAATCCAGCACTACTCCTCAGATTATGGCCCTGTCTCTAAAAAGAGGGCCCCATTTGGGGAGCTTCTTGGTCCTGAGAGTTAACAGAGGCTCAGGAAGGATACACGGCACGGGATTCACAGTCACTGGCCTTCCACTGCTGGAGACAATTTAACATCTGAGGGAAGATGAGAGGAAAGGAGGGACCAGCCCTCTCTGCCCTGCCTCATCTGCTCCTGACTATATGCTCCTATAAGAAAAGTGATAAGTAGCCTGAAACCCATAGTACCAGGGCCTACCCTGTGTCCATGATCCTTGGCAAGCCCTTCCACTCACCCCCTTAACCAGAGTGGGACCTAACCCCCTAATATTTCAACTCTCCTTTTCTAGAGCCGTGGGGGCCACTTTGAGTGTCTCTGGCTCTGCCTCGGGAGCCCTAATTCTTCACTATTACCTGGGAACCTCTGACAACAGCCCTTCCTCGGAACTCATTAACTGGGCTTCCCCGTTAATTCATTAGCACTCAGGAGCCCTGGCGATGATCTTTCTCTTCCTCCTGCAGTCTCTGCCCTTACAAATTTCATTTCTGAGGTTTCTCTCACATTTCGTTTACTGTGACACCATTTATGAAGTTCTCCCTCGGCAGGAGAGGAGTCAAAAATAACTATATATCATTTTAAATTGCTCCCGTTGGTAACGCTACATTTTAAGAATATCAACGGAAAAAAAGTGTCTAATGACAGGGCTACAAGTGGATAAAGAGCTGACAGGGTAATTGCATTACCAGATGCTTCCATACACCAGTTCACTGCTTCCCAGGCCTATTTGAAGCAACGGGTGTCAGGTCAGTAATTAGGCTCTTGCAGACAAACTGGAAGTACCATCTGATCACTTTTGAACACCCCCATCACTCCCATTTATGCCAAGTTCAATGTGAAGCACACCGTCACCATCCTTTTCCCTCAAGGCTGCCAAAAGTTCCCGGGGACATCTCCCCCGCCCCGTCGCTCCCACACAAGTTAATAAATTAATGCTTCCCCCACATGTCAGAGAACTTGCTCCCAGGATCGCAGGACTTTGGTGCCTGTTGATAACAAAAACAGCCAATAACAACTTAGACTCTGCTTTTTGATTCTTCTCCTCTGACTGTAGGCTGGCTGCCATTCACACTCAGGGTTTCTTCATGTTAATTTCTTTGTTTGATTTCCTAATGTGATCATCACCTTGGAATAGTGCAAAGGCCACAAGAGATGGGACAACTGGAGTTAATTGACTCGATCTTGAATGTAAGCTCAGTGGTTTATCATTCAGTCACCTGATCTTTCATATTCTTGGTTTCTTTTTTCCTCTCTGGTAGAATGGGGTAAACAAACCTCACCTCACAGGGGTTGTTGTTTGGATTAGAATTGAAATAAACAAAGAACCTGGCCAAGTGCCTGGACCAGAGTCAGTATTCAATCTGCTATAGTCAATGTTATCATTGTTATGCTCAATTCCACTTAGCAAACGTGGACCACAGAGTAAATATTGACCTTGTAATCCCTTGGTTTTTAGCCCAAATTCTTTTTTTTTTTTTTTTTTTTTGCAGTACGCGAGCCTCTCACTGTTGTGGCCTCTCCCGTTGCAGAGCACAGGCTCTGGACGCACAGGCTCAGCCGCCATGGCTCACGGTCCTAGCCGCTCCGCGACATGTGCGATCTTCCCGGACTGGGGCATGAACCCGTGTCCCCTGCATCGGCAGGCGGACTCTTAACCACTGTGCCACCAGGGAAGCCCCTGGCCCAAATTCTTAAACTAAATTGTCTTATATTTATGGAGATGCAAAGGTCCTGGATTCTCGTCCCTTTTAATCTGAGAGTCACAGGAATTGTTCACTTAAAGATGGTGGAGAAAATGAATTTTTTCTCTACCCTCAACTCTGAAACCCTACGAAAAATAGCAATCTTTTTAAAGTGAATGAGACTAAGAGAGAAGATATATCATCTTCAAATGATATAAGGGCATTATCACCACTTTAAACCATAAACTATGGTACACACATGCCAAATACCACCTGGTCTAAACCTACGTGGAGGAGGATGCTGAACAAAGATACACTCCAGCTTCAATCTCAAGCAGAATGTATTGTCCCTAAAAGGCCAACATTTTGAGCAGTATAGCCAATGGTTACTTGATTAAAGATCTAGGGTTGTGTATTAAATATAGAAGAGGTGAATAATGCCCTTGTAGAGGTCCTATCCAAGAACACGTATTGTCTAAAGAAGAGTGAGCTCCAGCAATAATCATGTCATTGCCTCCTAGCTGATGAATATGGGTAGCAGTCAAGTGGATTTCCAAGAGGGAGAGGAGACAGGAAATTCAAGATGGTAGCACAGAGAATTTGTGGCCATGCTGTTAGCCACAGCAACATCCCGAATGTTGAAAACTCAGGCAAGACATCCCCCAGGATGAGAGAAATAATAGCTCTTGTGAATAGAATGAAAGATTCAGTTTTCCCAGAGTTGTGACTTCAATCTGTCCTAGCTCACTTTACCCCTGTCCTTCTTCATGTCATTTGTCTATAGGCAGCCTGAAAATATTTTAGCCATGAAAAGATGTTAATAATACCAAAAGAAATATTAACAAAAGATATGTATGTATATTGCAGGAAGGGTTACTCAGGTTGATGGAAAGGAGCTCAGAAAAATAATTCTACATAGTTTTGAGGGAATTTTTCTCTATATAAATAAATTACAGGAAGTCATACAATCATTGAAAGAAGAGGTTATCAGATACAACAAGAACTGATAATCTAGAAAATAATTTTTAAACGGTATTAGAGATGGAAATCATTTTAGACGAAAAACAGATAAACACAATTGATTTATTTTAAGTTGGAGAATATACTCGAAAAAAATCACACAAAATACAATGGAAAAGAAAAGCAACAAAAGGCATTATAGAAAGGTAACATATAAAAAAGCTAAATAAGAGCCAGTATATGTATAATTCATGCTTCTGAAGAAAATAATCAAAAACCTATTCAATGATACCTTAAAAGGAAGTTTTCTTACATGAAGACTATAAATTCTACAGAGCAAGTAATATATTACACCTCAGGAAAAAAAATAATACAACATGTTCAACATTAAACGAAATTCCAGTGAAATGATTGCCCTTCAAATGTAAAGAAAAAGATCATAAAGGCATCTAAATAAAGAGAAACAAATTACCCAGATGGACCTCAGTATTCAAAGCCAGAAGAGAAACAGTATACCCCCAAATTGCATACTAAGCCATACTGGCCTTCAGCCATAAAAGTAATAGACAGATACTATCAAGGATGCAATAACTAAGGGACTATAGTAGCCATGAGACATTCCTTAAAACTCTCCTGGACTGTAATCCCAGTCAGTAATCCTAGGAATAAAAATAATGACCTCAGGAATAGAGAAGCTACAGTAAGACTAGTGGAAGACATCGAGTCCATTCACATATAGAAGTAAGATTAAACAGCTGCAAAAATTATGATTAAAGAACAACATAAATATAAAAAACATGTAAACCATAAAAATGATGCAACAAGGTAAAATTTTAAAGGAAAAATAATAATATAACTAACAAAAATCAGGGACTAGAGGGAGAGATGATGAAAGGAAGTAATTGACTCGATCTTGAATGTAAGCTCAGTGGTTTATCATTCAGTCACCTGATCTTTCATATTCTTGGTTTCTTTTTTCCTCTCTGGTAGAATGGGGTAAACAAACCTCACCTCACAGGGGTTGTTGTTTGGATTAGAATTGAAATAAACAAAGAACCTGGCCAAAACTTTTATCTAATTTTTAATGAAGAAATATTTATCTAAAGATGAAATTGTTCTTTATAAATGAAGTAAAAAATGCCCTTGATTTTTACTAAAATCGTAGTTATATTTTTTTCTAGAAAGAGATATTCTTTTTAGCTGTATTTTCATTTGTTTCCTATTATATACATAAAGATGCCCAGAATAATGACTACCAAATTTTGACAATTGTTACTTCTGAGTAACTTAAAATTAGATTTTTAAAAACTTTTTCACTTCTTTTAATTGCTTGCATTTTTTCATAATTATCAGAATTTGTAATAAAAGAACAATTATTTATTCTTGTAACAAAGTTTAGCATCAGAGAAGAGCCAGTGAGAGACATGAGTAAGACCACTAGGTACATGGCCAGCCATCCCCATTTTCTCATGGTTTCTTGGGCCCAAGTTACAGGAGAGCTACATATGTGGTTATCTAATGCTCTCCTTGTGTTTGTAGGTCAAAAACAATCCTTCCCACATCACTATCTACTGAGCCATACTACCCACTAGAGGCATCTGAGCCTTTGGAGCTGAGACCACTGAGAAGAGAAGTTGGTGAAGCACCATCTTGAAACAGAGGCCTCCCTCCTTCTGTCAGTTCATCCCTCCTCAATACCATTCTGTGCCTCCCACTTCACTTAGAGTCAAACTTGGAGTCTTCACCATGTCCCGCGGGGCCCTGTGACATCTGGCCACAAACACCTCACTACCCCTATAGCCACACCAGCATTGTTATCTATTTCCAAATGCTCCAAGCTTCTTCCCACTTTGCAAACTTTGTTTTTCCTTTGCCCAAGATGCTTCTCCCCCAGATCTTTACAACATCTCCTTGTCCAGACATCAGCTCACCACCTCAGTAATGCCTCTGTGATGACCTATTCCACTCCACCCCTGAAACGCTTTATGTCCTTCTTAACTTATACCATTATCTGAAACCATCTCATTCATTCATTCCTTTACTTTTTTATTGTGTCTTCCCCCCTCTAGACTCCAGGAGACAAAGGACCACCTCTAGTTGTTCTCTGCTGTGTCCCCAGTGCCTGGAACTACCCCTGGCATATAGTAAGCACTCAATGAATGTCTGTGGAAACAGGACAGGCCTCATGAGCATGGGACCTGTGCAGATACACACGACCTCAAGTTCAGAAGGACCCTTCACTTGAATTAAGCTCTGCTATTGCTGTTGTGAGATTCTTAGTTTTGGGGAGAAATGTATCATATTTCCAGTGTGCATTGGCCTCTACAAATTAGGGAGTTAGTTCCGTGTGGAATAAACAAATGAATGAATACATGCCACCACTACACCAATTGCTTTAGCCTCAAAGCCTCAGTTTCCTGCAAGGTAAGGAGGATAAAACCTCCCCTGCCTAACTCACAATGCATCACAGGATCCTAACAGAGAGTGTTCAGAAGGCATAGCCAGGGAGGATTCTTCAAGACATACCTCCTCCCAACACACAGCTGGTCTGCACAACTGACAAGGCCCAACCTACACTTCTGTAGCACTCGGAGATTTTTGTTTAACTTCAAAGGCCCTTTGCATATACTGTTTTCTCTGGATTGACCACCCCGTTGTCTGCCTAGCTAGCTGCCCATGACCATCAAGACAAAGAGAGGGTATTTCCTGCTCTAGAAAGCCTTCCCACCCTGAGGATCCGTGGACACTACTCTAAATTCCCTCAAAGCACTTTGCTTGCTTTTATCACCACACTGTGATAAAAGTGTGGTGATAAAAGCAAGTGAGGCAGGCATTGTCTTGTGAGGCAGGAATTGTCATTTCTTCATTTCACAAACCTTTTCTGCTCCTCCACTGCATGTGAGGTCCTGCGATTAACACCTGGGATCCAGAGGTGTCTGAGGCTCCACCTGGCAGGGTAAACAGACAAGTCTTCCATCTCTTCTTCCAGCTCTGCTGAGACCACGGAAGGGGCTCAATAATTGTTTGTAGAAGGAATGAATGACTTAGAGTCAGGATTAAGACTTGGGGGACCTCCTGGTTTCTTACCAAGATGGCCACACATTCGCAGCATGACCTTGGACAAGTCATTGACCTTTTTATGCAAGAAGTTTCCCCTTCTGCAGATAGTCAGGAAGGGAAGAACCAGACTAGATGTCCTCTCTCTTGTTTTCCCTCTTGTCTGGAGCCAAGAGTCTATAAGTAATCGATCAAAATACCACTGGAAGTTGGCATTTATTAGGTGCATCTTAGGTACCGGGAATTTGTACTAGCATCTCCTCTGGTCAACCATCTCATAGAGCAGATGATTATTTTATCCCAGTTTTTCAGAAGAGGAATGCATGGCCTAGAAATTTTAATACATTTTATCCATTGTCACACAACTTTTAAATGACCATTTCAGGGTTAGAACTTACCTATCTGACCCAAAACCCCTGCTTCAAACTACTACACAACCCTGTTCCACACCCCCAGTCTCACCTTGGGTCCAGTCCCAGGTCCCCAGCTGGTCTAAAAACAGAGAACCAAACTGAATTAAGAACAGGGAGTAGAAGATTCTGCATATTTCATGTGCTTTTTCCACTGGCCACCCTCCAGTTAGCCAGGGTTGGAAAACTGTGCATCCCTCTCTCCTGGTACGTGCAGCACCCCTCAAACCCATGGAAGTCAGTCTCCAAGGGGCTTCTGTGATTGACACCTATGGCCTGTAACTCACATTCATCTGGGTCAATCAGAAGTGGTGATCTGTCCTCAAGAAGTTCGATCCCATGTCCCCCTTCCATCCATCCAAAGTCGACACTCAGATGCTTGATTTGGTGACAAAAGAGCTCCTGTGTGGCTGCCAGGAAGTCGATCTGGTGATGGGTCCTCCAAGTGATAGCTCCAGCCCTTTCACCAGGCTCACCCTCTGACAGTTATTACTGCTGCAATAAATTCTTCAGTAAAACAAACAGGCACGCTGTAAATTTATTAGTCTGGGCACTCTGTGTTACTTAACATAACAGCTAGTCTTAAACAGGTAACTACTGCAGTAAATAAACCAGTTTATTTAGGCACTGTCAGCCTTAAGTGTTCACAGGAGCCTGAAGAAATGGCATTGGCCTTTCTAAGCATGATATACGCTCACATAAATTACATTTGCCCACTCAGAGATTTGAAGGCAGCAGACCCCCTGGGAAGAGCGTGGCATCTCAGAACATCTCTGTGAACTTCGAAGAGGCTATGGACAGGAGACACAGAACTAAATATGTAAGTATATATGTAGATGGAATTTGTGTATGTGATCTCCGTGTAAAATAAACCAGTGCCCTAAATTTTCATAGTATGGGAATGCATGTGAAATAGACTGAAGGTTTTGTTTTGTTTTGTTTTTGTTTTTATGCTGAGCTGTTTGCAGAGAACTAAATGGATAACAGAATACAGTAGAAGAGAGGAGAGAACTAACATTTGATGAACTGGGCCTTTGGAGGTCAGGCAGCCTGACTAATCATCTTTATATCCTCCAAGGCCTGATGCATCTCCAGGCACTAAGTGTAGGCAAAGGATAAATGCTGGGCTTCCCTGGTGGCGCAGTGGTTGAGATTCTGCCTGCCGATGCAGGGGACACGGGTTCGTGCCCCGGTCCGGGAAGATCCCACATGCTGCGGAGCGGCTGGGCCCGTGAGCCATGGCCGCTGAGCCTGCGCGTCCGGAGCCTGTGCTCTGCAGCGGGAGAGGCCACAAAAGTGAGAGGCCTGCGTACCGCAAAAAAAAAAAAAAAAAAAAGATAAATGCTGAGTTTCTGTGCCAGATCCTGAAGTGGGCTCTTTATACAAAATATTTATTGGGGCAGGTATTAGGCTCCCAGAGCTGCTGTAACATAATCACCACAAACTGGGTAGCTTAAAACACAGAGATTTATTCTCTCACAGTATTGGAGGCTGGAAGTCTGAAATCAAGGTGTCAGCAGGGCCTTGCTGTCTCTGAGACCCTGGAGAGAATCTTCCTATGTCTCTTCCAGGTTCTGGTGGTGGTGGCCACCCTTGGCTTTCCTTGAGTTGCAGCTGCATCAGTCCAATACCTGTCTCCATCATCACATGGCCTTCATCTCCATATCTGTGTTTCTCTTCTTACAAAGAGACCAGTCATATTGGATTAAGGGCCCATCCAACTCAAGTATGATGCCATCTTAACTAGTTACATCTGCACCAGCTGTGTCACCAAACGAGGTCATGTTCTGAGGTTCTAGCAAGGACATGAATGTGGGGGACACTATCCAGGTAGTATAGATACCTTCCATGCATCAAGGTGCTTCAAAGAGCAGCATCTCATTTCACCTTTGCCTTTTTGGAGTAGGAATTCTTATGCCCATTTTAAAGATGAAGACACTAAGATTAGGAGAAGTTAAATCTTGAACAATGTTCTAGAGCTAGTAACTGATGATGTCAGTGTTCCAGCTCAGCTCTGATTCCAAAGTCCTCCTTTTCCCCAAGGCTCTGAGAGTCGATCCTCTGTCCAGTGCTCAAACCACGTGAAGATTCCTTAGACCCCTCTCTTTATTTTTTTAAATTTTTATTGGAGTATAGTTGACTTATAATGTTGTGTTAGTTTCAAGTGTACAGCAAAGTGAGTCAGATATATATATATATATATATATATATATATATACATTCTTTATCAGATTCTTTTCCCATATAGGTCATTACAGAATATTGAATAGAGTTCCCTGTGCTATACAATAGGTCTTTATCTATTTTATATATAATAGTGTGTACATGTTAATCCCAATCTCCTAATTTTAGAGCTCTCTCTTTAAAAAGCAGCATGTGTGCAGGCGTGCATGTGTGTCTATGTGTTTAATGATGCTCATTGCATTGGAAGGCATAGTTTGAATTGTTTAAAGGCCAATTGTCAAAGCTCAAAGAGCCAGGGCCTAGAGAAGACAGTATATAATGGAACCAAAGCTTTCTTCAGACCATATTTGGATTCAGTTGCCTGTTGCCCAGAGCCCTGAAAATAAATGTACGGATAGATAATTATTTCCTGCCCCACATATTACCAAATATGACTGTGCCCGTCTGATGACCAAGGAGCCGACCCATTGTTCAAGTGCAGAGCCCCACCCCCACTTGGCTGCAAAAAAATGTGGTTTCACTTTCCTGTGAATCCCAACTCAAAAAATAGAATGACATACAGTCAGCAGATGCCCTGTGCTGGCTCGCCGCTGCCTGGCCCTGGGATCAATTAGACAAACATGGAGCAATGGACTTCCTCTGAATATGGTCAGGAAAACAGTCTCAGGATCTGGGGATTCCGGCCCCCGCTGCTTGAGAGATGGGGCTCAGTTCTTACACAGCGTCCCTTCCCTAAAGGTGGGACCACCTGGAAATCCATTGCACTTGGCCTTGGGGCAAGTTCCAAGTGAGAATGAGGACAATGGATATCATCTATTCCCACTCAGGGAGAGAAAGTGCAACAACAAGAAAACACATGAGGTTTGGAGACACCAAAAGACCTAGATTTGAAACCTACTCCGTTACCCTCCGGCCGAGTGACTTTGAACAAGTCACTTCACCTCCTTGGTCAGTTTATGGGAAATGAATCAATCGCACCTACCTATGTATAGATCTAACAAGCCAACACAGATAAAATTCCAACCCAGAGGTGGACTTTATCATTAGACTCACCCCATTCGCTGTAAATGGGGAAACCAAGGTGGACTTTGATCATTATAATCTTGACTAGTAGAGCCACGACTTGGAGGGCATTATGCTAAGTGAAATAAGTTGTACAGAGAAAGACAAATGCTGTATGATATCACTTATATGTGGAATCTCAAAGGTACGACAAACTAGTGAATACAACAAAGAAGAGAGACTCACTGATACAGAGAACGAACTAGTGGTTACTGGTGGGGAGAAGGGGAGGAGGGGCAATACAGGGGTGGGGAGTGGTAGGTCCAAAGTATTGGGTGTAAGATGGGCTACAAGGACGTATTGTACAACATGGAGGACATAACCAACATTTTCTAATAACTGTAAATGGAGTGTAACCTTTAGAATTTGTATTAAAAATAAATTATAAAAATAAAGTTTTCTTAAAAAGCCAAAAAAAAAACGAAGATTTACACCCAGATCTCCATCACAATCAAGGGTATGCAGTTCAGAGTAGAAGCAGTGGAGGACTCCCTATGAGATACTGCCTTCAAAAGGTATATTTCTGCCCCAGTGTCTAAACTAGTGAACTGTCTATTCACTTGTGCATCTGCCCCACTGGACCACGGGCTCCCTGAGAGCACAGGCATGGATCCTTCATCTCAGTACATCAAGTGTCTTCTGGACAGCCTGGCACATGGAAGGTTTAAGGAATATTTATTGAACAATGGAAGGGGACAGAAACCCTCCTTGGTGCCCCCATAGCACCTACACTTCCCCTATTATGGCCCCGGGACCATCCTGGGGGAGATTGCTTGTCTGCAAGGGTTTCTTCCTCAGAAAATTCAAGCTCCATGGTGCCAGGGTTTAAGGTGCCCTCAATGCACTCCTATGACTTAGTGCAATGCTTGGCACATGGCAGGTGAAAATCACTGGTGAACTATTTCCAGTAGCCAAGACATGGAAGCAACCTAAGTGTCCATCAACAGAGGAATGGATAAAGAAGATGTGGTACATATACACAATGGAATACTACTCAGCCATAAAAAAGAATGAAATAAGCCATCTGCAGCAACGTGGATGCAACTAGAGATGATCATACTGAGTGAAGTAAGCCAGACAGAGAAAGACAAATCATATGATATCATATGGATATTATATTACATATATATTATGTGTGGAATCTTAAAAAAATGAACTTATTTACAAAACAGAAACAGATTCACAGACTTAGAGACAAACTTATGGTTACCAAAGGGGAAAGGGGGTGGGGGGGAATAAATTAGAAATTTGGGAGTAACATATACACACTACTGAATGTAAAATAAATAAACAACAAGGACCTATTGTATAGCATGGGGAACTATACTCAATATTTTGTAATAACCTATATAGTAAAAAAATTCTGAAAGATATAGATGTGTGTATATATATATATATATATATATATACACACACACACGTGTGTGTGTGTGCATGTGTGTGTATAACTGAATCACTTTGCTGTACACCTGAAACTAACACAACATTGTAAATCAAC
This sequence comes from Monodon monoceros, assembly GCF_005190385.1. Lineage (NCBI taxonomy): Eukaryota > Metazoa > Chordata > Mammalia > Artiodactyla > Monodontidae > Monodon > Monodon monoceros. Next base: position 168,262,454 of record NW_021703778.1, read on the forward strand.
TATACTTCAATTTAAATTTTTTTTTTTAATTACTGCTGAAAAGAGATTGAGAAGCTTCCCACAGTACACTGGGGGAGAGAAGGGGAGGGTGAATTTGATCTTATGGAACACTTACAATGTGCTAGACACCGTCCTTGGTACCTTCCTCTCTACTGGTCATCACATCTTTTGCAAACACACACACAAACACACACACACACACACACACGCATACATGCATGCATGCAGGTTCATCCCCATTTTTACAAATAAGCAAAACTGAGGTTAGAGGAGGGAGCCACCTTTTCCCAGACCACACAGCTGGTGAATGTCAGCGTTCCAACTGAGCGCAGCTCTGACTGCGAAACCCTTGCTACATTTCATTGCTTCTTCAAAACCTGAGAAAAACACTGCCAGCTTTGCCATTTTACCTAGAACCAGCTGGGAGCCCCTCCCTTCTTGACCTCCTGCCACCCCTGGAGTGAGGGGTTCACCATGGGAGCCCACAGAGCTGGACAGTGAACTCTGCAGGCTGCAGGCAGAAGCGAAGGGCTGGACCTTCTGGCCAACACAACTTTAATACCCCAGGACCTTCTGTACAAACCTGGGACCCTCGGTCATGGTCAGGGGGTGGTGGGTGAAGGGAGAGGGGAAACCCCCGTCCCCGAGCTCTGAGGAAGACCGATCAGTGCACCGGTGTGAGCTGACCCTAATAAGCCTGTGTTCCTGTGGCCAGTCACCATGAACCAGGGGATGGAATGTCGCTTTTGGTGGCCACGGTTTCCTCGGGCACGTGGGCGGCCACTTCACAGTGTGACATCCAGCCTCCTGCATCTGCTCTCGACCTCTGACGAGCCCCAGGGAAGAAGCAAGGAGGCCTGTTGCACAGGAACTTCAGGGATTTATGGAAAGAAACTGTGAATCCTGGAGCCATCGACAGCTTATTTAGGAAGCAAGAGGAACAGCAGCTGGAGAATTCAATAGCGATTGAGGGCATGCTGAACACTTACTTTCATAATCCCTTTCAACCCTCAAAACGATGCCTTGATTGGCCATTTTCAAGTGAGAACTAAGGCTTGTCAGACATGTAGATAAGGAAGACAGTGGTGGAGCAAAGTGCTTCTACTCCAGACCCAATATTAAATCTGGGAACAAGAAGCTAAAGTTAGAATCTTAGATCGTGCCCAGATCAAGAACACTCTAAGTCCCGGACAACAGGGAACCATGCCCATTTCTTCCTTTATAAGAAACCTCTCATGCTGCTTGTTTGAGTTCCCTTCTTTATCCACTCTGAAGGGGACGGACACCCCTCATCTTGTGCTCTGATATGTTCTTTTGAGGGCTAAATGGACAGTATTCTGAAAGTTATATGTGTTTGTTCACCACAGATTTTGATCCCAGGTCTTCAGAGTGACTAACATCTGTGTCATACTTTGGTGCCCACAAAGCACGTGGCCGTACGTGGGCTCCCAGCTTTGTGAAACAGAACCACACTCATTTACTGGCCAGGAAAAAGGCTCAGAGAGCCAGGGAGACTGCCCACCATGGGACAGTCTCAGTGCTGCCCCCTCCAAGCTGCTTCGTACCAAGTGGTCTGCATGATGTGGCCCATGGAGGGTCCTCAGGGAATCCCCCACATCCTCAGCACCCCTGAGGTCTACCGTCTCCAATCCTTCCACGTGTGTCCGCTTTCAGATTCCTCTACAGACACGACTGGAGCAAACTGGACTCCCCCGCCTCGTCTCCTCTCCGGCATACTGGATACATCAGCCCGACATGTCTTTCCAATTAGGCCAGTCCTGAGCTGCAGAGAAACAGGAAACCACTCACAACCTCAGACCCATCCAGACGCAGGAAACCGGGCAGAGACAGCAGCGGTCCCAGTTAGCCCTGGGCCCCGGCACCATGCAGCCAGCCTGCCAGGCACTGCCCGGCCCTCCTGCCTAGGGCCATCTCAGGAGCAGAGATGGGAGAACAGAATGCGCCCCACCGCTTTGTAGATGTGACATCTTGAGCAGATTTCTCCTTCTCTCCAAGCCACCTGAGAGACTCCTGCAAGGGCCCTGGGACCCCTCCCGTAAAGGACCAGAGCAGAGACACACATCATGAGATGAAGTTTGCAAACCTCAGCCCAATGCCTGGCATATAGCAAGTGCTCCTCTGGGACCAGGAATGAGCAGGCTCTTGACACAAACTATCCCGTGTTTGTCTTGCAGCTGCCCTGGGAGGACGGTGTTTGGGGTACCATTTTATGGATGAGGACACTGGGTCAGGGTCTGTGTAAATTGCAGAGGAAGAGCACGAGGTTCAGAATCAGAGGGTTACAGTTTCACATCTCAGCCCTGCCAGCTGGTAGCTTGGGACTGACTGATGTGGCTGTTTTGTCCATACCCACCACTCTGAACACACCATCTCTAATTCCTACTCGTCACAGTCTGCACGTGGTGACCCTCCACACATGGAGGCATCTGAGGTCCAGAGAGTTTACCTAGTGTGCACCTGGTTCCATCTCAAAAGGGCGGAGCTAACATTCCACCTCTGTAGCTTCTCAAGCCTCTTCTCTCCATGCAGTGTATCTAATAACCTCTCTATGTAGGGTCAGCCAAAGGGCTCGCGTTACTTGCGCTCCAGAACATTTATGTAGAACAAAACCAAAATGCTGGGACAGCTGGGGTCTGTACCGGGTGGCACTGAGTCGACAATTTCCACGAAAGATGGCTTAACGTCCCCCTCCCCTGCCAACCCCCCGAGCCTCTCTTTGCTCTGAAGGGCCATCTGTTGTTCAACGAAGATCCACACACAGCCATTCGCATGCCCCAGCCAAAGACTCAAAAGTTGGCAGTTCCTCAAAAAATTAAACATGGAATTACCATATGATTCAGCAATTTCACTTCTAGGTAAGCAACCAAAAAATTGAAAGCAGAGACTTGAAGAGGTATTCATATACCCATGTTCACAGCAGCATTATTCACAACAGCCAAAAGATGGGAACAACCCAAGCGTCCACGGAAGGATGAATGGATAAGACAAATGTGGTCTATCCCTCTGATGGAATACTACTCAGCCCTGAAAAGGAAGGAAATTCTGACACATGCTCCAACATAGGCGAAACTTGAGGACATTACGCTAAGTGAAATAAACAAGTCCCCAAAAGACAAATACTGTATAATTCTACTTATATGAGATACCAAAAATAGGCAAATTCATAGAGACAGAAAGTAGAATACAGGTTAGCAGGGGCTGGGGGAGGGGAAATGGGAAGTTAGTGTTTAACAGGGACAGGATTTCGATTTGGGATGATGAAAGATGATTGGTGGCGATGGTCGCACAGCACTGTGAATATACTGAATGCCACCAAACTGTACACCTAAACATGGATAAAATAGTAAATTGTATGTGTATTTCACCACAAGGTTTTAAAAAAAGAAAAGAAAAAGAAGTCAGCTAACTATATTCACTGTGGATTTTCCTCCCAAAAGTTCACTGCAGTGACTGCGTGGTTTGGCTGAGATCCCCCCAGACGGGCAGCCGACAGGAGGTAGGTGTTTTCCCCCGTGGGGTCCTTCAGGAAAGCCCCACACCACGTCCTCCCCCAGCCCCCAAGGCTGTTCCTCCTCAGCAGGCACTCAGCATGCTCTCACAGCTCCACAAGCACTGTCCATGTGCATGGGTATGGGGGCGCCCCAAGAGTCGGGGTGTAAAGACACAGGGCCATTCTTGATGGGAGAAGTAAACTTTCCAACAAAGACAGACAGGATGTTTCAGATCTTCTCAGAAGGTGGAGAGAAGGGTTAACAAGAAAAAGAAAGAGCCATGTTTCTCCCCGAAATTTGAGTTACAGGTTTTTATGCAAAGGAGCCATTGAGTGTGAGCTGTGAACTTTTGATGAAAACTGACACCACAAGTCCAATGACTTTTGCATTGTCTGGGCACCCACGGAGCACATAGCCCTCCCCAAAAAACTGGCTCTCTGCTCAGGGAAGGAGTCCACAGGCCAGAACTCAGAGCCCCTCCAGCTCCTTTGTTGCAACTAACATATTTTTCCTTTATTTAGGATAAAACAAACAAACAAAAAAAGGTCTGCTAAAATAAAGTGAAATAGGAAGATTGCCAAATAGTTAAATGTACCCAACCTGAGGTCTTTAAACCCTGATGAATAACAGACTCTTCCAAACTAAGAATAATGCTAAGAACATATGATATAAACCTCTCCCTGCTTGCCACCCTTGCTTGTAGAAGATCAGGTGCAAACTCTGGGTGTGTGTGTGTGAGAGAGAGAGAGTGTGTGTGCATGTGGGCACTTATTACTTCTTTCATTTGGTTGGATTCTGCCTTCATTTCAAGTTGCTATAAAATACATTTAATGAAATATAAGTCTTTCGCATTCCGTTTAGTAAGTGTGTGTGTGTGTGTGTGTGTGTGTGTGTGTGTGTGTGGCCACCCACCAGCACACCTGCTGAGTTCACACTCATCGTTCCTGATCTTTCTCACACTGGAAGGAACCAGGGCTCTCTAGTTCAGTATGTATTTTTAAGGAAGGAAACCAACACCTGAGAGTTTATTAACTTGTCCAAGGTCATTTATGGAGCGTTCCTGACTCCACATCCAGCGCCATGGCCCTGAGCATCGGCCTCTGCCCAAAGAGCAACTTAAACCTCGGAATTAGGCCCAGTGAGCTGCCCATGGGGCCAGGTGGGCTTCTGAATAGTTGTCTCAAATATTACACTCTCTTAGCAAAGACATTTGAAACAGCGATTGTACCCCTTAGACTTATCTTCTAGAAATAAGATGGCTCCTTGAGATGGTATTTGTTACAAAGCAAGGGATCGTTTTCACTCAATATCCCCCTCATAATTGTTTCATAGATATCCATTAATTTTTGAATAATAATATTCCCTTCATCGTTTCCAACTAGGGCCCTTCTTCAAATCTTCCACACCCTATCAACACGGTATAACTTTTCTACCATTATTTTCTTAAAAAAAAAAAAACAACTATAAATTGTGATTCCTCTAATCAAGACCACATGCCTATGGTGTAGAAATTCAACATTTTTCTGAAACAGTAAATCTATTCTGTCAGATACAATGATGCGGGATTGGTTAGGAAAAGATAATGATTTTATTCCGAGCATACAGATTCTCGTACACACGCGCGCGCGCGCACACACACAGCAGTTAAAACTGACGTTGCCAGAGAGAAGACGCCCGGTGTGTTCTGCTTCGTGGGCCCTTCCTCCCGGCACCTGCAGGAGGCCGTGTGCTGCTCAACACCGCCCACCCAGCGTACCCTTGTGTTTCTGAGTGTGAGTAACCTGGGTATGAAAGCTCACCTGGGGCCACATGGATGTGGCAGGCGGATGATCAAATGAAGAGTCAGGAAACCACGGTTCTCGCTCCCATCTTGCAATTTCAGTCGTCCGTTTGACCACATGTGTGGTCCATGTGGACCACAGTGGGCATTCTAGGTCACCCCTGCATATACATTTCCAAGAGCTCCAACAGCCCCCATTTTACCAGAAGCAAACCTGAGTTCAGAGGAGGTGTCCAAGGTTCCCCAGATGCACCATACTGGTCCCAGCATGGTCCCCATCCCAGGTCGCCCTCAACGTCAGTAGGCCTTCAGGAAATCTTTCAGCACCTCTGACCCCTAGTTTCTCCATTTTTAAAACAGGAGAGGTGGATAAAATCAATGTTAGAAGTCTTTTCAAGCTCAGAACAGTGATGTGCTGCTTCAGTTCACAGCATCACCACCTGAAATGATCCCACTGTGATTGCCCTGCCACCTAATGCATCTTTGTGAAAAAGGTCTGGGAAAGCTCAGCTCATAGGACCCCGCAGGCCATGCTGAGATGCCATCGAGCACAAAAATGGCCCCAGTTACCGCCCTGCCCATATCCATGACCTTTGCTCTGTGACTTGGCCAAACCTCCCGTCAAGAGCTAATGAGTCCATTTCCCACCCTTGACTCTGGGCTGGCTGTGGGGCCCCAGCAGAAGGAAAAGTGTCCCAGCTCTTAGGAAATGCCATGGGAGGCCTTGCATGCTTCCACCTTTGCAGAGGATGCTGCTGAGCCACCAGGAAACCTGCCCAGACTAGCTTGCTGGAGAAGAGATAGGCCACTTGGAGGAGAGGTTGCCCCAACACATGCCAACTCCTCTAGTTATAAATTAGCACACAGCAAACCATCCCAAACTTTGGGGCTTAAAACAGCAATTTGTTATTACCTTTCTCAGTCCCACAGGTCTCCCATGTGTTTGCAAACAGAGAACAGCTGGGGTTGGAATCATCTGGAGACTCAACTGGGCTGGACAGCCAACACAGCTTCTTTTTTTTTTTTTTTGTATCTTTATTGGAGTAGAATTGCTTTACAATGTTGTATTCGTTTCTGCTGTACAACAAAGAGCCTCCCTCCCACCCTCCTTTTCCCACCCCTCTAGGTCATCACAAAGCATTGAGCTGTTCTCCTTGTTCTATGCAGCAGCTTCCCACTAGCCTTCCATTTTACATTTGGTAGTGTGTATATGTCAATGCTACTCTCTCACTTCATCCCAGCTTCCCCTCCCCCCTCCCCCATCTTCAAGTGCGTTGTCTATGCCTGTGTCTTTATTCCTGCCCTTCCACTAGGTTCATCAGTACTGTTTGTCTTAGATTCTGAATATGTCTGTTAGCATACGGTATTTGTTTTTCTCTTCCTGACTTACTTCACTCTGTATGACAGACTCTAGATCCATCCACCTCATTACAAATAACTCAAATTCGTTTCTTTTTATGGCTGAGTAATATTCCATCATATATATGTGACACATCTTTATCCTTTCATCTGTCAATGGGCATCTAGGTTGCGTCCATGTCCTGGCTATTGTAAATAGTGCTGCAATGAACATTGTGGTACATGACTCTTTTTCTTTTTTTTTTTAGAAGATGTTGCAGGTAGGAGTTTATTAATTAATTAATTTATTTTTTGCTGTGTTGCGTCTTCGTTTCTGTGCGAGGGCTTTCTCTAGTTGTGGCAAGCGGGGGCCACTCTTCATCACGGTGCGCGGGCCTCTCACTATGGCGACCTCTCTTGTTGCGGAGCACAGGCTCCAGACGCGCAGGCTCAGTAGTTGTGGCTCACGGGCCCAGTTGCTCTGTGCCATGTGGGATCCTCCAAGACCAGGGCTCGAACCCATGTCCCCTGCATTAGCAGGCAGATTCTCAACAACTGCGCCACCAGGGAAGCCCATGACTCTTTTTGAATTATGGTTTTCTCAGGGTATATGCCCAGTGGTGGGATTGCTGGATCATATGGTAGTTCTATTTTTAGTTTTTTCAAGGAACATCCATACTGTTCTCCATAGCGGCTGTATCAATTTACATTTCCACCAACAGTGCAAGAGGGTTCCCTTTTCTCCACATCCTCTCCAGCATTTATTGTTTCTAGATTTTCTGATCATAGCCATTCTGACCACTGTGAGGTGATACCTCATTGTGGTTTTGATTTGCATTTCTCTAATGATTAGTTATGTTGAGCATCTTTTCATGTGTTCATTGACAATCTGTATGTCTTCTTTGGAAAAATGTCTATTTAGGTCTTCGGCCCATTTTTGGATTACGTTGTTTGTTTTTTTTGATATTGCACTGCATGAGTTGCTTGTATATTTTGGAGATTAATCCTTTGTCCTTTGATTTATTTGCAAGTATTTTCTCCCATTTTGAGGGTTGTCTTTTCGTCTTGTTTGTGGTTCCATTTGCTATGCAAAAGGTTTTAAGTTTCATTAGGTCCCATTTGTTTATTTTTGTTTTTATTTCCATTACTATAGGGGGTGGGTCAAAAAGGATCTTGCTGTGATTTATGTCATAGAGTGTTCTGCCTATGTTTTCCTCTAAGAGTTTTATAGTGTCTGGACTTACATTTCGGTCTTTAATCTATTTTGAGTTTATTTTTCTGTACGGTGTTAGGGTTGTTCTAATTTCTTTCTTTTACATGTAGCTGACCAGTTTTCCCAGCACCACTTATTGAAGAGGCTGTCTTTTCTCCATTGTATATTCTTGCCTCCTTTGTCAAAGATAAGGTGACCATATGTGCGTGGGTTTATCTCTGGGCTTTCTATACTGCTCCATTGATCTATATTTCTGTTTTTGTGCCAGTCCCATACTGTCTTGATTACTGTATCTTTGTAGTATAGTCTGAAGTCAGGGAGCCTGATTCCTCCAGCTCCGTTTTTCTTTCTCAAGATTGCTTTGGCTATTCGGGGTCTTTTATTTTTCCATACAAATTGTAAAAGTTTTGTTCTAGTTCTGTGAAAAATGCCATTGGTAATTTGATAGGAATTACACTAAATCTGTAGATTGCTTTGGGTAGTAGAGTCATTTTCACAATGTTGATTCTTCCAATCCAAAATCATGATATGTCTCTCTATCTGTTTGTAACATCTATGATTTCTTTCATTTGGGTCTTACAGTTTTCTGCATACAGGTCTTTTGCCTCCTTAGGTAGGTTTATTCTTAGGTATTTTATTCTTTTTCTTGCAGTTGTAAATGGGAGTGTTTCCTTAATTTATCTTTCTGATTTTTCAATATTAATGTATAGGAATGCAAGAGATTTCTGTGCATTAATTTTGTATCCTGCTACTTTACCAAAATCATTGATTAGCTCTCGTAATTTTCTGGTGGCATCTTTAGGATTTTCTGTGTATAATATCATGTCATCTGCAAACAGTGACAATTTTACTTCTTCTTTTCTGATTTGGATTCCTTTTATTTCTTTTTCTTCTCTGATTGCTGCAACAGAGCTTCTTGATTTATATGTCCAGAGAGTCACCAGGGTGGAAAGAAGAGTGGGGTGCTGGCCAGACATCGCTCCCTTCTTTCTCCCTCCCCCCTCTCTCTGTCTGTCCATCTTCACCCTCTCTATGTGGCCTGCTTGGGATTCCTCACAGCATGTCTTATCCCCAGAGAACAAGGACAGTTGTTCCTTCACCTCTGTCTCATCCCCCCACCCCCCACCAAGCCCAGCGCCTGACACATGCTGTGTGTCTCCCAAGCTGTCTATCACACAGCTCCAATGTTGGGCTTTCCCCCTGAGACTAAGCCTCAGTCTCAGTGTTGCTATTCAGGGGTCCCTCCTCTGGCCTCTGGGGTGACTCTGAAAGGACCCTTCTGAAGGAGAAGATGATCATATTTTCCTCTGACGAGCTCCTTAAACTGTCCTCACATAGAGGATTTTGAGTCCCATCACCAGCCTAGCTTCCCACTGCCCTCCTGGAGGTCTAGTGACTTCTCCTAAAATGGGGTATCTAAAGCTGAGTGCATCTCTCTGGAGACACCTGCTTAACCCATCACTTCCCTCATTCTAAGAGTCATACTTCTGTTCACACAGCAAAACTGCATTAATGCAAAAACTGCCTTATCCTTCTTGACCTCTATACCGGTCAACACTATTCCACATTCAACACCTTCAGTGTCCAAAGAAAGATGCTGATTATACTATTCCTCCCCCTTCCTCATCTTGGAAAGTTTTTTGTTTTTTGTTTTTTTTTTCCTAGACCCAATGTCAGAAACTTGCCTCCACTCCTGTTAAAAAGAAGATAGCAACATTTTACAAAACGAGCACAGACTCAGAAAGCATGTCAAGATTCTAACTTTCCATGGGGCAGGGTGGGGGGTACCTTCTTATCCATACTGAGCCTCTATTTCATAATCTAGAAAGTAAGGGCAGCTGTGCCCACTTTCTTTTCAGCAGGTGCAGGAAACTCTTTCAGTGCCCTGCACAGTGTCTGACCCATAGTGCTCTGAATAAGCAGACGTTATTATTAATAACAGTATTAACAGTTATGAAAATGATACCAGTTCAATCGCAATATATCTCATAGTCCCAGAATTTGGATGAATGGGGATCCATTAGACCCTCATCACATCAGCCAGTGTATTTATAACCCAGCTTCTCATCTTCCACAAATGTGGTAACACTTGTCGATGTTTTCAACTGACTTATTAAGGGAACCTTTGAATCAGACAGGGAGGATGATGAAGCTGTCAGGGCTCTATTGCATCTACTAACCAGCATCTATCATAGATAGCTTTTGAAATCATTTTTTTATCTCCCTAGTGTTACCATCACTGTGCCCATATTTCTCCATCACAGCTGCATAATTAAAAATCAAAGTAAAATATTTAGCTCTTAAATTCCTTTAAGGCTGTCATTTTATTTTCTTCTCCTTCTATCCCTGGAGCATCCTTCATCTTCGTTTCCAGCTCCCCAACCAGAAATTTCAAATCTGTGCAATCTTTCCATTACCTCTTCCCCAAATCACAACTTGACACCCTCTGCTTGGCCTGCCCTCTTTGTTGCAATATGTTCAATTCCTATTGTCTAGAAGATAAGGAATTTTTTAAAGTTGCTCTGTTAATAAAATGCCTTTTAAAAAGTTTGCTCAGTAGCGTGTGTCTCTTAATATGTGTCAACTTCTTTTTGGATCAATTGATGTGGGATGCTATATTAATTATTCATTTTTACAGAATGGAAATTAATTATTGTGCATGAGATTCTAAACACATATGGCAACAGTGCCAGCTGGACTTGGCCCCCCTGCCAGGATTTCAGAGACTCAGATTCAGAGGTAATATGTTGTTTTGCAAAGCCAAGACCTCCTAAAGTTTCCAAGATAGAAGAATTGAAAATCTGACATATTTCTGTACATGGTCCAACTCCTGCCCCTCCTTGAATGCCCCCTTGACTTCCCTGCTATCTCTTCCAGAAGCCGTGCTGGTAAGAGGGAGCTTCTGAGTCTATCACTTCAGCTGCAACCACCTAAAACTTTGAGCCTTTGTCCTCGCTTCCAAGTCTGTCTTTCTGTAGCAGGTGGTACCACTAACCTCCCTCCCTGAAGTCTTCAGAAGAAGTCCTCCTGGAGGGAATGACAGGTCTGGAGTGCTCCCTTGACACTCCGTCCTACCTCTGTCGTCTTGTTTAGCATGTTGCAGTGAGGTTGTTTATCTGTGCAACAATCACAATTTGGTGTGTTTTTATGGGTAAAAACCATGTCCCATTCTTTCCTGTATCCTTTCATGCCCACTGAAGATAGGTAGCTTGTTAAACTGAGTTAAACCTATTAGTTTCTTGGAGAGGAGAAGCTCACAGAAGCACCTATTCCCCTTGAGGAAAATGAAAAAGGAAGTCGATTCCTGGTAGAAGAGAGGGCAGGGTACAGATCTTCATTCAGAAAGAAGTTACTGGAAATTCTGGATGTCCAGGAGACATGGGTCTAGACCTTTTGGCATTGAAGAGGATAACTATTTCAGAAAAAGCAAAGCAGCCACTGTTTAACGTCCTGGCTCTTTTATCTCCATCTTCTCACTTCCTTCTCATCAGAGAGTGTGGAAGGCTTGGCTGAATATAGCAGCTCAGTAAATACTTGCTAAATGAATCAAGATATGAAAGAATGAATAAAGTTAGGATCGTTTTGGTTGCAAGTGACCAAAAAAATTAAAATAAAATATAAAAAACAACCAACCCTAAACAGACAATACTGAAAAGAAACATCTTGGTCCCTGTCATTGAAGAGCGTGGGTGAATGGCTGGGTTCAATGCAGGTATTAAATGATGTCACTAAGGCCCAGATTCACTCCACCTCTCAATCCTGCTTCCAGTCATTGGATCTATTCTCAGGCAGAATCTCACTTCTCAGTAGAAAGATGGCTCTGGCAGCTCCATATTTTACTTCTTCTCAAGTTCAAGTCTGCACAGGAAAGAGAGAGAACCAAATGCTGTTGTCATGATTACTAAATTGACTAGACTAGAATCAAATAAAAAGGGGAAATCTGGAGCCTGTAGTAGATGAAGCATTTTGCTCAAGGGCACCCCATAAATAAATCTGGAACAAGTGTAAATCTACCCAGGGTTCAGGGCTCTTCCTCCCCCTACAAAAATGCCCTAAGTTTCCCCACACCCAAAGGCGACTTTCTCTCTCTTATGTCACTTCACCCTGCAGAATCTCCACTGAGATGACCTGTCTACCCTGGTCTTCTAGTCTTTACAGGTATTTTCCTAAACACCCTTGATCTCAGCCCAAAAAGCCACCTTTCCGTCCTTCTCAATGTCCCTCCTTACTTCTTCATTTTCCTGAAATTCCCACAGTAACACAAGCAAAATAATATCCTTTCATCTGAAAAAATAGCTGTTCTCCAGGAGACTTCAGATATATTGTCCTGAGTTCAAATTCTAGATAGGCTACTCTGGCTTTTTAACCTGAAGCAAATCACATCCTCTCTCAGACCCTCAGTTTCCTCCTTCTGTGAAACAAAGACAGTAAAACATATTCTCCAGGGCTTTGCAAACATAAGAGTATATGAGATTACCCAACATAGTAATTGCTTTATAGTCAATTGCTCTATAAATGTTGAGGGCCTGTTTCTCTTTCTTTCTGAAAGCTGGAATAGACACACACAACCTTCAACTGTCTCTTTCTCTAGGTGAACTTGAGTTCATAGGTATGGAAGGGGGAGATATGCTACAGATTGTTGACCTTCACATGTGGGCTTATAGCCACTATTTGTACAGAAGAGAGGCATGATGGAAAGAATAATGGATTAAAGTGCTTTAAAAAGTAACTTCTAGACCTCTACCCAGTCACTTTCTAACTATTCATTCTTGACCTCAGTTTTCCCAACCTGTGGAAGAAAAATGTTGCTTTATCTCTGAAGTCCCTTCTAGGTGTAAGATGCTAAGTTTCAATACCAACCAGATAAACTATGACCATAATTCAGGTTATCCACTGAAGGGAGTTACTGTCTACTGCATACTTATTATGTGCCAGACATGGTTATAATAAATGGTAATCGTCTTTGCTATCCGTTACTGATGCTTGCTATGGGCCAAGCATCTTGCTACACACTTTGCATGGACTCTCTCACTTGATCCTCAACAAACCTACCAAGGAACATACCTTCCTCCTTTCACATGTCGGAAAGATGAGGCACAGAAAGGCTGAACAATTTGCCAAAGATCACACATCAGCTGACAGGTTTGAGCTCTGGTCTCTACGACTTGTAAGCTCACACTCTTAATTTCCACCTGTCCTGACCGATTTGAGGGCACCCAGCCCACAGTATCTCAAGAAACCTTCCACATTTCCTTTATATCTATGATTTGGAAATTTTCAGGGAAGGCATCCCAGAAGATATTGATGGTTGAGCAGGAGTTTTCCAGGCAGGGAAGGACCCAAGGAAATACCATGAAGAGATAGTACAGCTCAAAGTATGAGTCTAGAGACTGTCCCCCTGAGCTTGAATCCGTATGCTTCCACTTGTTAGTTACATGATCTTATTCTCCCTGTGCCACAGTTTCCTTACTTATGAATCAGAGATAATAATAATTCTTACCTTGTGAGGTTGTTGTGAGGATGAAATGACTGAATTTAGAAAGCACTTAGAACAATGTCTGGCACATAGGAGTGAATAAATAGACTGTGGATAAGTGTTTCCTATCACTGCTATAATTCTTAGCTGGAAAATAACAAGGCAAGATGCAAAACTGAGTGCAGTTCCTGAGAACTAAAAGATATTTAGTATTGGTGATGTTGGAGGCAGAGATTGACAGGAGATGGAAAAGAAGGCCTGGAGCAGATCTCAAAGGGCCCCAAAATCGAAGGTCAGGAATATGAAGACAAAGGAAAGTCCTTGGCAGGTATTCAGCAAGAAGTGGTAAGGTATCCTTTAAATCTGCAACATTACATCTCGCAGAGACACAGCTTTGGTTCGTGGAAGGTGATGCTTCTCCATAATTTCCACACTCAAGTTTTGACCTTGAACTCTGTGGACACACAGATGGAGCCTAATCCTCTTTAAAAATCATGATGTCTTTGCCATGAGATAATGCCTTACCTTCCCCTAGAAGCTGGTCATCTCCAGGATAAGCCAAATTTTGCCCTCATTCCTCAAAGAACATGGTGTCAAGGCTCCTCTTGGCCCTTGCCTCTCTCTCTCTCTCTCTGATGAAGCAGCAGTTTGCCTCTATTTCTCATAGGATATTAAACTGGGGAAAGTAAGAGAGTGGTTCTCAACACAGTTTATCTCTATAAAGAGAAGATATTGATATATCATAGAAATTAGAAAATTGGAGTCATAGGAAGGGGAAGAGGGTAATCATGAAAGATCATTTGGTTGATTTACTATCAAAGTTGGGCCCAGAATTTCCTGGTGGCCACGGCAAAAAGAAAAATGCAATAGTTAACACCTTATACTCTCAGACTAGAGGAAGTATAGCAACTTCTTAATGCGTGGGTATGTGAGCAGTGGTGGGGGGACAAATTCCATTTACTAAATCATGAGAGTTGTTGCTTATGTAGAGGCGTTGAGTAATGAGTTAGACAACCTGCCTTCAAAAGGGTGTTTTTAAACAAATTCTTTTATTTTGGAATACTTTTAGATGTACAGAAAATTTTCAAAGATGTTACAGAGAATCCCCATATACTCTTCACCCAGTTTCTGCCATTGTGAACATCTTACGTTGCCATAGTATATATGTCAAAACAAAGAAACCAACATCAGTACATTAATATTTACTAAGCTCTCCACTTTACCTGATTTTCACCAGTTTTCCCATTAATGTTCTCTTATGAACCCAGGGAACTGCATTGCATGGTCTTTTCTATCCCCCCAGTCTCTTCTGGTCTGCTACGGTTTCTCAGTCTGTCCTTGTTTTGATGACCTTGACATTCTTGAAGCGTACCGGGTATCCTGTAGAATGTCCCCTAATCTGGGTTTGTCTGGTGTTTCTCTCGTGATTGGATTATGTGCTGGGTTTTTGGAAATAAAGCCACAGAAATAGAGTGACTTTCTTATCATGTCACGTCAGGGGCTCACGATATCCATATAACATAATTTTATTACAAAAGCAGAAAGAGTTATTCATTTTATGCTTTTATTTTTTAAATGGGTGTCCAATGGCCCATGGAAGAGGATATGTGTTTTTTAAATTAGAAAACACGGATTTAAGGATCAATGCTTAGCAGTTTATCATGGTATTATTGCTAACAGTATCTGATAAGGCCATTTTATCAAAGTTTAAGGGCACTCTTCTTCCAGAAAAATAAATCTCTGGGTTTCAGCTCATTCAGAGTCTGCTTTGTAGGATGTCATGGCTGCTTATTCTTGTTGATGATAAGACTGGGTATATGCAGGGGTCTGTTTTAGTACTTGACTGCATCAGCTTACAACCAGGATTGAAGGTGAAATTCCTAAATACATAGGGTTGCCTCTTATTAATGTATAAAATGAAAGCTGAGGAATCCCAAAAGTAGTTGATTACATTGTCATTAAAGCTAATGAAATACTTTAGGCCAAGGGAAGTTGAGTATCTCTGAAAGCATTGCTAATCATAGCTTTAGAATTTCATTTATTTGCTCCACCTTTCCTGAAGATTGAGGATGAAGTTTTTGTTAGTAAAGGCCAAAGTTGTGCAAAGCTTATTAATAAATATATGTCCTGTCACTGGAGAGATGGGTGAGATCTCCCCATATCAGGAAAAAACAAACAAACAAATTATTCACTACCATGAGAGCCTGCCTTTCCAGCCACAAAAAGCCTCAACTGCATCCTGAGAGTAAGGAAACAATGACAAAAAGATACTTTACTGCCCAATTGTGGGGGTGAAGAAGGTTGGAGGTATTCAGAGGAGTCCTGGGGCTCTGATTCCAGAAGATATTGTCCATGTCCCATCTTTACTGTTTTGCCAGATTTATGTTGTTGGCAAGTAAGACATACACTGGAAACATCCTCGACAATACTCTTAAAATTACCCAGCCACCCCCCCCCAAAAAAAATTACCCAGCCAATGATGACTCACTACCATGGTCAATTTAGATATATTATTATAGGTAAAATAATGAAGCATTTTTTCTAAACTCCAGAAGATCATTTTGTATGACCAGACAACAGTGTTGTGAACATCACAATTATTATCTTCAAGCTGTGTCCATTTTTTTTTAACATCTTTATTGGAGTGTAACTGCTTTACAATGGTGTGTTAGTTTCTGCTGTACAAGAACGTGAATCAGCTACACATATACATATATCCCCATATCCCCTCCCTCCCACCCTCCCTATCCTGTCCCTCTAGGTGGTCACAAAGGACCGAGCTGATCTCCCTGTGCTATGTGGCTGCTTCCCACTAGCTATCCATTTTACATTTGGTAGTGTATATATGTCCACGCCAAGCCGCGTCCATTTTGACCTTCCTCAGTGTTTCTTTGAATCAGGGACTTATTTTGGCAATTAATGATAGTCTCTTTGAATCTCTCCAAGGCTTTTCCTCTTTGAGTGGCATGGGAAAGCAATTTATGCTTTTATTAAATGCAAATTTCTCTTAAAACAACCAAAATTCACTTTTTATTTTATTTCTATCTTATCAGACATGTCCCAATATTGAATCTGGTCAGTCTTTGACAGTTAACTAATAATCCCAGAGACTTTGCCTTATTAAATCTATTAAACCACAACACCCTCATCCAATCTTTCTGTCCCTGCTTTGGGGATTTGTTCTGTTCATTTTTAACGTATACCGAAATGTGTCTCTTTCCTGGTTAGTTAATTTTCACCTTGTTGGGTTGTTGGGTCCAGCAGGATGCTCCAGTCTACCTACATCTTCCTGGATTTTGTCAGCCAGTATTTTAATACCAAGCCTATTACCCTTCCCAAATTATGCCCTGTCCCTATTCACTGAACAAGGCAAAAGTGAGGACTGAGTCTCAGACCCAAAGAAAGATCTAGAACTTTGATCTTTGTTTTGAACTCTCTGAAGGTAGAGGATATGCTAGGAAGGGAATGTCTCTTCCATACGACACCCTTTGCTTTGCTTGATTTCATTTGCCTTTGATGCCAAAAAAGGTATAATCCAGCCACAGCCATCAGTAACGAGGGTTAGAGGCAGAAATGAATGATTATCAGCACAATGCCTGAAACTGTATTTCTTAGCATTAGTGTTTTAAGTGAATTTGTGTCTGAGTTTCTCATTTTGAAGATTTCCATCAACCCCACAAACATTTACTGAATAACCACTTTGGGTCAGATTTGCCTTTATTTTCTTTACTTAATTTACAACTTTGAACCAGAAAAATTTTTCAGCTGGGAAAGCAGGAGGGAACCTTGACCATCATGTGGTTGGGTAAGGATGGACCTGGGAGGGGGAATCTGGGTGTAGCGTCACTGATCCCTTCTTCTCACTGGGAATCACCTGACAACTCTCTTCCACTCACCTGGCCTTTGGTTCCCGTGTCTAGAAAACACAGGGTGGCGCATGACTAGATGGTAACTAAAGTATTTAGCTCTGACAGTCTAAGTGGGAAGGGTTCGGGGAAGGAAAGGAAGAGAGGTAGAGCAAGCACAGTGCTACCAGTAGGTTAGGTCCTCCAGAACGTCTCTAATCTTGTTCTCCAAGTTGCCTTAGGAACTGCTGTCCTCATTTCACAGAGGAAGAGACTGAGGCTCAGTGTTTACCAGGCATACTGCCTTGGTTTCACAGCTAGGACAGTGCAGAGCCTGAATGTGAACATAGGTCTACAACTTCACTGTTCATGGTACTCCTTCCACTGCACAAAGGTTTTTTTTCTTACTTATTTTAATGTTATCTTCCATTTATAGAAAAAATGACTCGGGTGTCCAAGAGCTGAAAGCCTTTCTAAAAGTTGGCTCTATTATGAAATTACTGAAAAAGATGTCATGTCAACTCTTCTGAAAATCCAACGTCCCCCTTAGCACTTCCCTCCTTAATGGGAAAGTGTAAAGATCCTGGAAACAGGTGCGTCTTGACAGGTCTAGAGCCATGGGTTTGCAGGGTTTAAAGACCATGGCCAAGGACATCAGTCAATTGACTGGACTCATAGGTCCTCACTGGGAAGAGATGGAGTTAGGCATCTGGTGCTAAAGAAACCAATGATATGATAGTCTAGTTATGAAGTAGAATATAGAGAAAAAGTGTTGTGCTGAGCCTGGCGTTGAATCGCACCCTGAGCTTTACAGTGTCGTTGGTCTGAGTGCGGAACGATTTCCATCACGGAAGAGAAAGACAGTGGAAGGAAACACAAAAGATGCCGATAGTAACACCTGGGCGATTTTTTTTTTTCAAAAGCTGCTGGCAAACATAACTTTCTGAAAGGATGATAATGAATACGCAGGAGATTAATAATAGCTGTGACTGGTGTAGAGGGGCTTCAGCCTGCTGGCATTGGGCTCACTATTTTGGAGGCATTCTCTCTGTTCTTCATAAAACCCTATAAAAAGACACTATTTTCCCTCGTTTAAAGGCGCAAAGACAGAAACTTAGGGAGATTAAATAATTTGCCCAAGATCACACAATTAGAAAACGGTGTTAAAATTACAGTCGGATACAGAGCTCATGAAATTTCACGGGCCATTGTGAGTGCTGTGTCAACCTCCCTTGCCAAGTGATATGAAAAGAGTGTCCTGGTTCATAGGAAGCATGTGTACAGATACACACACACACACAGTTTAAACCTCCAAGATTAAAAATGTAATAACACCATCAAAATTATTTCTTAAAAATAAGGGTGAGAGTTTACCACCAATGAACCAAAGAAATGTATAAACGATGTACTTAATTGACTGGGAAACGATGCAGCAATAAGGTCTAAGATGCAGGAAGGCATGTTGAACAACAAGATTGGGAAACAGAAAAGCAACTCTAATTAAACACCGATTGCATTCAACAACTATAATGAGGCTAATTTATATAACTGAAAATACAGAACTAAATTTCTGGAAGACAACAGAGTAGAGTAGCCCCTCCCCAACTGAGGATGTCACCTTCCTGAATAGCTTCCTAGTAGAAAGAATCAAATTTGAGATTTTCAAAATTGTATGAGAAAACAACAGTTAGAAGGCTCAAAAACCAGCTATGAGCTGTGGAAAACGTTATACATATTTTTATGTGTCCTGAAACAAAATGCATTACGTAGATGAAGAAGACAATACATCCAACAGAGAAAATAGCAATGAATTTTTCATTCCTGAAAGTAGTAGCAGTTGATGCTTTCTTAATAATTTTTATACCATGGCTGCCCCATGAAGACAGCAGAGAATTTGTCTTCTCTACACCTGTGTCCCACCTCCTAGTAGAGACCTGGCAAAGTCAATGCTGGAGAAATATTTGTGAATTAATGTGCGTATAATATGTATTAACTTCAAATTCTCCTCCCAAGGAGATATGTGCATCTCCTGGTGTTCTCTGTGGAAGTTCACACTGGTCGAAAGTGTTGGCACCACCATTGACTCGCTAACTCAAGTAAATTAATATTTCCATTTAAACTGATTCATCAGGCAAGAAAAGTCATTCAGGTGCCAAGGCAGGAGCTGACTCATATAGTTCCTCCACTGAAAACTAGAAGAATATTTTTGTGTTGCTGTTCGACATGCATTGAAGAGCCATCAGTATTTCTTCTTCCTCTTTCTCCTGCTTTTCTGCATGAATGCCTATTGACTTCCTGGCAATCAGAGTAGTGTCCACATGCAAAGGAAAAAGGACTGAGGGCCAGCCTGGTGGATAATTTAGTCCGTGAATCTGTCCAAACATGTTGCCTGGTGCTTCCACAAATATTCCCTGGTCGTTCTGTTCAAGACGTCAGGTACCTTCAATGGGGCAGATCAGAAATGGCTTTTGCTGCGGTGGGGGGTGTCACATGTGTGGTTGAACAGGGCCCTGTGCTTAAAGGGCTCCACACTTGATTTAATGTTTTTAATTATTATTTATTTATTATTTTATTTTTTTATTTTTGCTGTGTTGGGTCTTCGTTTCTGTGTGAGGACTTTCTCTAATTGTGGCAAGCGGGGGCCACTCTTCATCGTGGTGTGCAGGCCTCTCACTATCGCGGCCTCTCTTGTTGCGGAGCACACGCTCCAGACGTGCAGGCTCAGTAGTTGTGGCTCACGGGCCTAGTTGCTCCGCGGCATGTGGGATCCTCCCAGACCAGGGCTCGAACCCATGTCCCCTGCATTAGCAGGCAGACTCTCAACCACTGTGCCACCAGGGAAGCCCATGTTCTTAATTGTTGAACAAGGGGTCCCAAATTTTCATTTGAGGCTGGGCCTTGCAAATCATTCATCAGGCCCTGTGCCTGTCACTATCCTTAACGTTCTTTTCCCAAAGATAGGTCAAGCACAGGGGCCTCCCTCAAAGACCCCACAGTCTAGTTGGAAACTCAGACACGTGAACAAATAGTGCAGATACTGTACTAAAACCCTCGCCTCCTTCATTCCCCTCAATTGGTCCTGCAGACCCTACTTCCTGATGCCTGTACTCAGCCCCTCCTTGCGACCACCAACTCAGGTCAGACCCTCCTGGTGGCAGGCAGGCCTTGCCTGGCTTTCTAAGCTGGTTGTCTCCTATCGCAGCCTACCTGTTTACAGTTTCCCCAATCACGCATCCGCTCCTGCCTTTACTAGCCTTGCACATGCTTTTCCTTCTGCTTGGATTAACCCTTCCTCCCCCCCACAGTCACATGCTCTCTCTCACCCTCTCTCCAACCAGCTGCCCTTGTGGACCTTCAGGAGTTAGTTCAGGGGCCACTTCTTCCAGGATGCCTTCCCTGATTCCTACAATCTGGTGAAATCACCCTTTTCTGTTCTCCCAACATCCCTCTGCTTTCCCTCTGTTTTTGCAGCCCCACCATTTCCTGCACTCAAGCTCGGTGCACGAGCCTGTTTTCCCCACCAGATTCAGAGCTCTTTGCATACGGCAACTGTGTCTTTTTTTGTTTGAACCCTGACATATGGTGGGAGCATTGTTTGTAAGGTAAAGGAGTGAGCCAAACTCTTTGGCAGCCCTGGTGTATATGCTCCAACAGGAGAAAGAACCACCCAGGGATGCACTCTGCTTTGATGCTCAAACTGAGATCTGGTTATGAGTTGCCCTCTACTTGCCCAGGAAGGGAAGCCATCTTTGCACATCCTGTGTCTCCCAGCATTGGCAATTTCCCCACCACCACCCCTATCTTGGAGTCCATTTCTTGATGCTCTTCCCACCGCTGGATGCGAGCCCCAACTCCTTACAGGCATCTCGGCCACACGCAGGCTCCTTTGCCTTGGTTTTCCCCAATAGAAAGCTGACTCCTAAAGCAGGGATCTCCTCTGTCCTCCGTCTACCCCAACATATACTTTGAAAGCTCTCAGAAATGCCATTAATTATAATAATAGCGACACTTGGTACTTTTATAGGCTCTTTCATCAGAAGATCTCTGAGTACTTAAAAAATATTATCTCATTAATCCTCACAACACCCTCGTGAGACAGCTGGCAGGTAAACCTATCCCAGTTTATCAGGAAAGGGAACGAAGGCAGAAAGGTGATGTCTAGAGAGAGGTCCAGGATCAAACAAAGAGTTGGATGGGCTCTGGACCAAGGATCCAAGGCAGCAGGAAGGTAAAGCCTGGTCAGCGGATGAGTCCCATGTACATATTCTATAAAAACATACCTGTTTCAGGTTCTTTTCCCATATAGGTTATTACAGAATAGTGAGTAGATTCCCTGTGCTATACAGTAGGTCCTTGTTGGTTATCTACTTTATTTATAGTAGTGTGTGTATGTTAATCCCAAGCTGCTAATTTATCACTTCCCCCCACATCATATGTATGTGTATAACTGAATTACTTTGCTGTACACCTGAAATTAACACAACATAGTAGATCAACTATACTCCAATAAAAAAATTTAAAAATAAAAAATTAAATAAAATAAATTTAGTAGCCTTAATCGGTTAAAACCTGTAGTTCATAATTTTTTAAACCTCAAATTATTTTACAAAACTTAAATAAACAAAACACATCCCCCCCAGCCCCCAAAAGAAAACCTATCTGGACCTCATGGGTGAATGAATCATGGATACGTCTGACATCTCATTGGTGTTTAGGAAATGATACCAAATCACTGACATTTTTGAAGAGTCACCTTCTTATTTTTCAGCAAATACTTTCTGAGCATCTGCTCATGGCCCCCTCCCACTGGTGACACAGCTGAATCCAGCTTATCAATAATGCTAGTGAATCTTCCTCCCGAATCTATCTCAGAGCTAATGAAGCTTCCAGCAAAGAGGAAAGTGTATAATCATCTATGAATCCCAAGCCCTTTTCAACGTCAGGAACACAAAACAGCACCTGAGAAAAAGTATTAATTATGCCTTTTACTGAGGAACTGGAACTCTCATCTCACTGAGCCATGGTTGTCATTCCTAACTGGGAGCCCAACAGGATTTTGAAAGTATCTGTTTCCAACCTCTCATTTTGCAGATGGTGAGAAGGAGCCTCAGAGAAGCTGGGGGTCTCTCCCAGATCGAAGGATGAGTGGAGGGCAGAAGCAAGGCAAATGGCCTTTGCTTTGCTCCAGTTTTCAGACCACTCATTTTTCTCAACACCGAACACCTAAATCATATGTTTGGGAGCATTAGAGAAAGTTCTGGTAAACACCAGCCCTTTCATTTTTACTTCCAAAGGGAGCTGTGGGTGTTGGATGGGGGAGGGGCTTGGGGGAGGGGCGAGTGGGCGTGAGCAGGGCAGGAGGGGTGGGGAGGAGGCTTCATGTGAGGACAAGCCCAAGGGCTCCATGAGGGGCGGCAGCCTTGGACCCAGACAGGCTCTCTGTTGGAGTGAAAGAAGCCCTTGAGCCTCTAATGCGTGCAGGATAGAAAATAGATACCTGTCTGATATAATTAATTGTATTTTTCCTAAATTTAACATTGCCCGAAGGGGAAAATCGTTCTGCTTAGGAAAAACCCTCCTGCCACACAGCGTCTACCAGCCGGCCAGATTTAATTGCTGCGATAAAAACCACAAGAAAGACCAGGTTCCCACTCAATGTATAACCACATCTACTGAAGAATAGCTTTAATCACCTTTGAAAGGGTGACCACAGGATAATTAAAGAGGAAGGGTGCTCATTGGGAATTATCCAGAAATATCAAATCTCCGTTTATCATGGGGTCCGACTTAAAATGTCTTGGCATGGCTCTGCTCCCACAGCCCCCACTCTATTTTAAGCTAAGTCCTCAGATTTCCATTATTTAGTGATGGAGAAAATAGGCCTGTTTCACAAGTCTGCATTCACCGATGGGTTGAGAGGTTGAAGGGGACAATTGTCAACCGAGAAGAACACAGGGTTTGGGGTGAGCCAGACAGGACTGGAATCCTCTTTCCTCTATCACCTGCCTGTGTGACCTTCACAGGTGACCTGATATCTCTGAGCCCCCTCCCCAAAGTGAGGGCCATGAGAGTCATTCCGCAGAATTACTCCAGCCGAACGCTCCGTTCATTTGAATCTCTTTCCTTCAGCAGAATACCCACCCCTTTGCAGAAACCAAACAAAAATGAATCAAGGCCTGATATTCACGGAGGAGACTTTGAGTAGCCACGAAGGAGCAGAGAATCGGGAAACAGAGTTGGAAGCAAGGCTGTGACAGTGTGGGGTGGGGGGAAGAGGGGGCTATCCTGGGCTTATTTTCTCCCTGTATTGAGGCTCTTCCACTTTGCCCAGGGCAGGGCGCTGAGGGGCAGCCGGGAACCAGTGACGTGACATTCTTGGCAGCCTGTTTGCACCCAGAGCAAGCAGGCTTTGCTCCACACCCACATTCCCAGGCCTCTTGCTGTCTGGCCTCTACTCTCTGGGGAAGTTAACCAGGAAGTGACAGTCTCCCTGCCCCTTACCTCCCTCAAGAGACCTCTCCTACCAGCCCCAAGCACGGGGCTTGACTAAACCCCTAGGAACAGAAGAGAAGCACCCCCAGCCCCTGAATTCCTAGGCTCTCCTCACCTAGAGGTAGGGAGAGGAACAGGGGGACAACTTGCTTATCTTCTCCCCAGGAAGGAGGGATGAGTCTGGTGGAACCCCTCACTGGTATATTCATTCATTTCTCCAGCCGTCGTAACCAGGTGTTGACTGTGCCTCTCCCCCACCGCTGTGGTCACTTGAAGCCCTCATGGTTAAACTTGACCCAAACCACAGTTCCAGGCTTTCAACAGCCACAGTCACAGATCTAGGACCTATTCTTGTTCCTGCATCTCACTTCTAGCCTCCCTCTGCCTTTGAGCTTTGACATCCAAACACAACACCTTCCCTCTGCCCTGAGCCCCAAGAGCCAGGCACAAAGTCTAGCCGCTCCTTAATTTTCAAATAATCCACTTGTTCTCCTGTGGCAGAATGAATAACGTCCCTCCCACAGATAATCCATGTCCTAACCCCCAGGACCTGTGAACGTTACCGTATGTGCAAGAGGGATTTCGCGGATATGGTCAAGGGTCTGGAGATGGGGAGGTGACCCTGGATTATCCTGGTGGACCTAATGTCATCACAAGTGTCCTTATACAATGGACGTGAGAGGAATCAGTCTTACAGTAGGAGATAGGATGACGGGGGCCAGAGGAGGGAGTGATGTAAGGGGACGGCCACCAGCCAAGGAATGCAGGCGACCGCTAGAAGTTGGGAAAGACAAGGAAAAGCTTTCTCCTCTGAAGCCTCCAGAAGGAATCTGCCCTGCAGACACCTTGATGTTAGGCTTCTGACCCCAGAACTTGGAGAGAATAATTGTGTTTAAGCCATTAAGTCTATGGTAATTTGTTATAGCAGCAATAGAACACTAACTCATGTCCAAATTTTGGGGAGCTATACTGAAGCGTCACATCCTGGGGTACATGGCCTCATATAAACATCCCACCCACCCACGATTTTTCCCAAGGGCATGAGTCCAAAGTGTTTTCAGTGACAGGTAATGCAATACCAGACACCTGCTACCTTATCTTCCCCAGAGTGTGGAGGTCAATACAACATGGCAGCTCTTGAAGCTCTTCCTTCAAGGTGCCAAGGAGGCCACTGTGACTCTATAAATCACAGTCACACCCAATGCTAGAAGAAGGGATGCCAGATGGGTCAGTCCCTTTTATCATAAAGTGAACGTTTTCCCAGAAGCCTCCGGAGCTGTCTTACCTTTTACTCTCATTGTCCAGAACACGGTCCCATGACCATCTTTCATCTTCAAGGGAGTCTGGGAAATAATGGAACAGGATTATAAGAGTTCGCTTAACCCAAATATGATCCATTGCCTTGACACACTGGTGTTGCAAACAAAACCAGGCTACATTAACAAGGAACAAAGGTGCTGGATGGGCTAGTGCCCCTGTAATAGCTGCTCTTCCCTCAGCACCCATCAGCCCAAGTTCCAACTGCCAGAACCTGTACTCTTTTGCCTGAGGGTGGGAACAGCAGGAGGTGCTTCAGGATTATCACCCGCCCCCAGCAGCACTCCACCAATGATGGATGGCAGGTGGCGGGAAACCTCCCAGCTTCCTTCGTCCCGCAGGTGAGATAACCCTGAGTGCTGGGCACTGTCTATCAGAGCCCCTTCCGCAGGGTCGGGCTCCAGTAGCCCACAGTGATAACCTACTTGGTGGTGAGCTCTTTACCAGCCATCGCCACATGCTGCCTCATCTCTCCACTCCTTCAGCGTGTCTCTCTGCATCACGTCCCAAATAATTCACTTGCACACAATTCTCAGGGTTTGCTTCTGAGGCACCCCAAATGACGACAGCCAGTAAAAGAATTTTTTTAATTTTGTCTCCAGTCCCATTTTCATTCAGGAACAGGAAGCATCAATGCCCACCCCAAAAGATTCTTTCCAAAGCAACTTCTCCACAAAAGGGAGATTTTGTTGCTAGAACCTCTCCACAAATTATTTGAAAGTCGGAGCTTTCTCCATACCATTACACGTGCATCCATTTACCAAGGAACTGCTGAAGGTCAACAGGACTGGATTCTGGGTTGTTTGCTGGATTTCCTAAAATGAATTAGATACAACCCCTGCTTGCAAAGAGCAGCCAAAGCAGAAGGAGGGGAGATGAGAAGGCCAGGCAGCCAAGGAAAGGAAGGGATCAAACCTACCGGAAGGGGGTCTCACGTGGGAGCTGGTCTGAAAAGATGAGAAGGTCAAGTCAGGGGAGGAAAGGGCTATTTAAGCCAGGGGTACAGCATAGAAAGCCAGAGTAACGGCAGAGAGACCACATTTGGGGGCCTCGTGAGTCATGTACGAAGGCTGGGTGGTGGGGGGTTACGTATTGGGGAACAGAAGGTGGTCTGGAGAGAAAGACAGAACTGGAGAAAGAATGTCCATTTGGAGACACAACACCCAGCTCTTGGGTATCAACATCTGCTGAGCTCTCCATCCTGGTGTCCATGAAAGCAGAGCCTACTTCTCCTGGTGTCCATGAAAGCAGCCTACTTCTCCTGGTGTCCATGAAAGCAGCATACTTCTCCTGGTGTCCATGAAAGCAGCATACTTCTCCTGGTGTCCATGAAAGCAGCCTACTTCTCTCTCCAAGGTGGATATCACTAAGCCCTTTCATTTACACAACTACTTACAAGGTGTTGTAGCATAGATTCCTATTAAATCTTCACCACAAACTTTCCCTCCCATTTCTCAAGGAGAAGGTCAGTCTCTAAATGGTAAAGGGTCTTTTCTAAGACCACACAGATACGAGGCGGAACATCCAAGATTTGAACTGAAGTCAAGTTCACTCTAAGGGGTTCTAGCCACACTCCTTTCAACTAGGAAAATAGACAGACGAGTCCGTTTGCCGAATACACCTGGTTTCATTAACGGCAAGGCTCCATCGTTATGAAAAACATTTTATCTTCTTATCATATACTTCAACTTCTACTGTCCAATATAAAAATAAGGCAAGCCACTTGCATAACTTTTAATTTTCTAGTACCACACTTTTAAAAGAGTAAAAGGAAACAAGTGCAATTAATGTTAATGATATAATTTATCTAATCCAATACACCCAAAATAGCATCATATCAACATGTAATCAACATTTAAAAATCATTCATTTGTCAATATTATGACATAGTGTGAGTGTGTTTCACGTTTGGTAATTGCAATCATTGTTGCTTTTGTTGTGGTCATCCATTTACGATGCTTGGTGTCAGTTGATTTATCTCTTGTAGAAATAAAATACTGTGTGTGTGTGAGTTGTGAAAAAAAACAAAAAAAAGAGAGAGAGGGTGGCTGGCGGGGGAGAGACCTTTCTCTCTTTCTACTCCCCAGAAGAATATCCACCCACCTAACCCAAGGAAAAGTTTCAATGATGAAGCTGAACTCAAATGATAAGAAATACAATAAACTTTCATTATGATATTGGCACCTAGAAAAAAAACATCATTCATTATTATGAGATATTTACATTCTTTGGTTTGTACTAAGTCTTCATAACACAGGTATATTTATACTTACAGCGCATCTCACTTTGAACCAGCCACATTTCAAGTGCTCAAAAGCCACATGCAGTAGTGACTATCATAATTGGCCAGTGCAGCTCTAAAGTTACATGCAGAATGGCACAGTGGTTTGTGCCCTGACTTGGAGTTGTAAGGTCTGGCTTGGATTTTTCTCTCAATCTCCATTTCAAGTCACATTGTCAGCTTTTCCGAATTCTGATCAGTGGAGAAAATGGGACCATTGAGCAAGGCCAGGCCACGTGGACTCATGGACTAACTGGTAGCTAACAGGCCAGTGATCTTGTTCAGAGGTCAGCCAACTACAACCTACTCGTGGGCCAAAATCAGTCCCCATCCAGTTTTAATACAGCACATGAACTATGAGTGGTCTTTCCATTTTCAAAAGGTAGTATAAATAAGCAAACAAATAAATAAATAAGAAGGATATGCAACAGCAACTCTACATGGCTGGCACAGCCTAAAGTATTTATTATCTGTCCCTTTACAAAAAACGTGTGCTGACCTCTGGTTTAGTCAATTCTATATGTGTTTTTTTTTTTACATCAATAGGGTTTATAGGATTTAGATACTATTCTGTCACCATAATTCTACAAGTTTTTACTCTTAATTCAATGTTTCTGTAATTTCAGTGTTCACCATCAATTCTTTCTCTGTAGTGTCTCCATTCTTCATTTGATTCAGTGCTTGGTTAGCTGAATTTACTGTCAAGGATTTTTTTTTTCAAGAAAATCACTTCTATGACCTGTTATCTGAGATGCTACTATTTGACTGACAGTCCACGTTTTGTCTGTTCACATCATTATACTTAAGGAGAAAAATTAGGCTCAGCCCCTCCCATTATGGGAGTCACATTTCTTTCCCTGGGGACTTTACATATCACCCCTCTGTCTTTGGACATTGAAGGCTGCACAACTGCTCTTAGCACCGTCTTCTACTTATCATTTGGTCTACTGGACTTTGACATAGAGGACCATTTTCCACCAGAGTTTCCCAGAAGTCCATTGCCTCCAACTTCTTTCACATTTCAGAGTACACGCCTGTTGCATTTATATCTGAAACACAACTTTCCTGGGCATAAGATTCTTGATTCAAACCTCATATCACTTAGAACCCCATAGCCACTGCTCCACCTTGGTGTGTGACATGTTGCTGGAGGGAAAATCTAAAGCCTTATTCTTCTTTCTTCCAGGAAACTTGTGTTTTCTGCTCAGATGTCTAAAGAATTCCATTTACCTTCGACGGTCAGTAAATTAAATAGGATATATCTTGGTATCAAATGTTCTTTACTTTTTTTATAAAAAACAGTGTGGCCTTTTAATATGAATACGTTTTCTCCTTCTTTTCAGGGAAATTTTCCTTCAGTTGTGTCAATGATTTGTTGGCTTTGGTGTTTCAGGGCCACAGATTAATCTCATAAGGCATTATCTATCAGCCTGCACACTAATACCTTTCCTCTGATTGATTTAATCTCTTTACTTCCTCTTCTGCATTCATCTCAAGCACTTCCTTAATATCAGTAATTCAGTATTTCAACTGCATCATTCTGTTCTTTTGTCGTTTGTGATTTATGTATTGATTCAGGCATGCTGTTGCTTCAGTCTCAGATTGTTTTCTTAAGCCCATAACATCACTTTTCTTCTCATCCTGTGATTTTATTGGCTCATCTCTAAGTTCCTATTTTACTAAACTCATGGTCATATTATATTCTTCTATAATACAAAGCAATTGCTGGGAGTTTTCTTCAGTTCCTGGGGTTATATTTTCTTCAGGACTAGGTTCTTCATTTGTGCTTTATACAAACTGTTCTTTAATTTTTTTTTTACACTTAGCTTTTGAGGTAGTATATTTGCACAGTGGCCAAACTGTTTCTTTTCATCCAACTTATGCTAAACAAGGACATCTCTGCCCAGATCTTCTATTTTCTCTGATTAAAAAAAAAAAAAAACTTGCTGTGAAAGTTGGGATCAGGTCCCTCCTCTGAGATCCTGGACAAATGTCCTGGACCACTGGTCGCTCCGCCCCGTAGCAGTTGCTTTCCTTTCTGATGGCAAGGCCACCAGGCAGGAAAATGTTTTATAACTCCAGAAAGAAACAACAACTTCACCTCCGACTCTATCCCATTTCTACCTTGACTGATAAAGGCTAATGGTGTGTAAGGATGACTCAGTGAATTATCCTCAGCTTTTCCCAAGGGTTCCTATTCATACCTTCAGTCTGCCTTTTTCAAAATTAGGAAAGGGGGCTATTGGCAAAAAATATTTGAGAATTTGGTCAACTCACGTTTTCATTCCTCTATTACCTGGGAGTACTGGGATAAGATGCAGACAGTCATTTCAGAATCTTTTGTTTCTTCCTCTGGCTCTCACTGCTGCATGTGAATAGCATGAGATTATGTTCCATTAATTGCTTTGTTGAAAAATTTTATTCTTGGCTTGTTCTTATTTATTTTTATCCACTTTATTGGGTGTCACAGAAGGAAGATTCTGTGGTCCATCTTTATCTCGTCACATGTGTTCAGAAGTTCCCTCCCTTTCATAATCCCAAACTTCAGTAAATTGGAATCTACTCCTCCTTCTCTCTATGCATTTTCCCATAGTGGTCCTTTTATCAGCAATACCCTTCCTCTTATCTTCAATACCCAAATCCCAGCCATCCTTTAACACCCAGATGAAATGACACTCCTACATGAAGTCTTCCTTATCCATTCCACAAAAAATGACCTCTTTATTCCCTTGAAAATGTCCCCCCATCATCTACTCCATTCTTACACTACTCACCACTTCCTACCTTGTACTAAATTTTCCTGTGCCCATGGAAGTCTCTCTGGCTACATGGTAGCGTCCATTATGGCAAGGCCTGTATGCTATTCATACCTGTATCTTTTATACTTAATGAGGTAAAGAACAGAGTACAAGCTCAGTTAATGTTTGTTAAATGAGTTAAAATTCTGTTCAGCAGAAAATTATTTGTCTTATGTCGCTGTGTGTACACAGAAAGCATAAAGGGATATGAGGTAGAGCTCAAATAGAAGATTTAGGATCCACAATAAATCCCATTGTGATGAATGCCATCAAAGCAAAGCACTCTGAATGACAGTTAGATCTTTAGCTGGACCAGATAGCCCATTTGTTTATAACATGATCTCCACAATAACACAGGCAATAGCAGTAATGTGGATTGACACCATATTTACAGTCATTCCATAGTTATCCAAGTGCCTTCATACTTATTATCCCATGTCATCCTCAGAACAACCTGGGCAATCAGTCTTAGTCCAATGTTACAGATGAGGAAAGTGAGGAGTACAGATGTTAAGAACCTCATCCCAAGTCATACAGTTAGCGGGCAGCAGAGCTATAGAACCAGGACAAGTCTGTCTGCTTGTCCCACGACATCTGAGATGCTTCTCTAATCGATACTTACTAGGTCTCATTGATGACAGGCAGGACCACCCTGTACGTTGGTTGTTGACTACACAAGGGCATCTGGATGAAGGGCCAAGCGAGGAGGGAAATCCAACCCATGCTCCTCTTATCAAGTTGTGTGTCCTGGCACAAGGCCACATCTACTTAGAAGGAGCTCCTTTTTCTAATTCACATGAAGACTGACAGGGGAGCTAATAGCAGGGACCATGTTTTCCCAAGTTCTCTCTCCCCAAAGACTTACTCTGCACCTAGCACACAGTAGGCATTTATAACTCATTTGTTGGATAAGCATATTCTCATTTTCAAAGCTCATTTTCATAGATGACATTGTCTAGTTCTCGTAACAAATTCCAAAACAGACAAAATTCTGAGAAACGTGAGGGATTTCTGACACCCCTTGGCCCTCCTAGTGGTGGAATTTGACCAGCATGTTGCATGAGGAATCCAGGATCACTGAAAAGTCAAGGAGAGAGAGCGTGCTCTTCCTTGGCCCCAGAGGAAGTCAAAAAAGGAAACATTTTTCCTTTCTGCTGGTCCTATATCTGATCCAGCTCCAGATGTGGGCGATGTGCTCTATGATTTTTAGGGTTAAATTTCCCAAATTTTTCCTGTGAAAGTGAAAACCAGGAAATTAATGTGCTGGTGTCTCCATGTAATTAGACGTGCACGACTTTTCTAAAAATGCTGCAAATATGTGGGTCCAGCCATTAGGACACTCAGGTCAGCAGGAGACCTTAGTGAGCTACAGTGCTCAGAAAAAGCAACAAAGAGGAAGAATTTATGAAATCAAGTTGTAGAGAGGCTGTGGGGCTCCCTGGGACACCCGTGGGAAAGGGTGATTGAGGGATGGGTTGGGAGAGGGTTTAGGAATGAAGGGTGGGAGTCTTTGGAAAGGGAAAGGGCAATAAAGGGGAAATGGATGGTGTCCACAGGGCTGGGATTAATCTCAATTTTTAACGGAAAAAGAATCTGCTTACTCGGTCTCAGTTTGACAATCTGGGGAAATATTTCTGCTCTTTCAGGTTTCAGTTTGACAATCTGGGAAAATGCATCTGCTCTTTCAAGCCATAGAACCCCTCTGCTGGAAGAATAAAGACTACCTTATTCATTCCTTCATTCATTTGTTCATTTCTTTAGGCATGCATTAAACAAACATTTTCTCTGTCTCCTTCGTTCCAGGTCCTGTGCTGTGTACCACAATTCAGAAGGTAAAGATGTGATCTCAGCCATACGAAGTTTATATCCTGGTGGGAGAGAGGGGTCTGGCCACAAGCATCTCTTTGAGAAGTTAGGAATGGTCAGCTAGAGAGGAGAAGAGAAAGCCCTACAAAAGTTAAGAAGAAGGACAGTCAATGCAGGATGAAGGAATCCACTCAGGAGGCTGTCTTCTTATGAGGCCACAGGTGAGGAAAGCCTAGTGGGCTCCAAGCAGCGCAGAAGGATTCATATCCTCACTTTGCTCTTCCCTGAGCTCTCATCAGCAAATCACGTCACAAATTCTAAGTCTTCCATTGCTGCAGAGGGAAAGGAGGAGTAGGTTGGGACCACCAGCCCCCCACAATCCTTCGTG
This sequence comes from Monodon monoceros, assembly GCF_005190385.1. Lineage (NCBI taxonomy): Eukaryota > Metazoa > Chordata > Mammalia > Artiodactyla > Monodontidae > Monodon > Monodon monoceros. Next base: position 168,294,700 of record NW_021703778.1, read on the forward strand.
TCCCATGATGTAATGATCCTTACAACAGAAGCCCCCAGGCATAGCCGAGTGCCAGGCACTGTGCAAAGTGCTTTACTTGCCTTATTTCATTCAATATTCATGCCCACTACAGAGGGAGGCAAGAGCTGGACCACATGTGAGTACATGCTGAATGAAGTCAGGGAGAATGTCCTGTGAGCACCTCGGGGTAGAGGGTTTCAGGTAGACGGAAAGGTAAGTGCAGAAGCTCTGAGATATTTGGAGACTCCGAGACAAAGCAATGAGCCCAGCATGGGCCAGGTGGCGTGAGGAAAGCAGAGAGGGGTGGGATGGGTCAGAGGGCTCTGCCCTCATGGTGGTACCCGCTGTGGTTCAAGGACCTTGGCCATGACTCTGAGCCAGATGGGAAGCCACTTAGAGAATTGGACAAGAAAATTCCAATGACATGATTTTATGTATGCTTTAAAAGTATTGTTATAAATGTAAATTATACTTCAAAAACTGTCTTAAAAGGCTATTTTGATGGCTGTGTTGCTAATAGACTTGGGTCAGGGAAGTAAGAGGGGGCAGTAGCAGAGAGGCCAGCTAGAAGGTATTTGCAAAGTAACAGCATCATCGTGCAGGGCACAGAGTGGGTAACCTTAGAGGAGGATGTTGTTATAACAGCCCCTGCTCAGCCCCATGCCAGACGTGGTCATGTGCAGAAGACTGAGTAGATCCAGTCATGCCAGGGCCTCCGTCTACTTCAGCATAGTTTTCATTTGATAAGTGTTTGTTGAATGAGTAAACGAATCACTCCTCTTGTATTTCCAGGCCTGATGGGGAGACCAACAGGGCAACAACTGAGATGCTGTCAGGCAGGTATTACAGTAAAGAGTTATATCCAGTGTCCCAGAGGAAAGGAAAGCTGACTTTTTCTGGGGAGACAAGTGGGATGTGAGCAAAGTCCTCACAATGGCAGTGATATGGAGATGGGTGCTGAAGGATGCATAGTAGTTTTCCAGGCAGATGGGGAGACCAGGTACACACAATGGAAAGGTCAGCATGAACAAGTGCTCAGAGATAAGAAATGTGTAGAATGTTCATGAACTCATGAAAATGTTCTATACCTGGAACATAGTAGGTGCTCAGTGAATCTTTGTTGCATGAATGAATGATTGCTTAGGGGTGACTGAATGCAAGGCTGTCAAGGCAGCCTGGGGCTCAAGTGGACTTTTCCTAGAAGCACTGAGGAGATATTAAAGTGGTTATTGATGTGAATATTCTGTGACCTTTAAATAAATCCCTGGAGGACAAGAATTGTGTGATTGTCACCTCTGAATTCAAAATGCAGGACTAGGGCTTGAAACAGAGTAAAAGATATTCACTAATAAATGTACTTTTCTATACCAGCCCCAGCCTCTCTCCCTGAGTCCAAGCTCTTGTATCCTAGTCCACTTACACCTTTGAACACTTAAGATCAACATGTATAAGGCAAAACTCGTTACCACCTCCCCCAGCCTTGCTCCTTCCCTGCAGCAGTGGACACTGTCAGAACTCACATCTATCTGGTCCACCTCCTATTCTTGGCACACAGTTCGTCTACCCTTTTCAGGCCACTGCAGTGAGGCAGGATAAGGGCTGAGAGCAGAGAGTTGTGTGCACTTCTTGCTTGGGATCTCCATACTCTGCCTTGCCCTGCTCAGGAGGACACATGTTTCAGAAGGTGCAGCTACAAAGTAGTGGTTTTGTACCCACCTGCACTGTTTACATACCATGAAAAAAAATAAACTTTAGCTGTATTAACACATTGAGATTTGGTGGGGGAGGGGGATATTTGTTACCAAGCATAACCTGTCTCACACTGACTAATACACCCTGTCTCTACTATCTTAATTAATAATACTGCTCACTTAGGCCAGAAACGTATAACATCTTTCTTTTTCTCACACCCTGACATACACATCTAACCCACTGCTAAGTCCTGTCAGATCTATATCTAAATGGAACTGATGTCTTTTCACCATCTCCATCCTGTCCACTCTGTTTGAAACTTCCCTCAGGGGTTGTAGCAGCTGCCTAATTGAACTCTCTAGTTCCTTTCTTGTCTTCTCCCCACAGAAGCAAGAGGGACGACTTAAAACATTTTCCATTTCTATTATTTCTTTGCTTACAAAGACCCACTGTCTGGAGATTAAATCCAAATTCCATGTTGTGGTTTACAAAGTCCTGAATGACTGGCTCCATGTTATTTCTCCAGGCTCTTCTGTGACAGTTAACTCCACCTTTCTCTAACTCTACCCCAGGCACCCTGGTCTCCCTAAGGTCCCCCCACCCCAGGGCCTTTGCACCAGTTGCTCCTGTTATCTGCAGTGTTCTTTTCCCCAGCTCTTCCCACACTTGGCAATTACTCATTATCTCTTCTCAGATAATCTGTCACTTCCTCAAAGAAGCCTTCCCTGATACCTCTCAGTTAAGCCAGCCATCCCCTCCCCAGCAATACTATATCACATCACTCTGTTTTACTATCTTCACAAAACTTAACTCCAAATTAAAGTCTTTTTGCGTGTTTGCTTGTTTTTTTGACTGTCTGTTCCCACCAGGACGTTGTGCCCATCAGATTCCTAATACCTAGGAAAGGTCTCAGCATGTAGCAATCTCTCAATATATCATCTGTGAATGATTGGATGGATGAATGAGCCACTAGCATCATTGTAGCCATTGAGAGAATCAAATGAGATCACAGCCCACAACATTAGGACGATGACATCTTGGGCCCCGCGTTGTGTTACGAATCTATCCCCTAATCTAAAATGAAGAAGGAAAAGGAAAACGGAGAAGGAGACAGAACACCAGAGACTAAAAAAGCATTGCTCGCTCCCCTGCTCAGGGGACCTCTCATGCCTGACAAATAATGAATTAGAGAGAGATCAGAACATCCAAGACCGAAACAGTCATTAACTGCCCCTCCGCCCAGACCCCCTCCCCAAACACACTGGCTGCCAGAAGCCAGCCCAGACAGTCCAGTCAGGAAACAAAAAGATGGAACAGAAAGGCCCCTTTGAGCAGCTCTAGACGGGGGGAGAGAGTGTGCACAGCTTAACTCAAACATTTGTGCAGAAATGTAAAAAACAATTATGACATTCAACTATTCCATTAAGTGAAATTAACCATTCTTCTTGTTCTTTGAAAAGACCAAAGAAAGCACAGATCTGAATAATTAGGTCAGTGAAGAATTGTGAAGAAAGGATGTCTAGACTTTTATTTTCATTAAAAGTAGGAGGGGGGGGTGCATTTGGGCTGTGTGTGTGTGTGTGTGTGTGTGTGTGTGTGTGTCCTCTTGGTCTAAGAACGCCTTTGAATTCCAGGGGTGGTCATACCCGCAGCTCTGCCCTGGCAGGTATGGCCAAGTCCGGATCAAGGAGTGGCATTCCCACTTTGATGTTGACTGTCACGCTCTGTTGCCTGACGATCTCTTTGGCTGCCTGCAAGTCTGTTGTCCTGGGCCACCAGGTAAACCTGGCCAGGAGCACAGACCCTGCCTTCTATCCTCCCTGGCACCCCTTGCAGTGGAAAGAGGGAGAGATGTATAGGTGGAGACGTCCCCTGTCGCTCTTTCAGTTCCGAAAAGGGATTTTGACCCTCGATCATCATCTACTGAAACTCCACAGACTACACACATGCATATACCTGTATGCTTACATGCACGTATAAACACACACGCCCGCACGGCTCAACTGTGAAGTGAGAGAGGGAAGGGGAAGTGGAAAAACAGGGGTCACCCCCAAGGCCCTGGGTGCATCTTTTATTCTCTCAAGCCCCACGTTTGCAGCTACAAATGAGGATAAAGATAAGAATCCACCTGAGCAGGTGGTTGTCCGTAACAAGAGTGCTGCCCTCTCTCAGCGTCTCAACCCAGCATCTGACTTCCCTGGTTCAACACGGCACGATTTCTCCAGCAAACTATTTCCTATTTCAGTATGTGATTCAGAAGCCTGTAAATATTAAGTATCAGTGCCTCCTGGGGTTTTGGGAGGTTGTTTTGTTTTGTGTTTTTCAAACTGTCAAGTGGCACATTTCTCCAAGGGTGCCTGGAACATCAAACCTGCTTCTTTGTGATAAGGGTCTCTGTAGTTTAAAAGTTTACACCATGACAAGTCCAAAAGCATGTAACATTAAACTATGCCCTGAACATTGCTTTAAAATAGCTTCCTAAATTTTTTAATCTTTTAAAATTGTGGTAAGATACACATAACGTAAAATTTACATCTTGACCATTGTTAAGTATGCAGTTTGGTGGCATTAAGTACATTAACATTGTTTGCCAGCCATGGCCACCATCCATCCACAGAACTGTTTTCATCTTGCAAAACTAAAGCTCTGGCCCCCCTTAAATACTAACTCCCTATTCCCCCCTCTGTTCCACCCCTGGCAGCCACCATTCAACCTTCTGTCTCTATAAATTTGACTCTTCTAGATACCTCATAAAAGTAGAAACATACATTATGTTTTTGGTGTCTGGTTTATTTCACATAGCATGATATCCTCAAGGTTTATTCATGCCGTTGTGTGTGTGAGAATTACCTTCCTCTTTATGGCTGAGTAATACTCCATCGTATGTATAGAACATATTTCGTTTTTCCATTTATCCATTGATGGATACCTGGGTTGCTTCCATCTTTCGGCTATTGTGAATAGTTAGCTATGAACATGGGTGTATGAATAGCTTTTCTAGTTTCTGCTTTCAATTCTTTTGAATATTAAGATAAATATTAAAGGAGAAAAAAATAAAAATATCATTTTCTACTCCTGGAAAGGGAAATTCTAGTTAATGTATTGAGCTGTTATAGCATCATAAAAAGTATACATTCTTTGTATTCAAACAGAACCTGGATTAAAATTTTGGCTGTAACATGTAAAAGCATTGTCAATTTAGATAAACTAACTTCTTCAAGATTCACTTTCTTGACAAGCAAAGTGGAAAGAAAACAGTCCTTTCCAACCTAGAAAGGTGACTGTGAGAATTGAATTGATGGAGATCAGTCCCAGGGAGACAAGGAAGGAACTGGCCTTGCTCAACATTGTATCCCAAAGTCTTATACGATGCCTGGCACAGAGAGGGCCCTTAATCAAAAAGCACTCCCATGAGTCAATGTGTAAATGAATATGTATGGTTCACCTTAAATGTTATGAGGTACATAGGATGCACCTGGTAACAGGGGGCTGGTGTTACTTTCACCATCATCTTGGTGATCTCAACATATTCAGTCAGGAAAATCACCAAGGTTCACAGGCTTGCCCCCTCCCTTGACAAGGAGGACTGGTGAGCACAGAAGGGAAGGAATTTGGCCGAGGTCACAAAACAGATTAGAGAAAAACCAGAGTTTAAACTCTGCCTCTTAAGTGCCAGTCTATGGCTCCATCTCATCTATTTCTTGTTTCAACAAAATAGATTAGTCATAGCTCAACAAAAGCCCACCACATGGTCCCCCACATGCCACGCTACAAACCTCCATTGCCAGGAGTGTATCACACCATAGCAGTCATCTCAGCTAAGAGCCTTGGATTAATTTCCAATAGTGACCACAACAAATCAGAGGTTGCCTGCATTCTTGTCTCATGACCCCATCCCTACATCATTCCAGCCTTGTGCTTCAGTCATCACCTTTCCTTTCTCCTCCTCTATGGTCAAATCTCCCTCTCTCTCCCTCTATAAGGATACTCATGATTGTATTTGTGGTCCACACAGATAATCCAGGATTGTCTCCCCATCTCAAGATTCTTGACTTAATCACACCTGCAAAGTATGCTTTGCGATGTAAGGTAACATTCACAGGTTTGGGGAAGTAGGACTTGGATACCTTTAGAGGTCATTATTCAGCCTAACACAGACCTCCCAGGGGACCCAAGACTGAGGAGATGTGGCTACCGGTATGTTCTCAATAACTGAGTCCAGAAAATACCAAAAGTAATAGAGGCTGATGAGCCAGGGGAATCTTGACTAAGGATCTATCTCAAGTTTGACCCGTCCCCCTTCCTTCCCCTCCAGCACAGCACTGAGCCCACCCTCACGGGGTATCTCTGATGGGACCACCCCGCTTTCTGCTCCTACACCTGCTCCAGGTCAGGCCCTCATGTTCCATGTCTGCACTCAGTGTTCTTCTTGCCCTCTGCCATCCCAGGAGCCAGGAGCTAAAAGCCCAGTGGGTTGCCCACTCCAGCTTGAGATAGTCCCAACTACTGCTGCAAGTCCTTCTTTTAGTTGATCAGAAACCTGAGACTCTGTAGCTTCTACCCATTTGTGAACCGAAGCTTTGCAGCTTGAGGTCCCAGAGAAGAAATCCACTGTCCTTCTAAATGTGGGCAAAGAGGGAGAGGGGAAGTCCATAGAAGGCAAAAGGTCAGAATCCAAGGCTACAGAAGGAGTATCTGCAAAGATCTGCCAAGTTTGATGAGGAAGCAGAATTTGAGATCCTGTGTGTTGAGTGGACAGGACTAAAGCAAAGGAAGAAATGGGTTGAAAGCAGAGATCTAGGAGGTTAATAACTGATGTGGCAGCAGCAGCAAGAGAATCACCCTCCCACATGCCAGGTTAGGGGCTATGAAGAGGCTCATGGGGAATGGATGGTCTTGGAGAGCCCAGTGGCAGCAGAGCTGACACCTGAGCCTAGAAAGTTCTAACTATCATGAAGTAGGGCCCAAAGAATGTCAGTCACAGCAGAAGGGGAGCACCCCCAGCCTGGAACCAAAAACTCAGTGAGAGGCCAGAGGCTGCTAGGGAGGCGCTAGAAAGAAGCACTGTTGGGTGTTCATATAGAATGAACCTATGTTTCACTGGAGACCAGCTCCAGCCAGGCCAATATAAGCAAGGAAGAAAAGAAGACTTCTGGAAGCAGCCAGCCCATCACTGTCACCTAGGATGGAGCAGGAACTAAAAGGCTCTTAAGTGACTCAGCAATCACTGGGCAGAAACCGCTACAGGGTGAGCTAACCTGATTCCATTGATGATATAATTGATATGATGCCTTTTTTGCAGATAGGCAAATTGAGGCTCAGAGAGGCTGATTGGCCCAAGGAAGGTTTTGGGGAACCAAAGAGCTTGTGTTCTCTTCACCCCACTGCCACCCACTCACTGTCTAACATGCAGTGTTTAACTGTGACTCGGCTGAGTGTCCTGACGAGCAGAGAGAGTGTCCCAAATACTCAACACAGAGAAGGCAGACACCCAGCTAATCAGAAGAGACAGAGGCCGTAGGGCTGAAGCAGGCTCCCAGAGACACCCTGCAGGGCTGGGCACTGACCCTTCGGTACCTGGATGGTGGATCCCAAGAAGGGGGCTGAGGTGGACAGGACAGCACTCAGGGACCCCGGAAAGAGGCTGTTTACCAACTAGGTTTGTTTTGTTTTGTTTTGTTTTTATTTTTAACATCTTTATCAGAGTGTAACTGCTTTACAATGGTGTGTTAGTTTCTGCTGTATAACAAAGTGAATCAGCTATACACATACGTATATCCCCATATCCCCTCCCTCTCGCGTCTCCCTCCCACCCTCCCTATCCCACCCCTCTAGGTGGTCACAAAGCACTGAGCTGATCTCCCTGTGCTATGTGGCTGCTTCCCGCTAGCTATCTATTTTACATTTGGTAGTGTATATATGTCCATGCCACTCTCTCACTTCGTCCCAGCTTACCCTTCCCCCTCTGACAAAGATGTGGCACATACATACAATGGACTCTTACTCAGCCATAAAAAGAAGTGAAATTGAGTTATTTGTAGTGAGATGGATGGACCTAGAGTCTGTCATACAGAGTGAAGTAAACCAACTAGTTTTACTGAGAAGTATTTTGGTATTTTAGCATCCAATATAAAGGGGGCTTTGCCCACACACTGAATACAGTAAGTCCCCTACATATGTACAAGTTCCATTCCGAGAATGTGTTCCTAAGTCCAGCAAAGTTAGCCTAGGCACCCAACTAACACAGTCGGCTATATAGTACTGTACTCTAGTAGGTTTACAATACTTTTCACACAAATAATACCTAAAAAACAAACAAACACAAAAAACAAAGAAAACCTTTTTAATCTCACAGTCCAGTACACTAGTCCAGTACAACAGCTGGCACACAGGGGCTGGCATCGAGTGAACAGGCAAGAAGAGTTACTGACTGGAGGAGGGAGAGGAGGTGGGAGATGGTAGAGCTGAAGGATCTTCAGCAATAGGAGACGGAGGGCCAGCTGCGATTTCACTCATGCCTGACGCTGACGGCACAGGTTCTGGTTCCTTGCTGGATTCAGTTATGTTCACACTCTTGAAAACATGATCCAACGATGTCTGGGTAGTGGCTCTTTTTTTCCTGGTCATCGATGACACGGTAGCATTGGATTTCATTCTGAACGGCTACTGCAACCTTCATGTACTGTCCTGCATTCCGGTCCTTTGCCTCAAAAACTAACTGTGCCTCCTCAGAGAAAATCCCCTTGCCATTACCTGTGTCATGAATCTCTTCTGTTCTTCAGTTACTTCTTCTTCTTCTTGTCTCTCTTCATCCTTTCTCTGAGCCTCCACTTCCATGAGGTCTTCATTAGTAAGCTCCATGTGCACATCTTTGAGAATTTGCAATTCGTCTGTGGGGGACTTCCTGTATCAGCACTATTTTTATGGGATAGGTTTTAGGTGTACCCTTGGGTGTCAATGGGACCCAGACTCAGGCTATTGGTATAAGAACAGTGAAACCCTCAGATCTTCTGCTTTCGAAGCTTCCTCCCTTTCTGGGGGTTGCCTTGACTGGAGAATTGTGGGCATCCCCATAATTCTGGGTCAGTGGTAAACCAAGGTGGCCCCAGAGCCTCCATCTGGCTCCCCCTATCTGGCCAGCCCCCTGGGGTTTATGTTAGATCAGAAAGCCCCAGGCTGAGCCTCTGGAGGCCAGATGTCCTTGTGGCATCAAATCCTGAGGTTCCAAAGTTCCAGGAAGCAGCCCAAGCCAGCAGAGTCTCACAGGCTCTGAGATGGAAATGTAACTCCAGTTCACTTCCTGGGCCAGGTTCCATCCAGGGAGAAGTCAGGAGACATCAGAGGAACCCCAAGGCCAAACAGCCATAAAAAGAGCTCTTAGTGGGCAGCATTCTGATGACCAGAGTATAAATGAATCAGACACATGCCGACCACATTTCCCCTGGAAGAGGCATGAGCGTGCATGTGCACACACACACATCCACACTCCTTCATACACACTCCACACACATGGAGTCTTTCGTACACAGGTACGCACAATCACACATACTCACTGACTCACTGTATGAGTTTCCTTATTACTGTTGTAACAAATTGCCACGAACTTGGTGATTTATTATCCGGCAGTTCTGGGGGACGGAAGTCCCCAGGCATCTCACCAGGCCAAGATCAGGGCTGCATTCCTTCTGGAGGCTCCCCCAGCCCTTCTTCAATCTTCACCCCTGGTGACAACAGGCCAAGTGCATCTCCTGTAACAGCAGCCCGCCCTCTTCTCCTGCCTCCCCCTCTCAGTGCTAAGGACCCTCGCCCTCGTGATGACATTGAGCCACCAGGGGAACCTCCTATGTCAAGGTCAGCTGTTAGAAACCTCCCTCCCATCTCCAGTCTTAATTCCCTTTCTCCACGTTAACATTTAACATATTTGCAGATTCTGGGAATTAGGACCTGGACATCCTGGGAGCCATTATCCAGCCCACCACACACATCTACACACCATACTAATTCATACACACACATTTTGTGTGTGTGTGTGTGTGGTACGCGGGCCTCTCACTGTTGTGGCCTCTCCCGTTGCGGAGCACAGGCTCCGGACGCGCAGGCTCAGCGGCCATGGCTCATGGGCCCAGCCGCTCCGCGGCATGTGGGATCTTCCCAGACCGGGGCACGAACCCGCGTCCCCTGCATCGGCAGGTGGACTCTCAACCACTGTGCCACCAGGGAAGCCCATACACACACACTTTTGAAAGATGAAAAGCAAAATAACTTGGATGGGTCTCCTTAAGGTTTTGCTGAGTCCGAAACATTTGGCAATAAATGGTGACATCAGACCCATCTACAGGCTGCCCTCCATTCTCAATCTGTTCTTTCTTTACAGGGGTACAAACACCAACAGAAGCAGAAAATTGTGCCCTTCTGATCTATAATCTCTGGCCAGGCAGCATTAGAGGACTCCGCCAAGGGTGTCAGAGACAGCGGGAAAGGACCCTGCACACAACAGTGGCTGCCCTGGATGACTGGGGAATGCAGATCAGAAGCAATCAGAGGAAGACAATCAGGCCAGAAAGGCAGAGGTCCCAGTGTCTAAGGACCCCTGAGCCATGCAGACCCCCACCTGTGCAAAGGCCGTCTCCAAACGTCCAAATCTGGAGCCAGTAACTCCTGTGCAAGGATGGGGGGCTGATGGGGCTTATGCTTGTGACAGAGTTTATTAGGACCAAAGGGCTCTAAGTAACCAGACTGTCAAAGCACCCATTTTGTAGACGCGGAAACCGAGGCAGGGAGAGAAGAATCTGGCTCAAGTTCCTGCAGCTGGTGCAGAAGCAGAGCTAGAACTCAGTGTCCCAAGCTCCTAGACTGGGGTCTTCTCTGCATCACATCTGGCGCTCACCTGCTTTCTATGGAGTCGAAGCTTCCCTGAAGTTAGGTGAGCTGTACCTTCATTTCCTGGTGATGATATCTGTGCCTCCGTGGGCCCATCCTCACATGTGCGTATCCAGCATATTTTTACTGCAGACCAGCTCTGCCCCAGGGCCTGGGACTGGCTGGGCACCGAGGTCTCAGAGGTGGACAAGATATGGCTGTGGCATCAGCATCACTTTCCCATCACGAGACAGACGGGACCAGGGCTTGGACGGAGGGGGCATCCTCTCAAGGGGGGTGCGCTCAAGGCAGTGGAGCACAGGGGACAGCAGGGGATGGGGAAGAACTCAAACAGCAAGAGGACTTAGGAGCCCAGCAAACCTGTACTGAAATCTCAGCTCTGTCACATGCCAGCTGTGTGACATGGAGAGAGTTACCTAACCTCTCTGAGAACCAGGTTTCTCAAGTGGGACCTGATTCATACGATTATCATGAACTTAACACACTTTATCAGCTCAAAGGCACCTCTGACCCTCCAATATCTGAGGTGCCTGGGTCTACATGGCTGAGTGTGGCTTGACTGACCACTCACAGCAGGTTCTGAGAAGTTAGAGGAGGGTGTGGAGAGGCTGGATGGACAGCCCCTGTGGAAAACAGTATGGCAATTCTCCAGAAAGTCAAACATGGAATTACCATATGATCCAGCAATTTCACTCCCAGGCATATACCCAAAAGAATTGAAATCAGGGACTCGAATAGATACATGTACACCTATTTGTAGTGTCATAGGAGCATTAGCCACAAGAGTCAAAAAAGCAGAAACAACCCAAGTGTCCTTGGTGGGATGACTGGATAAGTAAAATGTAGTCTTTCCATACATTGGAATATTATTCAGCCTTAAAAAGAAAGGAAATTCTGACACAGGCTACAACATCAGTAAACCTTTAAAACAGTACGCTAAGTGAAATAAGGCCAACACAAGAACAAGTAGTGTGTATTCCACTTGTATGAGTATCTAGAATAGACCAATTCACAGAGAAAGAATGTATAATGGTGGCTACCAGCAGCTGGAGGGGGGGAGGGGAGAATTATTGTTTAAGGAGTACATTGTTTCTGTTTGTGGTGAACAAGGGTTTTCATGGATGGATGGTAGTGATGGTTTCACAACAATGTGAATGTACTCGATGCCAGTGAATTGTACACCTTAAAAAGGTTACTATAGTAAATGTTATGCTAGGTATATTTTACCACAATAAAAAAGCTGATTTAAGAGGCAATGGCCATTGGCAGAGTGGCTGTGCCACCTAGTAAAGCAGGGACCAGTCGGAATGATCATGTGTGCTCCATGAGAGAGAGGAGAGGGTAAGGGGACAGTAGCAGTGTCCGCCCCGCAGAGGTGAGAACCAAGAAGGTGCAAGAAGAAGAGTGAGACCCTCACTCTCCACCCAGCATCATCCATCCGGTGCCTGTCAGGAGAGACAACAAAACAAACATGAGAACCCAGAGTGGGGACTCCAACTTCACCCCTGTGCTCCCTTGCATGAGACTTCCTTCCACGGAAGGTCAACTTGGTACCATAACCCAAAGGCACCATATTGTCACCCACGTCCACTCACTCAAGGGGGTGATATTTTCTTCCAGGAACACCATTCTTTCTCTTTTTTAAAATTTATTTTACTGAAGTATAGTTGATTTACAATGTTGTGTTAATTTCTACAGCAAAGTGATTCAGTTTTATATGTATATATATACACACACAGACATTCATTTTCATATTATTTTCCGTATGGTTTATCACAGGATATTGAATATAGTTCCCTGTGCTCTAGAGTAGAAGCTTGGTGTTTATCTATTTTATATATAATAGTTTGCATCTACTAATCCCAAACTCCTAATCCATCCCTCCCCGACCTCCCCTCCTCCTTGGCAACCACAAGCCTGTTCTCTATGTCTGTGAGTCTGTTTGTTTCATAGGTAAGTCCATTTGTGTCATTTTTTTTAGATTCGACATATGTTATGTCACATGGAATCTGTCTTTCTCTGTTTGACTTATTTCACTTAGTATGATCATCTCCAGTCCCATCCATGTGGCTGCAAATGGCATTATTCTGTTCTTTTTTATGGCTGAATAATGTTCCATTGTATATATGTACCACATCTTCTTTATCCATTCATCTGTCAAGGGGCACTTAGGTTGATTCCATGTCTTGGCTATTGTGAATAGTGCTGCAATGAACACCGAGGTACAGAACACCATCTTTTCTCTTCTTCAACAGACCAATTGCTCCAGATGCTGCCCTGGGCCCCCCAAGTTAGCTGAACCTCACCCACCCCTCCCATCACTCCTGTCCTCATCTCCATCAGTTCACTCACCACACCAAATTATACATAGCCATTTCCCCATCAGGACCTACTACAAAAGTAAGAGTTTCTTAAGGTTGGGGACCCCATGGTACTTGTGCAGTACACTCAGCCCAACATGTTCCCTGGCACTAGTAGATATTCACACTTTATGGTCTGTGGGTAAATACTGTAAGTGAATGGATGAGAGTGAATGAATGCATGCGTTGCAGTGATGGCAGATCTCATTGGAGGGCAGGATGCGGTGCTCTTTGCTTCACATCTATCTGGCCGTTTAATGCACACAGAAATTCAATGAAAGGAACTCTGTTGTTACTGTCAATATTCAACAAGAAAGGTGATATTTCAAACAGTGTCCATCCAGCCAGAGATGGAGGCACATTTTGAATGGATTAAAGGAAACATGAGTGCCCACTCATTGGTCCTGGTTTATTCTCCAGCTTCAATTCCAAAGTTTAGAGATATCACCTCCCCACGCCCCAAGCTCCCCATGTTGGGCTCCCACCAGAAATTGCCTTTGTTTTTACACAATTCAAAATGGTGTTTAAGAGCATGAGATTTGGGACTTCCCTGGTGGTGCATTGGTTAAGAATCTGCCTGCCAATGCAGGAGACATGGATGCGAGCCCTGGTCCGGGAAGATCCCACATGCTGCAGAGCAAATAAGCCCGTGCGCCACAACTACTGAACCCTGCGCCTAGAGCCCGTGCTCCACAACAAGAGAAGCCACTGCAATGAGAAGCCCGCACACTGCAAAGAAGAGCAGCCCCTGCTTGCCTCAACTAGAGAAAGTCTGCACGCAGCAAGGAAGACCCAACGCAGCCAAAAATTTTTTTTTATAAAGGGACATGAGATTTGGAATCACACGGATTTAAATTACCACCCAGGTCCTCCTACTTCCTGGGGCAAGTCAGCTTCTCAGAGAGCCAGTTTCCTCATCTGTCAAATAATGATAAGTGTAGATTAGAAGCCACCACACACATGAAGCCCTTAGCACACAGACATCAGGCAACAAGAGGCCAAGTTTACCATCGGTGGGCGTCGGATCAGGGCTCTTGGGAGATTGTGCATTGGCTGGTCATTCTCATGAATCTAATCAAGAAGATATTGCCAACAAAGATGTGTGGTGAGGAGAGGACCGAGATCAAGGCAGGAGGATGGGTCCCAGATGGGTTTCAAGCTTGGGATGCAGGACACAGGAATCCAGTTCCAAGGTTTGGAGTAAACAGGGCTGGAGACCCAGGAGAGAAGGTCAGATGGGAGAGTGTGAGCAAGGAACACACTGTGGATTCCTGAGACAAGAGGTCATGCCCAAGGCTGGGCTTTTGCTTTTGCTTTCTTTTGCTGTTTCGTTTTCTTTACTGAGCTCCAACACACAAGTGCATGGGTGGGCTTGTCCCACTTAGAGGGGCCTGTGACAGGAAGGACCATTTTCCCCACAGCTGGAGACTCTTGGAATGCTGGAATTCAATCCGCCTTTGGGTGGGTGGTCTGCTGAGCCGTCCGCCCCCTCCCCGCCCTTATTCCTATGTTGGAATATGTCTTTGCAGCTCTGGATCCAGCTAACACAGAACATTTTCCTTGCTGCTTAAGTTAGCACATGAGAAATAACTAGAGATAGAAATCACAGTTCACTTAACACTAATTATTTCCCTGGAAATGAAGATTAATATTGAACTTGTTACTTGCAGGGAGGAGAGTAAACACGCACAGGCACACACCCTCCAAGTAAATGTGCAAATCTAATCCTTCAATTACTTCAGACCCAATACACCAAGCAGCCCTGGTGGCTAAATGTTTCCTAGTTGGTTGCTATGATCAAATCCAGGAATTGGGGAATGTTCATGGCTGGCCCCAGTGGTAGAGACACAATGCAGAGGAGACGGGAGTTCCAGGGTAACTGGGTGAGTTTTGGGGCTCCAGTGTTCCCCAGAGGTGTATCCATCCTCCCCAAAGGGACAACAGGTGTCCAGGTTTGCCTGCCCTGTGTCCGTAGCAGCTCTGTAAGAAACTCTGGTTATAGAAGTTCAGACCACAGGGCAGTGAGTGGATGAATGAATGGGTGAGTGACCTCATGAGTAATGAGTAACTGAGTGTCAGTGAAGCAGCTCACCCAGGACCAAGAGTCAGAGGTCCCGATGCCCAGTCCAAACCTTGGTCTAACCTGTCGTGTACAGCCAGCTACCAGACAGGCTTCACAGAGGAGACAGCATTGAAAAGGAGGCAACATTTTAAGGAGTGAAGGGTATTCCAGCAGAAGCGTCAGTAGCAACTAAGATCTGAAAGCAGGAAAGTTGGAGGCATAAATGTGGAAGAGTGAGAGGTGTGTGTGTGTGTGTGTGTGTGTGTGTGTGTGTGTGTATTTTCTCTCTGGCAGGAACAAGAAAGGATTGGGAGGGATAATATTAACCACATTTGTGTGGTAAGCTCTGGGTTTTACAGAGCACTTTATACCATTATCATGAGGAATTCTCAAGGCGGTTCTACGTGGTGGGTATTTGCCCCATCAAGGAACCTGACATGCAGGGAGGTGAAATAAATTGCCCAGAGCCACAGAGATGGAGAGTCACCAAGCAGGAGTGTGAACTTCAGCCTCCTGTGTCCAAACCGGGAGCTCTCCCCATGCCTAGTTGCCTTAGAGTGGGGAGGGGCTTCGAGCACCTGTCCAAGAAGTGAGTGGCCCAGGCTGGCTGTCTCCCCATCATCAGCGAGTTCCATCAGGATCCCAGTGATAACAAGGAGTTCAGAACTCAGCTGCCGGGCACTGCTCACCTTCTGAAACAGCTCCAGCTATTCGGTGACCAGGGTAGGAAGACAAGAGGTGAAAACTGGGTCTTTTATCATCAACTGCACATTAATTACCTAAACTTCATAGCAGCCAGGCCATGCTCCCCAAACCTTGCACATCTGTGTGCCCCAAAGTTATTATTCCCAACTGCTAAGCTATGGTGCCCCTGAGATAGCATGTGTGATTCAAGTTCAAGTGCAGAGTAAAGATTGTCAGCTGTCTTACCCTTCTTCCCCTGCTCAACAAAGCCACTACAGACCCAAACATACACCTCCTGACCCTTCCCTGCCACATGACTCAGGCTGGTCCCCTGAGGTTACTGATCTGAGAAAAGCTGAAGGAAACATAAGGCTATTTATTGCCTATCACCTCTGTGTGAGCCCAGTGTGGGTGTATCCAGAAAATTCAGAGCAAGGGACTCACTCCTGTTAGCTGAGTCCTGCCAGCTCGGAGACCACAGGACAGAATTTAGACCTACACAGATGCAGGTTTAAATCTTAGCTCCGCCAGAATGCAGCGGGGTGACCCTGAACTAGTTCACTAACCTGTCAGCCTCAGCCATTCCATGTGTCATAGAGTGGTCATTCCACCTGGCAGAGGTGTCCTGAGGATGGGAGAGTCACCTGTAAAAAGCCTGGCATACTGAAAATACCCAGTAAACATCAGTCCCCTCTTTGGGGAGACTGCTTATCAGTCTTAGAGGCACTGAGTATCCTAGGTAGGGCCTCCCCTTGGTAGGAATGAGACTTACATGAAATAAGTGCTTCCAATTCGGAGGATTGGGTTCAACATGCCCCGTTCTAAGTCTAGTTGTCTGTAAATCACTTTGGGGGACTCTGGCTGCTTTCCAGGCTACGTCTACAGCCTACGTCTATAGGATCCCTGCCTTTGGGAAATGGGAGAATGAATGTGATTTCCTCCTTCTGGTCGGCAGGACTGCAAATATGGAGACTGGATGTGAGTTCTTGAGGAGGGTATGGTGGCTAAGGCTGTGTGAACCCTGAGGAACACCATGGCCAACAGGGCACAGACCAAGACCGGCTCCAGCCCTCCCTCTGCTTCAGGATTCCCTCTGATGTTCCCGTCTGGGAGCCACGCGGCCTCGGCGCACACACGCAGTTGGTGGGATCTCACTATCCCTCATTGGGTCCAATCCATCCTTGAACAGTGGCTGTTAGAAAGCTGACACTTAGTTGGGAAAGGCAGGAGCAAACGCTTGAGACTGAATGGTAAGCAAATGAAAAGGGTCCATTAAAATTGATATTCATTAGTGTATGTATAGCATACATACATAGCAGAGTGACTACAATGATATACTAAAATGGTTAGTTTTTAATCAATGGATGGCAGGATGAGGGGTGATTGTAAGCTTCTCAATCTTTGCTATATTTTCCATAATGAATATCTATTTACTTTTCTAATCAAGAAAAAATTAAGCATTAATCAAAGGAAATGATTCCTTATATCAAGCAGATGTGTGTATATATATATATAATATATATATATATATGTCTTTCTAAAATGAAGGTTTCTTGATTACCAGCCCCACACTCTTATCAATAAAAGGAATAACGTAGATGGAAACATTTGTGAGCTACCTACGTTCTACCAGGCTGACTCAGAATATAATCAACATGTAAACTCCAGCACATAATAAAAGGATGACCCTCCACTGCATAAAGAGATTCTTTACTTTGCTTAAGGAATTGCCAGAGGTACATTAAGCTGATACACACAAACAGTCACAGATCAATCAAAGAGAGACCAAGGGCTCAGTAGCCCTGAAACAGTGTTAAAGTGGGTAGTTTTGATGGCTGGTCACTTCACAGACCTTTCAGTGCCTCAGTTTCTCCAGGTAAAGACAAGTTGGACTAGATGATTTTGAAAGGATCTATGAGCTCTTCAGGAGTGATCAGAGGAAAAATAAATTTTTAAGTTGGCATCCAGACATTAAAACTGTGAAGGCAACTGATCAACTGATGACTGGATACCCAACCCTTAAGAATCTCCATCTCTAGAGATTCAAAGGATCTAGACTCAGCATAACTAAAACAAAAAAACCCTAATATCAGTGAAAACTGAAACTAGTAAACACAATATCAACATTTGAGAACCATTGCCCCTAGAAGATCAGATAAGAACAGAGACAAAACAGTTCTGAAATGTTAATATGAGCCAGCAGAAAAGTAGACTTTATCTGTAAAAACCACACACACACACACACACACACACACACACACACACACACAGCACTCAGATATGACACAGGAAGCTTCACCTATTGATACAAACCATCTAATTATTTTAAAATAGTAGAAAATTATAGAAGGATCTTCAGAGATCATGCAACCACTGCTTTTCAATATTTCTTTTAATCCACAAAACGCTTTCTTCAAATGAAATCTTACATGGAACCGTTAAAAGCAGAGCTTCTCTGATTGATGGTGTGCAGAGATACATACCTGCCGTGTGGCACCCAAAGGGGACACCCACGTCTTTCCACAGAACATTGGGAGCTCCACAGAGCACAGGTGAAAAGCCACTGGTCTCATCGGGGCCCAGAGAGGACACGTGACTTGCTTAATGTCACACAGCAAGCTGGTAGCAGATTGAGGACTGGCCCGTGATGCAGCATCACGCTGCCTCCAAACCCAAGAGGATATGACCAGAAGTCAACTCTTCAGGCTCACCTGCTTGTTCCACATCAGACACCCCAATCACCTCTCACCCTTGGCAGAGCTATCCCTGGACCAGGTATACTTGCACATCATCCTGTTCCCCGCTCTCTCCCTTGCACCCCACATCTTATTGGTCAACTTGTCGTTTTGATTCCACCTCCTTAATCAATATTATCTCTAGGGTGAAGCCAAGATTTAGGCTCAGATCTCAAGACAGCTCAGCTCTTGCTCTGCCCACCTCCAGGGCTGATCCAAGACCTCCTCATTAAAAGGATCTCAGACTTTTGGTGGCCTCCAAAAGACCCAGCCACGTGACCATCCACATGACCATCCACGAGTGTTGGCAAACACAGAACTTTTCCCAAAACCAACAGCAGAGGCAGTCTCTCTGTGACGGGCTCACAATGGCCATAACTTCCTTGAAAATGTCATTTCTTTTTTAATTCTTTTTTTTTTAATTTTGTCATGATGTTTTGTTTCTTTGTTAAAGGATGAACGATAGCTCCTGGTAAAACTGATGACCCTGGGATTTGTCTCCATATCTTAGCAATCTGTTCCGTAGTCCATCAAAGAGGTGGTGAGACAGTAATGATGCTTTTATTAGCAACCTTTACACTTTGTCAAAATTAAAATGAAAACACAACATTCATATGTAAATCCAGTTACCTTTGAGGTTCCCCATATACTTTATCCCTTTCACAAAATTACAGATTATTAAGAAATGTTTAAAGAGTGGGAGACAGGTTTCAGGGGAGTATGAAAGAGGCAGAGTGAGACAAAGGGGCAGAGAGGATGAGGTGCTTTGACCTTGCCCTTCTCTTTCATGCTCACTAACATCTCAGTCTGTGGTTTCAGTGCTCATCCTTTGTCCGACACAGCCAACCCCTGGTCGAGCCTGACTCATGCATCACAGTTCCCCCAGACCCAAAGCCTGGGAAAGGACAGTAGGAAGGCGTAAAGGGGGAAGGAGCTTCTGTTTACAAATATTTCTCCTTGAGCATGAACTATTTATAGCAGAAGATGACCATGGACACCGATTGGCAAAAGGTCTTATTTAAAAATATGCAGCCAAACTCCCTAACTGACAGGTACGCACTGTTATATTTAAAATAGATAACCAACAAGGACCTACTGTCTAGCACAGGGAACTCTGCTCAATATTCTGTAACAATCTAATTGGGAAAAGAATTTGAAAAAGAATACATACATGTATATGTATAAATGAATCACTTTGCTGTACACCTGAAATTAACACAACATTGTTTTACTTTGTTTTTTTAACATCTTTATTGGAGTATAATTGCTTTACAATGTTGTGTTAGTTTCTGCTGTATAACAAATTGAATCAGCTATAAGTATACATACATGCCCATATGCCCTCCCTCTTGCATCTCACTTCCACCCTCCCTCTCCTACCCCTCTAGGTGGTCACAAAGCACAGAGCTGATCTCTCTGTGCTATGTAGCTGCTTCCCACTAGCTACCTATTTTACCTTTGTTAGTGTGTATATGTCCATGCTACTCTCTCACTTCATCCCAGCTTACCTTTCCCCCTCCCCATGTCCTCAAGTCCATTCACTACATCTGCGCCTTTATTCCGGTCCTGCCCCTAGGTTCATCAGAACCACTTTTTTATCTTTAGATTCTTTATATATGTGTTAGCATACTTTTTTTTTTTTTTTTTTTTGTGGTACGCTGGCCTCTCACTGTAGTGGCCTCTCCCGTCGTGGAGCACAGGCTCCGGACACGCAGGCTCAGCAGCCATGGCTCACAGGTCCAGCCGCTCCACGGCATGTGGGATCTTCCTGGACCAGGGCACGAACCCGAGTCCCCTGCATCGGCAGGCAGACTCTCAACCACTGCACCACCAGGGGAGCCCTAGTATACGGTATTTGTTTTTCTCTTTCTGACTTACTTCACTCTGTATGACAGACTCTAGGTCCATCCACCTCACTACAAATAACTCAATTTTATTTCTTTTTATGGCTGAGTAATATTCCATTGTATATATGTGCTACATCTTCTTTATCCATTCATCTGTCGATGGACACTTAGGTTGCTTCCATGTCCTGGCTATTGTAAATAAAGCTTCAATGAATATTGTGGTACATGACTCTTTTTGAATTATGGTTTTCTCAGGGTATATGCCCTGTAGTGGGATTGCTGGGTCATATGGTAGTTCTATTTTTAGTTTTTTAAGGAGCCACCATACTCT
The DNA here is from genome assembly GCF_005190385.1 of Monodon monoceros. Taxonomy (NCBI): domain Eukaryota; kingdom Metazoa; phylum Chordata; class Mammalia; order Artiodactyla; family Monodontidae; genus Monodon; species Monodon monoceros. Next base: position 168,315,291 of record NW_021703778.1, read on the forward strand.
TCTCCATAGTGGCTGTATCAATTTACATTCCCACCAGCAGAGCAAGAGGGTTTCCTTTTCTCCACACTCTCTCCAGCATTTATTCTTTCTAGATTTTTTGATGATGGCCATTCTGACCGGTGTGAGGTGATACTTCATTGTAGTTTAGATTTGCATTTCTCTAATGATTAGTGATGTTGAGCATTCTTTCATGTGCTTGTTGCCAATTTGGATATCTTCTTTGGAGAAATGTCTATTTAGATCTTCTGCCCATTTTTGGATTGTGTTGTTTGTTTTTTGATATTGAACTGCATGAGCTGCTTGTATATTTTGGAGATCCTTTGTCTGTTGATTCTTTTGTAAATATTTTCTCCCATTCTGAGAATTGTCTTTTCATCTTTTTATGGTTTCCTCTGCTGTGCAAAAGCCTTTAAGTTTCATTAGGTCCCATTTGTTTATTTTTGTTTTTATTTCCATTACTATAGGAAGTGGGTCAAAAAGGATCTTGCTGTGATTTATATCAAAGAGTGTTCTTCCTATGTTTTCCTCTAAGAGTTTTATAGTGTCTGGCCTTGCACTTAGGTCTTTAATCCATTTTGAGTTTATTTTTGTGTATGGTGTTAGGAAGTGTTCTAATTTCATTCTTTTACATATAGCTGACCAGTTTTCCCAGCACCACTTATTGAAGAGGCTGTCTTTTCTCCATTGTATATTCTTGCCTCCTTTTTCAAAGATAAGGTGACCATATGTGCATGGGTTTATCTCTGGGCTTTCTATCCTGTTCCATTGATATGTATTTCTGTTTTTGTGCCAGTACAATACTGTCTTGATTACTGTAGCTTTGTACTATAGTCTGGAGTCAGGGAGCCTCATTCCTCCATCTCCGTTGTTCTTTCTCAAGATTGCTTTGGCTATTCAGGGTCTTTTGTGTTACCATACAAATTGTGAATTCTTTTGTTTTAGTTAGATGAAAAATGTCATTGGTAGTTTGATAAGGATTGCATTGAATCTGTAGATTGCTTTGGGTAGTAGAGTCACGTTCACAATATTGATTATTCCAACCCAAGAACATGGTATATCTCTCCCCCTGTTTGTATCATTTTTAATTTCTTTCATCTGTGTCTTATAGTTTTCTGCATACAGGTCTTTTTTCTCCTTAGGTAGGTTTATTCCTAGGTATTTTATTCTTTTTGTTGCAATGGTAAATGGGCATGTTTCCTTAATTTCTCTTTCAGATTTTTCATCATTAGTGTATAGGAATGAAAGAGATTTCTGTGCATTAATTTTGTATCCTGCTACTCTATCAAATTCATTGATTAGCTCTAGTAGTTTTCTGGTAACATCTTCAGGATTGTCTATGTACAGTATCATGTCATCTGCCAACAATGACAGCTTTACTTCTTCTTTTCTGATTTGGCTTCCTTTTATTTCTTTTTCTTCTCCGATTGCTGTGGCTAAACTTCCAAAACTATGTTGAATAATAGTGATAACACAACATTGTTAATCAACTGTACTCCAATATAAAATAAAAAGTGTTAAAATTAATTAGTTAGCTAAATTAAATAAAATTATGCAGCCAAATATGAGATGTGAGAATTGAAAGAAATAGTAATCCAATGGGAAAAAACTTTCCAGACTGTTTCCATGTACCTTTTTCAGATATGAGCTGAGACTGGACAGTTCATACTAATAAACACATTGCCATAGAAAGCCTGAAGGATGGGCAAGTAATTCTCCCCAGGGTCATCTGGGAAGGTTTCAGAGAAGCGGTGACTTTTTTAGTAGGATTGTAGCAGACAGAGTGTTAAAGTAGCCCATATGATGCCCACCTCCTGTGGTTCACACCTGTATGATCTTCTCCCCTGAGTGTTGTTAGGACCATGGTTGCTTCTAGCCAATAGAATATGGCAAAGCTGGTGAGATGTAATGATTACATGTAAGTGATAACATGATTATGTGACATAAGACTATAGCACCCTCCTTTCTGGAGTGTCTCTCCCTCCCTGGCTGACTGTGAGGAAGTGAACATCCATGCTGGGAAACCCCACAGACAAAGAACTGCAGGGAGTCTCTGGAAACCAAAGACAGCCTCCATCTGATGGTCAGCCAGAAACTGAAGCTCTCAGTCCTATGATTTCGAGGAACTAGATGCTGCCACCAACACAGGAGTGGAGAAGCAGATCCTCCCCAGTCAAGCCTCCAGATGAGCTCCCAGCCCTGATAGACTTCTTGATGGAAGCCTTGAGGGACCCTCAGCAGATGACCCAGCTAAGCTGTGCCCAGTCCCCTGACTCACAGAAACGGTGCAATGAGCAATACAGTGTGGTGTTGTAAGCCACTACATCTGCAGTTGTTTCTTACAGAGTGATAGAAAACTTACACAAGGAAGTTGGGGGAAGTAGTTACAATTTGCCAATTGTAGGAAGTGAAGGAAATTCCAGACAAAGGGAACAGCAGAGGTAAAAGCACAGTAACAAGAAGGTGTATATTTTGCTTCAAGAAAGGTATGCATTTAGATATTCCTAGGTTAAGAAAGTGGGTAGGAGGTGGAAGATAAAAGGCAACTCAAAGAAAAGAGTTAAAATATATTTAACCTCAGGCCAGTGTTTCCTTGACATGGACTGACAGCTAATCCTCCTGGGGAACTTTGTGTCAATCCAAGGCTCTGGTGCCACCCACAGAGATTCTTCTTCACGGTGTGTAGAATAGGGCAGAGGTATGGTAGGTCTAACAAATGCCCCAGGTGATCCTGATGCAGCCACTCCATAGAGCAGGACTGGGAACAACTTCCGCACCGCACGACACCCTGCAAAAGGTCTCTCAGTACAAGAGAGACATTAAAAAGTTGATTTTCAAGAGGTGTAACCCAAAGCAGTCTGGAGGATGGTCTAGTGGGAAAAGAAGGGCTGGAGACTATGGTCCAGGGGTCACCTAGGAGAACACTACAACAATGGCCATCTGAACTAGGGAATGGCCAGGCACTGAGGAGAACTGTACACAAGGGAGAGGTATGAATGACCCTTGGCAGGATCTGGTGATGAGTCAGATGTAAACAGTCAAGAAAAGAGAGATGTGGGGGAGATCTGAAAGAGAGAGAGAGAGAAGGGAGGGAAACAAGGAAGGCGGAGAGGAGGTGCAGCTTTGGAGGGATGATAAGGAGCTCTGTTTTCACGAACGGAGCTTTGCCAGCTCTGTCCTCGCTGACCTGTGGACCTGCTAACTGGGCCTTGGGAGATTTTGAGTGTTGATTTTGGGTCTGTCTGTACTGAAATTGTCCAGACTTCAAATTTCCAGGAAATGAGATCCTCTCCATATGGAGGCCATTTACAGAGAAAACTGCTAAACCCCGATAATCCCTGCGAGTGGGACAGCAGCTGTTTAGCCACTTCAGGCCTATAATTGCCACCAAGTTCAACTCTGGAGGCAATGTAGCCAGCACTGCTTCAAGGAACACTGGACAGGGTGGCCCTCCTCCCATGAGCCATGAGTATAAAAGGCCAATTCCTGGACCCTGCCTCAGCGGGCTGATCCCACTGCAAGCCTTTGAGTTGAGGATTGCGTTCATTCAGTCAGCATTTGCTGAGAGCACACTGAGTGCCCAGCGCTATTCCAGGCTTGGGGGGGGCTACTGCCCTGAACTAGACAGGGATGTCCCCATTTGATGGAGCACCCCACCTTTTCTCTCCTGTGAGAAACCTCAGGGGTCACAGAGTTTAGAGACTCCAGGGGTGGGGGAGGCTGTAGGAGGTGGCACCTTCTTGGCCCTCATGCAGTCTCCATTCCTCCAAAACTGCCTTTCTTGCCAGGGCTGTGTTTTCCAAAGTAGGTTCTGTGGAACCCTGTTTCTGGGGGTTACAAATAAACATCAGACCTTCAAGAAGGAGGTTCAGTGACAGTAAATGACACATACGTAACCCCTGTTGCATTCCAGGCACGTTCTAAGCACGTAATGATATAAATTCACAAGGCCCCTCCAACTAGCATGATCCTTATTTTTCTCAGGGGGATGCCAAGGCATAGAGGGTTAAGTTGCTGTCAAAGCTCACAAGCCTAGTCAGTGATGGAGCTGATAATCACACCCAGGGATCAGGATCAAGAGTCTGAGCTTTCATACTACACATCACTAGCATTATGATGGTCAAACAAGCCAGGAAAATCCTGGGTTTAAAAAACATAAAGTCACACATACCCCTGATAAATATGTTTTCATGAGATTTTTGGCCATTCAATAATCTTTTGTGAAATACCTGTTTAAATATTTTGCACATTTTACTGAGTTGTTTGTCTTTTTATTATTGATTTGTGGAGGATCTTTATATATGATGGAAACCAGTCCTTTGCAGATATTATATGTATTGCAAATATTTTCTCCCAGTTGGTGGCTTGCCTATTCATTTTCTTGATGATCAGAAGTATTTCATTTTGATGAAGCCCAATTTATCAAAGTTTTCTTTTATAGTTAACACTTGCTGTGTCCTGTTTAAAAATATGTTTCCCTGACCCAAGGCCATAAAAATACTTTTCTATGTTTGTGTATTGTTCTACCTTTGACATTTGGTCTTATGATCCATCTTGAGTTACTTTTCCCATATGGTATAGGGTGAGGGTTGAGAGATTTTATTTTCCATGTGTATATCCAGCTGTTTTGACACCATTTCTTGAAAGGACTTTCTCTGTTGAATTGCTTTGTTGTCTGTGGCAGATCAGTTGACCACATAAGTGTGCATCTATTTCTGGGCTCCCTATTCTCTTCCATCAATGTATGTGTCTATCTTTATACCAATGCTGCTTTGATTACAGTAACTTTTATTATGTATCAAGGAAACGAAAATTAAAATCTTAATGAGATCCAAACACACCCCCATCAGAATGACTAAAATTAAAGGACGGACAGCGCCAAATGCTAGCAAGGATGTTGGGTAACCAAAGCTCATATTTGTTGTTGGTAGGAATGTAAAATGGCCCAACCACTCTGAAAAGCTGTTTGCCATTTTCCTATGAAACTGAAGTTACACTCACCCCATGACCCTGAAATTCTACTCTGAGATGTAGAAATTAAAATGTAGGTTCACATATAAGCACTCACATGTGAGTGGTCATAGCTGCTTTACTTGTAATAGCCAAATCTGGAAACACCCTAAATGTCCTTCAACAGGTGAATGAATAAACAAAATCTGGTATGTCCACACAATGGAATTCTACCAAGCAATAAAAAGGAGCAAACTGGGTAAATACAACAGCAAGATGAATCACAAAGACATTACGCTGAGTGAAAGTAATGGACTCAAAAGCCCACCTACTAAGTAATTTAAATTAGAAGTTCTGGAATGGGCAAGTTAACCTACGATTAAAGAAACTTTATCATCAGTGGTTGTTTCCTGCAAGGAATGACTGGGAAGCACGAAGACCTCTCTGAGATGATGAAATTTCTCTATCTTCATGAAATATGGGTTACACGGGTATAGGCACACCTGTAAAAAATTACCGAGCTCTGCATTTTATCTCAATAAAAAATTAAAATTGAATGAAAGTTACATTTAAATGGAAGGAAAAAAAGTATAAAAGAGGTTTCTTCTTAAATGGCATTTAGGTAAGCTAAAACAACCTGGAAATCTCTAGAAGAGGGCTAAAGGGTTTCATTTTGGTTGTTGAGATGGGTTGAATTGTGTCTCCAGAAACTCACATGTTGAAGTACTAACCCACAGCACCTCAAAACGTGACCTTATCTGGAAATAGGGTCTTTGAAAATGTAATTTGTTAAGATGAGGTCGTCCTGGAGTACAGCAGACCCCAATCCAACATGAGCAGTGTTCTTATAAACGGGGGAATTTGGACACAGACTCGCGCATGGGGAGAACACCATGCAAAGAGAGAAGTTATGTCACTACAAGCCAAGAAACTACCAGAAGTTTGGAGAGAGGCCTGGATCAGGTCCTTCCCTAGAGCCTTCAGAGGGAGCACGGCCCTGCCAACACTTTGATCTCAGACTTCTGGCCTCCAGGACTGTGAGGCGATAAATTTCTGTTGTTTAAACCACTGTTTGTGGTACTTTGTTACTGCAGCCCAAGCACAGTGTACAGCCGTAGATCCATTTTTTCCCCCTTGGTGTGTCTTTGGTAACAGACCCTAGATAATGTTCCTTGTTCTAAGAAATAGCTCATTCACTTATGTTTTTTGGTTTTTTTTCCCCAAAGAGATAAAACATCTATTGTGACCAGGGCTGCTGCATTCACATAAATGAAGAATTATAAAAAATGATAAATGACCCCTGACCCACCATACACAAATGATGTTCCAGTGAACTTTCTCCTTTCATCTCCAAAGTCTAGAAGGTGGGATCATTGCTCCCATTTTGCAGATGAGGCAAATCAGGTTCCCGTCAGGCAGCAGTTACCCTGAACAAATGCAGCTTTCGCTCCATACCTGGATGTCAGATCATCTCACTTCTAGGTTTCCCCAAGGCCCCTGCCGGCCGCTGGGTTGGGCTTCCTCTAGGTGAGAAGAAGGAAGGATGGAGAACAAGGACCCTGAGCACCTGGCTGGTCTCCCTGTATGTTCCTGGAGCAGGGCATGAGTCAGGCACAACCACGTGAGAATTCTACCCTGCTGGTCACTCACTGTCACTGGTAACCCCAGACACACTTCCCTGAGCCCCCATTTCTTTCCCTACAAATCATCATACCCCTAAGCCACAGGCTACAGTGATACCCAGGAGACAAGAGCTCCCCTCAGGTGTTGGGGCAAACTATGGAAACTGCTCTTTCGTTCTGTCTCCAGAAGTCTCCCCTCCCCTCCGCTGTCCAGTCTCTTCACTGCTTGTCCGGCTGAAGGTTCAGAGGTGGCCTGGAGCTGGGTTTGGAAAATGAAAGCCCATTTCATAGTCTTTTCCAAAATGGGTTAAACAGTGTGATCTCTCCTTACCCACTGACGGGAATGGGAAACGCGGAACAATGGGCAATAACTAGTTTCAGCCGATTCTGATGTGCAATATCTCTCCTTTTTAACTGAGATAATAACAGAGAAGTATGCCTTCGTGAGGTTTAGTAAAGAAGGCCCAGATTAATACCCCAGTCAGATGGCTTTTGAAGCAAAGCTTCTATTCAAGTCGCTGCCAAAAAGTCACTTTATCTTCCCTCCGTTGCATCTCAGATTTTGTCTACCCTTTTATTCTTTTTGTCCTTAATTTTAAATCCTTTTTATTATTATGTTTTCCCATGTAAGCAGCAAGGGGGTTATTTGGTACTCATTCTTTTGGAAGCAATTATCCACAGGAGAGAGGCTCACTTCATTTGGGTTGCATTTTATATCCAGACCGGATAAAAATGCACAAAATTGAATTTGCTTGTGCAGCTCAGACACCAAAAAGTTCTTCCTTGTGAATTTCAACTCAGCTGCCTGTTGACTAAGCCCTCTTTGGAAGACTAGGTGAGTGGTTATCCCTTCTACAACATTCTCTCTGGTAGCCCTAAGATTATCTCCTTGCTGCTTAATCAGGAAAATAAAAAACTTCATTTAATTGCCCATTAATTCAGACCTTGGAGACCCCAAGCTGTCTGTGAATTTGAACAGAGAGTATTCTTGCTTGGTCTAAAAAAGAATGTCTCTTCCCTAGACGGTGGCAAAATCCTCTTAATTCAAAGTCTTTATTTATTTATTTATTTTTTAACAAATGAGTTCCTCATGTCTAGAGAAGGGGTGGGAAAGGGGAGATTTGATACCCAAGCCCTACCAAATCCATTACAAGCATAAAATTGCTGTGTGACATCTCACAGATCTTAAACTGTTACGTGAATATTGCATTCTACTCTGTACACGTCTGCATTTCATTTTAATATACTAATGACGTTTTAAATTAATTACCATAGGTAACCAAAAATATAATAATAATAACTTTCCTATCTGTCTTGTAGTTGTTAAGCAAGGGACAACTGACTTGATGTTTATCAATTCTACAAAACGTGGCTGACCTAAAGAGAATTTACATCAAAAGGTGCATCACTGTTGGCATGGAGGCAACTCCTCTTTTCTCTGCTTCTGTCTCAAAATGTTTAGAAACCACAACCATGAGCATATGTGATTAAAGCATCATCACCTCCTTTGCTGCTTTATGGGCTCTCTCCAGGCACTGGCTAAGGGGTGAATATGCCCTAAAAGTGGCAGGACTCATCCTGCAGGTGACATGACAATGATGATACTAGCTTCTTGCTGACTGGTTAAGGTGCCTGTGTCTGATCCCCTGATCCACCAGCCAAAATACTTACTGCCTCTGGAAGATATTTGTCAATGAACATTTTCACTAAGAAAGCCCCTGATCGTGGGCTTTATTTTCCCATTCCTGCTCTAATTTCATCCCATGTAAATGAGCTCATCTGGGCAGCCTCAGCTGCACCCCTTCCCCTCTCTCCCCTGGCCCTGGAATGTCAGCTGCGAGGAAGACCCTTATTCTACATGTTTTAACATGAAAGGAGATGGATCTTTACTCTATGTTGGTGGCTAAGAACATTCAGACTTAAGATAAAAAAGCTTCTAAATAAATGAACTCCATGAGCTTTATTTACCGTTAGTGGGGACAGTTCTTAACTCATTTTATTTGGGTTTTACCTTTTGCGCTGGAGCCTTTGCTTTTTCCCTCCAGGAAGAAAAATAGCCATGCACCCCCAACTTCACGAACCCTTCCCTCACCTTCTGCACTGAAGGCGGCCCACATTGGGGCAGGGAGCAAGCTCTGGGGAGCGCTTTCCATTTTATCCTAAGCCGAAAAATGGGTACCCGGGTCCTCATGGTTCAATGGAGAGGGTACTGTGCCCACTGCAGGGGCCACCTCTTGGAGGGGTGACTGTGAAGGGGTCTTGGCTGCTGGAGGTGAATGGACCGAATCCCACCCTCTGGACCTCATCATCAGGCTGGGATCTGGCCTCTCTGCCTTTCAAATTGATGGGTCCTGCCTGGGGACCTCCACTCGGTCTCTCCCCTCCTCCAGAAAACCCTCCATCCCCCCACTGAGTTTAAAAGTATCCATCCACTAGGCCAAAAAGTGGAGAGGGACATCTTGACCCTCTCCCGCCTTAAATCATCTTAAATTACTTTCCACCAATAGACGGTGACCCCCGTGAGCCCGGATTTGTGTCCATCTGCTCTGTGCGTGTGTGTGTGTGTGTGTGTGTGTGTGTGTGTGTGCATGCACACTCACCCTTGGCCCAAGTCTGGCTCATGCCCATCGAATGGACAGAGTGGACAGAGGCACAGGTGTTCAACCACTAAAGAACTTCAACGGCAGTCCTGGACTCATCACTGGGCACTAGTGTTTCCACTTTTACACAGGATGTGCCTTTCTTCTCTGTAAAGCATGTGGCTGAATTTCTAAGCCTTTTCTAAATAAACTCTACTCCTGACCTAAACCCAGGGCCTCCTCTACACATCACTGGGGGGACAACAGGGAATTCCCACTGTGTCCCAATGTTGGTCAGTTGTGCCTATGTATCTCCCTACAACACTCTGCTCCATCTGGGGATGCAGGGCTGGGATGCTGTGCTAGGTCTCCTGCCTGCTCCTCAGCTAAGGAAGAGGGTGCATTTAATTGTTGGACCCTCTGATAATACACACAGCAGTGTCCTTCCCCCCAGCAGTCAGCATGCTGACACCAAAGAAGCTAGAAATTAATGACGAATATCCTGGACAAGAAGGCGAGGCAGACCCTCAAAATCTTGTCTGTCGTCACAGGCATTTGAGCTGTGTTTATAATTCCAACCCTCCCCCACTGCTGAAAGAAAATTGCCTTCTCCTCTATCACTACAACCTTCTCATCAAAAACAAGATCATCCCTCACTGTAAAATATTGCAGGTGAGCAGCTGCTGTTTCCTTAAATCAAGACATTTGTCAAAGAGCTTTGACAGGTCCTTGTCAATAAAGACAAAAAATTCAAAATATGTGTCCATCCTGTGTTAGGGGGGAAAAAGTGACAACACGTGTTGTTCATTCCACTCAACATTTTGCCCTTGCAGTGAGTTATTTTTTTCTTATTACCTGGAACGTATGTGGTGCCCCAATGTTTAATCTTCTACTTAAACTTTGATCTAGAACCAAGGTTCGTTTAAGCGATATACCCAAGTCAGAAAGGATCCAAACCAAAAGCATGAAACATTAGATTCTTGGTGTGGTGGGAAAGCTTTGCTATCGGACAGAACTGTTTTCTAAATCCAGCTCCATCATTTACTGGATGGACCACATTGGGTAATTAATCTAAGCCTCAATTTCCTTATCTGTAAAATAGGAGTAAAAAAGCACCTACATTATCTGGGTTCTTGTGAAGACTCATTGTGATAATGCCTAACCATCATTATTCATCATGCCTCTCCTCCACGGTACTTAATAAACTGCTGTTACTTGAGTGCATGCTACATATTATGAGCTTGGTATATAATATTTCTGTTTTATAATGACTTTACAAGGTTGTTTAATCCCCATTTTACAGATGAGCAAACCGAGGTTCGAGAAATGATGTCACCTCCTGAAGTTTCTGAAGCTAACGTGCTCTTTCAGGACTGCTGGCCACCTGCACAACCAGAAATTATATCAGCTACCATGAGCTTCCCAAGGATGCGCCACCAATGGGCCCCAAAGGTCAGAGGTACGGTTTCTTGCAGCCAAGTAGGGACTGGAGGGGTGGGGCCCCCGGCTGATCACCTGATGTGCCGTGAAATTGTTAGCACAATCTTTTTTCTGTGTGTCAAGACATTTTAATGGTTGGAAAGCACGGAGTGTAAGAGCTGAGAAAATCCCAGAAGGTGAAATGGGGCTAAATTATTTAGAGGTTCCAGCTCATTGAGTCATCAGAAGCCTTCCCCTCTTACCCCCCGCTCACCAGTGGCTTCTCAGAGACCGTCCCCGCACCCCACGTGGGCAGCCGGACTCCCCTCTGCTTTTCAAAGAAGCAAAGGTCCAGGCAGCTGACGCCTGTTTGCCCAGCTATCTGTCCCCTCAGAGATTAGATTACTCATATCTCAACTTGGGAAATGAAAGAGACCAGGCGAAGGGAGAAGGTTATCCAGGTGGAGAAGGTGAAAAAATTTCAATATCACCATCTCGTTCCTTATTCAGGCAAAATGAAAAGTCCTCATTATTAAATCACAAAGCAATTAAAAAATTAAAAATTTCATAAGACCCTACATAAAAGAAATACAAGTATTTAGTGATGGATTAGAAAGTGGAAGTAGGGGGAGAGAAAAAGTAAAAGCCCGCTGGCCTCAGGGGTTTCCCTCTCCGGCGGCGACGAGAGTGGTTTCTGCCCGCACCCTCGTGCCAGCTGCAAGAACTAATAAATTCCGGGCTCCCCTGCCTAGAAGCCAAGGCCGATTAATATCTGCCTACCTTGTTACCTAATTCATTATGGAATAGCAGTTAATTTGATTTGATATTATTTTAATAAAATTCTGTAATATATTAGATTGTTTCAGGCTATCAAAATAATTTTCCAATTATTACAGTTACTCAAGCAAGTCTTTCTTTCCCCCTTCATGAGCGGCAGTTGGTCTGACTCAGAATATATTAGCTCCTACAGCTTCATCCTGGCCAAGGGGAGCAGGGGAGCCATGCATGGTTACCCAGAAGAGCTCCTGCCAAAAGCAGGTGCCCGCGATTCACAGCAAAATGGTCACGGCCACAGACTGATGGGGAGCTCTGGCCTCATGACTCTCTGACCATGAGGGTGGCCCCTCTTCAACCACTGCTAAGTTTTAAGGAAACACTGAGATAAATTTCTATTCAAAAATAACCCTGGAGATCAGTTGACTGGAGGATTGGCAATAGCTTGGAAGCTGGGTGATCAATAATGCCTGGTAGAGAGAGTGTGTGCTGTAAAAGTTCAAATTCAAGTGCTCTTTCTGTTAGCATCTGACCTCCCCGAACCTCCAGCTCATGGTGCAGAGAACAAAGAAGGCTCACCTGATTGGAAGCACGGCATGAGACTTCAAAGGGGATCACTTTTGCAAAAGTGGTGAATGCCAACATATAACTGGCATCAAGAAATCAGTTCTGCTCTGGGAAGTGATGGATGTTAACTAGACTCGTTGTGGTGATCATTTCAAAATATATACAAATATGGAATCAGTGTTTTGTACACCCAAAACCAATATAACACATGTCAATTATAGCTCAAAACAATAAATAAAAAGAGATCAATTCCCTCTCTTCCTTGCCAATCCCCTAGGGAGGTGAGGATGGGGGAAGATCAAAACTTAGGAGGCAATTTGGGGGAAAGATGCCGACCTTGGAGCAAGAAAGCTGGTTTGGGTTCTTGAAGTGTGTAGATCCCTGTATGATGGTAGGTGACACCAAGCCGTGGTGTCTGGATCAGAACTGGAGACACCGCACGGAGCAAGCATGGGCCTCTGTTAGGGCGTCCCCAGCATGCTGAGACAGTTGATGAGCTCAGTCTTTCGTTTATTCACTCAGCAAACGTTTACAGAGCTCCAAAGGAGTGATGGTACTGCGGGTGGTGAGCACGGCTGGCAGCTCGCAGGGCCCCTGATGCAGACTCTGCAGCCAGCAGCATCGCCGGCACTGAGTAGGCATCCAATAAACATGGTTGGATGACTTACTCAGTTGGTCAGGGGACACCAGATATTAACCAAATAATCACATAAGCAAATTACAAGTGAAATAATCCAATGTAATTACAATCTACAAAGGACAAGCACAGCCGACTGTGAGACCTGAATACGAGGGGACTTGGTTCACAGAGTATGCAGGGATCCAGAGGACGGGTGGGGATTCGCCAGGAGAAGAGGGAGGGAAGCATGCTCCTGGCAGCAGGTAGCATAAACAAAGGCCCTGAGGCAGGACTGGCAGAGAATTTCCAGGGACTGAAAGAGGGCCACTCTAAGGGAATGGAGGGCGGTTGGTGAGTGGAGGCCAGGTCCCCGAGGTACCAGGCCCATGGACACAGTAAGGTCTGTGGTTTTGCCCCGTGGATGGGAAGCAGTGAGATCACAAGCCTGGGAGCCGCATGCTCAGGTCTGTGTTTTTAAAGCTTGCTCCGTGCAGTGCGGGGAATGGATTGGCCCAGGCAAGAGCAGGTGTGAATGCCCGTGAAGAGGCCGTGACAGGTGCCCCGGGAAGAAGTGACGTCAGCCTGGAGGTGGGCAGATGTCAGGGTCAGACTCTGCAAGTCCCAGAGGTTGCTCAGCAAGGGATGCTCTGAACAGGCTCCCTCAATCTGAAGGCCAGCTACCTGGTGTTTTGGCCATGCCCAGCTATCCTCCGTTTCACCCCAAAACCCTGGGCGTCCGCAGCCCCAGCCTCTGACCCCATGGATAACTCTGCATACCAGGCCACCCGCCACCCTGGCCAGGGTTCTCCTACTCAGCTCGCAGCTGGCCAGCCCTGGTCTGAGTCGATGTTGCCCCATCAAGACCCAGACACCACCTTGTCGCTGCTGACTCTGTCCTGCCAGGCCAGGCACGGGAGAAATTCCAACTTCCCTCCCAAGGAGGAGGCCTGACCCCACTGTGTGTGCGCTCAGGGGGTAGAGAGGGGAGAAGTTGGTGGATAGACCCCTGTCAGCAAGGGGGCAGGGTTGGGGGCTGAGGAAGACCCAGGCTCAGAGGGAACAACAGAGGTGAGTGGGCTCTGTGCCCCTCGAGATCGTGCCTCTCAGTCCAGATCTGGAAGGGACACGGCCCAGAGTGGAATCACCCATGTAGCACTGTTCACTGGATGGGGGTGAATGGGGAGCCAGAAACGTACAGACCCTCTGGAGGGCTGCAGGGGGCAGGGTCCCTGAGACCCCGTGCATATTTCCAGCCACTATCCCCCAGCCTCCGTAAATGTAGCTGGAAACCAAGAAGCCTGGCCTCAGCTGTGCTGCAGATCAGACGGGCGTCATTTGGCCACACCTGGGCCTGATCAGGGACCTGGGGAGGAATGGGGGACTGCAGGGTCAGGGCTGCTCCAGTGCCCAGAGGCCAGGGAGGGGGCGTCTTCCGTTCTCCGAGCAAACACTCACTGAGCACCTGCTCTGTGAAGTCCCAGTCACCTGTGGGGGACCTGGAATGAACAACACTGGACCTTGGGTCACAGAGGGCTCCCTCGTGGCTTCATGGGAGGCAGTCTGTTATCCAAAAGGGGGTGGGGCAGCGGGCGGGAGAACGAGCTGCGTTGGGGGATGGCAGCACCCCCAGGAAAACTGCCCGGGGGAGAGGTCTGAGCTGTGGCCACAGTTGGAGGGACTGGCAACACTGCGGCTCCGAGACGCCGCTCCAAATTCAGCTGGGGGATGACGGGGGAGGGGATGGAATGGAGCTGCGGGCTGCAGAGGCGGGGACCCCACAAGGGACAGGAAGCGGAGAGCTCACAGGTGCCTTCTAGAGAGACGAGATGACTGTGAGGGGAATTACAGGGCAGGTGTCAGAGACGGAGACGGAGGCTGATAGCCTTGGGGGCTCACAGGGAAAGCCCGACCCAGGGCCTTAACACGTGGCCAAGCAGAAGCAGTCAGAGGCCAAGTGAGGAGCTCGGTGGACAAGGGGTGAGCGTTGCGGGTGAGCCAGAAGGCTCTGGGATTCTGGATGAAGCAGGGGTTACGTCCCATCCCCACTCGATGGAGACCTAGGGAGGACCAAGGTGGGGATGCCGTGAGGGGGCCTGGAGCATTCTGTGGCACCTGCACAGAGGTAACAAGTTAGCTTTCAAATGTGTGTCAGTCTCAGAAAAGCAGCTGTGTGATTTCCTGTAATCACTAGGTTTGGAGAACCTCTCGTGTGCCTGACACGGTGACCATGCCAAGCAGACTTCCTCCCTTGTGGGCCTGCGGGAACTGGATGACAGCAGTCTCCAGGTTTCCAATCCACCTCCCATCTTGCAGCCTAGGATCCTGAGGTCCCCAAGCCCCAGGAGGCTTGCCCCATGGTCTTCAGCTGCCCAGCTTCTTCAAGAAACCCCGACAGAGATCATAACAGCTCAGAATGCATGCCCTCACCCTCAGAGACACACGCTGGGCTTGATTTCCACGCTGGTGAATTGCTTTGTTCTCTTCTCTACTTGGCTAGGATCAGACGAAGGGAAGAGGACCACGGAGAGCTTCGCTCTTCCTGTTCCAAGTGGATGAGAATAAAGAAAGGAAGTATTTTCAAAGCACCACGATGCTATCAATTCCCTGGAGAAGGAGGCATTTTTGTCTGGGCATTAATATTATTTTCTTTAAATTCCCACTCTGGTGGGCTTCCTGCCTAACAGAAAACTCTGTAGTGAGATAAACAAAGAAGAAAAGTGAGTGCTTCGTGCCAGCTTGTGTCCACTTGAAGTAACATAAAAGGTTGGCTCCGAAGGCCACATCCTCCAGAGGAGAGCCACCTATGGTCAAAGTAAGGTCTTAATCTTCCACAGGCACCGACTGTAGTGGTTGAATGCTGGCCCCTCGGGAGACGTGTCCACAGGAAACTGGGAATGTGAACTGATTTGGATAAAGGGTCTTTGCCGACGATGTGAGATTAAGGATCTTGAATTCTATGAGACATCCTTGATTATGTGGTGGAACCAATTCAATGACAAGTGTCCTTATGAGAGGAAGGCAGAGGGATCTTCGAGACGTTATGAAAAAGGGAACGGAGATTGGAATTGTGCTGTTACAAGCCAAGGAACACCTGGAGCCACCAAAGCTGGGGGAAGCCAAGAATGGATGTTCCCCGAGAGCCTTCAGAGAGTCCACAGCCCTGCACCTTGACACTGGACTTCTGGCCTCCAGAACTGCGAGAATAAAGTTCCGTTGCTTTAAGCTTCCCAGTTTGTCGTCATCTGTGTGGCAGTCCTAGGAACGAACCCACCTAGGTTGTAAGAATATATGATTTTTAGATCAGAGAGCAGAACAAAGTGAGGGTTTTATTTTATTTTTTTAACATCTTTATTGGAGCATAATTGCTTTACAATGGTGTGTTAGTTTCTGTTGTACAACAAAGTGAATCAGCTCTATGTATAAATATATCCCCATATCCCCTCCCTCTTGAGCCTCTCTCCCACCCTCCCTATCCCACCCCTCTAGGTCATCGCAAAGCACCGAGCTGATCTCCCTGTGCTATGTAGCTGCTTACCACTAGCTATATACGTTTGGTAGTGTATATATGTCAATGCTACTCTTTCACTTTATCCCAGCTTATCCTTCCCCCTTCCCATGTCCTCAAGTCCATTCTCTACGTCTGCATCTTTATTCCTGTCCTGCCCCTAGGTTCTTCAGAACCATTTATTTTTTAGATTCCATACATATGTGTTAGCATACAGTATTTGTTTTTCTCTTTCTGACTTACTTCACTCTATGACAGACTCTAGGTCCATCCACCTTACTGCAAATAACTCAAATTTCATTTCTTTTTATGGCTGAGTAATATTCCATTGTATATATGTGCCACACCTTCTTTATCCATTCATCTGTCGATGGACACTTAGGTTGCTTCCATGTCCTGGCTATTGTAAATAGAGCTGCAATGAACATTGTGGTACATGATTCTTTTTGAATTATGGTTTTCTCAGGGTATATGCCCAGTAGTGGGATTGCTGGGTCATATGGTAGTTCTATTTTTATTTAAATCTACGAATGAACAATAATTGCTGCAGAGGGTGTGGAGAAAAGGGAACTCTCTTGCACTGTTGGTGGGAATGTAAATTGATGCAGCCACTACGGAGAACAGTATGGAGGTTTCTTTAAAAAGTGAGGGTTTTAAATAAAACAGTTACTACCTTAAATAGACTCATCCCCAGGAGAAAAGCTCGAGCATTATGTATGATTTATATGTGCAAAGCTTTTACTGAACAATATTAAATGAAGCTTATGTTAACAAAAGTCTGAGTCAACCTATGTAACAGGAGAAGCTAGGCCCGGCGTTGTAACATCTGGCCTCTACTTAGAACAATAACTGTGACAATACCTTTGTCCACTTTTCACCTGTGGAAACTGAGGCTCAGGAAGCTGCAGTGATGCTTCTAAACCCCATCACTCAGGAGCAGCAAATTTGTGGTGGAATCCCAGGCCTTCCGATTCAACAGCTTCTTACCATGTTACAGGAGCTGCACCCCACCAGCATGACTTTTACAGTGGTAGTAAATAGCTTATATTTCTATCCTGAATTTCTAAAAGATAGTATGTCTGAGAGAAAGAGGGTCTGATCCAAAGAAATCAATGTAGTCAACTAACGTAAACATGCCCCACTCTTGAGAAAATCCAGTTTCCAAGCCCCAACCTTGAAACCCAGAAGCTCTGTTGTCGCCTTTCTGTCTTGTCCATACAAGACCAAAGGTTAGCGCCTCTTTTAAAGATTTCTTTCATGAAGAATCAGCTAAAATGATGGCAGAGCTTCAAAATTGCTCCAAGATGGTTCTGAAGTCTGTGTGTGGACAACATTTTCCATTCGGTGGTAAAACTGGAAGGCTTTATCACTCTTTTATAACTTTCCATATAATTTTTATGAAACCAAACAGCCGGCATCAAAGACTGTGGGCTGAAATCGTGCCTGTGATCATAACCAAGGAGCAGAATCCAGTCCTGAGGATGGGAAGGCTCACATCTGGCACATGGCCTCCCCAGATGACTTGGCCAGAGAACACAGCCCAGGAGCAGGCAGATGCAGGAGGAGCCTCGAATTTAATAACCGTGCTCGGGTACCAAACCCAGCCATGAAGATGGAGGTGCTGAAACATGCACCCTGCATCCCCACTCCCTGCGTATCCATGGACCAGGAGGTATCATGAAAGAGAAACAGAGCTTGGAGGCAGGTCGACAGCAGGGGTCAGCCAGGAGGTCTACCACCTCGTTGAGCAGCTACAGATGCTGAGGCCCCTGATGGCCCCCAGTGCTCTGTGCAACACTACGTAAAGGATGCAGAAAAGAGTGCAGAGTCCGGAGGTGGTCCATGCAGGGTCCAAACTCACCCTTGCCCTCTTATCAGCTGAATGACAGTGGGTGAGACATTTCACCTTTTCAGCTTCAGTGACGACCAACTGCACAAGGCAACTGTACTACCACCAGGCAGGGTTGACTCTAGGGTTAGAGAAAAAGTATGTCAATTACTAGATACCATAAATGGTGGCTGTTATTGTTAGGAACATGGAATAAGGGGAAATATCCATCTGATAGTTGAGATAGTTGGCTTTTGAAGTCAGAGGCACCTGGATTGAGTTCTGGCTCTATCAGTAATTGTTAAGTTGAGAACAAGTTATTTTGCTTTTCTGGGACTCTGGTGTCTCAGCTGTGAAGTGGGAGGGTGTAGCAGTACCTACCTGTAGTGTGTTGAATGGTGCCTCATCGCCGGAAGATAGCCCAACCAGAACCTGTGAATTGATCTTATTTGGAGAAAAGTTCTTTACAGATGCTACCAAGTGAAGGATCTTGAGATACCCTCCTGGCTTATCCAGGGTGGCCCCAAATCCAATGACAAGTGTCCTTGCCAGAGAAAAGGTAGAGGGGGTTACACACCAACACAGAGGGGAAGCCCACGTGAAGATGGAGGCATACAGCAGAGTGGTGTGTCTACCATTCAAGGAACAAGGATGACCAGCGGCCACCAGAAGTTGGGAGACAGGCATGGACCAGATTCACCCTCAGAGCCTCCAGAAGGAGCCAACACTGCTGCCACATTGATTTTGGACTTCTCTTTCCTGAACCGAGTGAGAATCAATTTCTGTGACTTCAAGCCCCTCAGTGTGTGTTCATTTGCTACAACAGCCTTAGCACAGAGCCTGGCCCATGAGAAGCCCTCCTGGATATCAGCCTGCAGGGTCGACAGAAGGGCAGTATCTTAGCCTTCATGGTGCAAACCAGGAAAATACACACCCACAGGCCTCCCCAGCCACACACAGGTGGTTCCCCAGGGCCTCGGAGGAACTTCCTTGCCTAAGACCTCACCATATGTCAAGTGGAGTCAAGAGAACCATCCTGATTTTGTAGCTGTGAAGGCAGTGTGGTGAAGGGCACATAAACAGCAGAGCTGGGACGCAAGCTTATTTCAAATCCTGATCATCAATCAAGTAGGATTTTTCTTCCTTTTGCTTTGATTTGCTTAGGTTGAAAGAGGTGTGTGTGTGTGTGTGTGTGTGTGTGTATTTTAAGGATTGTACAGAAATTCTTTGCCCTTTTGACAAGCCCCCTAAGATATCAGTCTCTACCTGGGACACCCTGGTTTTGCAACAAAGCTGGAATTGTCTCACGTTGGTCCCAAGCATCCTGAAATGGCATTCTCAGAATACTCTTGTAAAGTTAGCTGTAATTTACCTTAATGGATGGAGAAGGGAAAGTTTGTACACATCCTACTCCAGTTGTTGAAAGAGGAGTCAAGTTCTAAACACACACCTGCAAACACATGCACTTGTGCACACACACATACACACCTAGGCACACACAGTCACTCACTGCCACTCTGAAGTTAGGGATGGGGTCTCTGACACCAATCTTTGAGATGCAAATTTAAAACCGCAAGTGGGCATTGCCAGATGTACTGTATCCTTCAACCAACCTGTCTGAACAAGAGTGGAAGCTCTTATAATAGCTGTGAAGGTTCCCAAGGCTGTTCCAGGAAGGACGTGGAGTGTCTCAAGGCAGGGGAACATCCACCCACTCGGTATCCCCCTTGCACGTGTCTGGCCCACGACGCTGACCTCTCTGCACCCCTGCCTTTACCTGGGAGGGTACAGGCAGCCTCTCCTGCATCCCCCACCTCTGTAATGACACGGCAGGAGGTGTGAGCACCACGCAGCACCTCCCGGAATGAAAGCAAGACTCAGGAAGCCAGGGGTGCCCATGGGTGAGCACGTGCCTGACCAGGTGGAGCGGGGCTGTCGTTACTGTCCCAGTCATCGTGGTTGAGAGGCCAGCACTCCGAGAGCCATGTCCCTCCAGGACATCCGGTGCACCCTGCCGTGCACCATGGGGAGTTTTGCCAGCATCTCTGGACACCAGGTTGTTGCTGATCTCCAGGCCCCATGTGCCATTCCTCTTTCTCATGAAAGATGAAGATAAAGACCCTGGACAAGCTTCCTCTGTCTTTCCCACCCCATCCCCACCTGCCTTTCCCACCTCCAGGGAATCTGGGTAGCAACCAGAGATGCCCGCTGCGTGATTTTAGCCCAGACCTCAGGGCCCCCTGCAGATCCCGCCCCCCCGGTGGGGCGTCGTGATCCATCGAGCTCTCCGTCTCCGCACAGGAAAATTTCACTTCCCTCACCCTCTTCCAGAAAGTTCCTTCCTCCTCCACCTTCTCCTCCCAAACATGCCCTAGAAGGCATGTGGGACCAGTTCACTCTTGCACAATAAATCCCTGCAAAGAAAGCCAGAGCCCTGTCCCCCGTGCCTGCCGCCATGAGATCTGGACACCTCTCACCCAGGCCCAGCTGTGCTGCCTCTCCAGCCGGTCAGGGCTGACCCAGCCACCAGCCCCGGGCTCCGAGGGTGGACAGCACAGCAACATCCTTGTACGGTGGGTCACACCAGGAGGGTGAGCATGGCAGACACAGGCACCTCCCTGCTCCCTGTGTCCACACCCATCCTCCCCCAACTAGAGCTTCATCCTTTTGGTCTGATTTTTCTTCTCTTGGGAGTTTCACTCCCTCCTCCTCTTGGTTGGAGCCCCTTGTTCTGAAGGGTCTTGGGTAGGTTTGGGTTTGACACCCAGCTGTGCTGTTTTCCAACTGTGTGATCTTCAGAAAGTCAGTCTCTCTGTGCCTCAGCTTCGCCCTCAATGAAGTGGGTAGAACACTGTCACCTTGAAGAGGTGCTGAGAAGATGCATAATAGGACAAACGGCGTGGAACGTCTGCCTACAGAAGCACTGATGCTGGCATGCCTGTTGGCTTCTTATCCGGTTGAACTTCACACCAACAGGCTTCTGGCATCTCCGTTTGAGAGACAAACAGCCACTCTGCAAGGGGAAATGCATGGCCCATGATGTGGAGCTGTGCACACATTGGAAAGGGCTTTGGGAATTATTAAGAGTTTACAGCTGTCGGGAGTTTACTAAAGCTCTAAGAGCACGAGCAATGGAAACCCTCTAAGAGCATCTTCAGCACGTGGGTGCTGAGAACGATGGAGAGTAACCCTGGGCACCCACACCCACGTTGGAAGTCCAGCTTGAGAAGGGAGGGCACATGGAGGGGACTCTGCATTGGGGATCAAGGCCAGTGTCACCCTCTGACCCACCGTGGGCCCCTGAACAAGCCATCACCCTCTCAGAGCCTCAGTGTCCCCTTGGGGGGGCCCTCCAGTGGTCCTTCCTGATGTATCTGTGAGTGAGTGACACATGTGCTCATGGACACGTGTCCTTGAACGTTCAACCAGGCATCACGGACATAATGAAGGATGGAGAAAGCCCAGGGTCTGTGGGAGCTCAGAGTGGGGCACCCCCCAACCAGAAGGGCTGGGAGGACCTCTCAGAGGAGGCTAAGCCAAGGGCTGAAGAACAGCAAGTTTTCCAGGGAAACATGGAAGCCCAGGGGAGCCCAGGCAGAACGACAAGGATGGCAAATCATGACATATTCACTGACCACACCTGTTTTTGTGACTGCTGGCACCTGAAGCTCCCACCTGGATGGCGTCATCTCAGCTGTGTGACCTTGGGTGGCTTATTCAACTTTTCTGTGACTCAGGTTCCCCATCTACAACATGGGGACGATAGTAGTACGTACCTCAGATGGTTGTGTATGACATTCAAATGCAGTAATCCACGCAGAGCACTTGGATCACGACTGGGCAGGCTCGCCGAGTAGTGAGTCAGGTACGCAGTGTCACAAGCTACCAGATGCACCCCGACCCCTGCTCCTCCGGCCTCTCCCAGAATCTCCACGGGATGTCCCCACTGGAGCAGGCTGGCCCACACGGCACTCGGGGAGGGTGAAAGGATGTCCACCGTCGTCTTTAAAAGCATCCGAGAGTCCCCCGCCTGCATTTTGCTCCGGCTATTTTATAAGCTTCTGGTGTCATACCCCTGACTCTTTCACGCCTGCACTGTCTTAGTCAACTCGGGAGCTGAAACATCAGTCGAGTTACATCAACTCTTGTTGATGTAACAAAACACAATCAACCAGGAGCTTAAACGACAGACATTTATTTCTCACAGTTCTGGAGACTGGAAGTCCAAGATCAAGGGGTCAGCAGATCCGGAGTCTGGGGAGATCTCTTCTTGGTTTGTAGACAGCTGCCTGGGTGGTGAGAAAGGGAAAGCTCTCACATCTCTCCTTATTCGGCATTAATCCCATCACCAGGACTCCACCCCATGGCCTCACCTAATCCTAATTACCTCCCAAAGGCCTCAGCTCCAAACATCACCACGTTGGGGATTAGGGTTCAACCTAGGACCTCTGCAAGGATGCGAACACCTGCCTCCATAGAGCGCACACGCCTTGTCCACCTCCTGCCCCCGCCTGGACTCCCTTTGCTTTTTGCTCCTTTACTTTTGCTTGCCTATTGCTGCCCTCTAAGAGCTTCTTGTTGGGAGAAATTCCAGACACCATGTCATCCAGGGGTGGAGGGAACCAGTGAAAGCAGACAGAGAAATCACAGTGAGACTTCACTGGGTTTATGTCTCAGAGATGTTTTTCTCATCCCCAAACAGTGACTGAGGGCTGAGCATGTTCAGAGTCCTGTGTGGGTCCCCAGGACACAGAAGTGAGCAAGGTGAATGAGACCCAGGCCTGGTCCTCAGGGAGCTCAGACGTAGTGTGGACACACCCAGGGACCAACCCAGGACACAGAAGTGAGCAAGGTGAATGAGACCCAGGCCTGACCCTCAGGGAGCTCAGACGTAGTGTGGACACACCCAGGAACCAAGCATGACAGAGCAGGTGAGAGATGGTGGGATGGAAGCTTGGCTGGACCTCCCCCAGATCCAGGCAGCAGGCCCTGCTTTAGGAGCTCACCTGAGCTGGCAGAGGGTGCTTACCGAGGAATAGCAGCATTTCAGTCAATGGCCAGACCCAGCCAACAGATATACTACCTTTGGCTTAGAGTGTTCAAAAATGTTCAGTTCACTTATGGTTACCAAAGGGGAAAGGGGAGGGATAAATTAGAACTTAGGGATTAACAAATACACACTACTATGTATAAAATAGATCAATAACAAGGACCTACCATATAGCACAGGGAACTATATTCAATATCTTGTAATAGCCTAGAATGGAAAAGAATCTGAAAAAGAATATATATATATACACACACACATATATGTATAACTGAATCACTTTGCTATACACCTGAAACTATCCCAACGTTGTAAATCAACTATACTTAAAAAAAAAATGTCAGATGTCGTTTGACAAAAATCAGATTTCACATAAGATCTGACAGCACAGGCCCTTCCTAGCTACATGTCCTCAGTCAACTGGAGCTAAACAGTAGCCATCCCACTTAGACAAGACATGCCCCCTACAGTCTGGCAGACTCCCCGCCCCACCCACTCCGGTTAGCTTATTCCTCCCGCCCGGCTCCTGTAGACATTTGAGTGGGCAGCCTCTGGTATCACAGATTTC
Organism: Monodon monoceros; assembly: GCF_005190385.1. Lineage (NCBI taxonomy): Eukaryota > Metazoa > Chordata > Mammalia > Artiodactyla > Monodontidae > Monodon > Monodon monoceros. The sequence continues at coordinate 168,338,766 of NW_021703778.1, forward strand.
AGCAGTGTCATTAACCAATTTCTGTTGGTTTTATTAACCATGTCACCATGTGACTGTTCTTCAGGGAAATACCCCCAGAAGTCCCAGGATCCACTTTCCTTTGTACAGAAGAAACACGCTGGCCAGAAGGGCATAGGGACTGAGCCTGCTTCCCGTGTTCGCTTTATGTTTAATTGAACTGCACAGCAATTCATCAAAGTAGGTGCTGGTCTCGTGTCACAATAGTCAAAGCACAGTTCGGAGGAGTTGGAAGACTTGCCCAAGGTCATCGGCCAGTAGGAGTCAGAGCCTGGATGGGACCCAGGAGTTCTGTCTCCATGTCCGGCAATTTTCCACCACATCACAAGGGCTGCCACCCATGTAGAAAGGAGAGCCTGCAATCCAAGGACATTCCAAACCACAGAGGGTCCAGTGTCACCCAACTGTCCCCAGCAGAGCAGTCAGCTGATGTTCAAATGATTTTCATCTGTTCCACAAATACTTCTCTGAAACTCCAAAAGTTTAAAGTAGTGTATATAGGAAAAACTTCTCTTTCACGCACACACACACACTGACTTGTTTGTTAAAATACACTCAAGCATCACCAGCCCCTCCAGCCTGGAGACAGCCCGGCAAGCATCAGCCCGGGGCTGCCAAAGGGACTTTTGTTTCATATTAAGCCAATCTGGTCTAGATCAGAGACAAGGCTGGGATAATGTCTCCAAATGAAAAAGCACAATCTTCGAACAGAATCTCCCAATCAACAGTCATCAAGGGGCCGGGGACTGGGGGTCTGAGGTCATGACATGTGCGGCATCCAATCACAGCAGGGAGAAGAGAAGATATCGGAGGGGAAATGATGATCCTTTGTGATGACCTCAGATTTGGAGAGCATCTCTCCTCTCAGGGACAACTGCAGAATGAGTGAGTCACTCATTCAGCCCTCGGCCTGGTTCAGGGTGTGCGAGATGACAAAGGCCCAGCCCCTTCCTGCAGGAAGTCCTGGTGTGCAGGGAAAAGAAAGGCACAGAAATGAGGGATGGCAAAAAACTCCTCCCAAACGTGTCCTCCCCTTCATGCCTTTAAACAGCCGCCATCAGGAATGCAAATTGGTGCAGCCACTGCAGAAAACAGTATGGAGATTCCTCAAAACCTAAAAATAGAGGTACCATATGATCCAGCAATTCCACTGCCGGGCATTTATCCAGAGAAAACCATAATTTGAAAAGATACATGCACCCCAATATTCACTGCAGCCCTATTCACAATAGCCAGGACATAGAAGCAACCTAAATGTCCATCAACAGAGGAATGGATAAAGAAGATGTGGTACATATATACAATGGAATATTAGTCATAAAAAGGAATGAAATAATGCCATTTGCAGCAACATGGATGGACCTAGAGATTATCATACTAAGTGAAGTAAGTCAGACAGAGAAAGACAAACATCGTATAATATCTCTTATATGTGGAATCTAAAAAATGATACAAGTGAACTTATTTACAAAACAGAAATAGACTCACAGACAGAAAACAAACTTATGGTTACCAAAGGGGAAAGGAAGTGGGGAGGGATAAATTCAGAGTTTGGAAATAGCAGATGTTATATATAAAATAGATAAACAACAAGGTCCTACTGTATAGCACAGGAAACTATAATCAATATCTTGTAATAACCTATAATGGAAAAGAATCTGAAAAAATTCATACATATATATATATATATATATATATATATATATATGAATCACTTTGCTATACACCAGAAACTAACATGATATTGTAAATCAGCTATACTTCAATTTAAAAAATAACTAGGGCTTCCCTGGTGGCGCAGTGTTTGAGGCTCCGCCTGCTGATGCAGGGGACGCAGGTTCGTGCCTGGTCCGGGAGGATCCTGCATGCCGTGGAGCGACTAGGCCCGTGAGCCATGGCCGCTGAGCCTGCGCATCTGGAGCCTGTGCTCTGCAGCAGGAGAGGCCACAACAGTGAGAAGCCTGTGTACCACACAAAAATAAATAAATAAATAAATAAAATAAAATTTAAAAAAATAAATTAACTGCCACCATCCACCCAGGTGGGAAGGTCCAGCCCTGGAGTCACACCTGAATCTTCTGTCTCCAGCACCATCCACTTCCAAGCCAGAGGGACCCAGCCAACCTCCGGAACAGATTTCTATTCCTGCTACCCCACACCTTCTCTACCTCCCAGCCCGCACCTTCGTCAGGGCCACCAGCATCTCTCACCTAGCCTCCCTGCTCCCATCCCCCAAACCAGCCTCCAAGAAACCTATCAGGGTCTGCAGTCAGATTTCCTCCAGCCTCTGACCCTTCAGTGACTTCCCAACACTCATGCAACAACATGGAAACCCCCCTGCACACATGCTCAGCCCCTACCCCCCTCAACCAACTCATGGCTCCCTGCATTCACAAGGCTCAGTCGCCCATACCCCTCGACTGTGCCTGTTCCGGCTCTTCTCACCCATGGCCTCCACCCTTCCCAGTCCCCCAGCCTGGGTGCCTTTCCTGGGCTCTCCAATCTGCCTGATGCTTCTGACCTCTAGAACCCTCCATCAGTGGGCTTCTTCTCCTTGAAGAAGCCTCCCTTGCCCACCCTACGTGAAGGAAATATTTATCCTAGCATCTTTTTCATGTCATAATGATCCTTATCACACTTTGGAAGAGGAGTTTATTTATGTGTGTGTGTGTGTGTGTGTGTGTGTGTGTGTGTTTCTTCCTCACTAGACTAGAAGCTCCTTGAGGGCAGGAACATGGTTTGATTTTACAGTCCAGGGGCGTTTAGAACAGTCATAGTAATAGAATCTTGGAACTGAGAGGGAACTCACCCAGTTATTTTGTTCCTTTTTATGGCATGAGCTACACGAATCCCCTTTGCAGCTCCTTAGAAGCAGCTAAACATCATGTGCTTGGTTGCTTCCCATGACAAGGAACTCATGCTCTCTCAAGACAGCTGACGCCATCCTCGAATGACTTTGATTATTAAGAAGGTCTTCCTCATCTGGAGCCAAAATTTATATTCTGCAGTTTCTGCTCCCTGGTACTCAACCTGTCCTTTAGGGCCTTTCAGAATAAGCTGCTTCTCTACCCCCTTCAGTGGCACTACAGGTGTTTGAAGACAGTGGGCTAGTTCCTCTTGAGTTTTCTCAAAGGGAGTATCTCAGGTCCTCTAACTCCTCCTCATATAACTTCTTTTGGAAATCTTGAACACCCTTGGCCTCATTCCCCTGTACCTGCTTATGTTTCCTTACAACATCTTAACTGGCTAAAGCCAACAGTCCAGTCATGGTCTGAGTAGCATAAAGTAGAATTTTTACCTCCCTCATCCTAAGTACTATACTACTGTTATTGCAACCAAACCATAAACTGCTTTGGTGCACGTCTGTAGTTAGGTTTCCAAGAAGTGACCCTGAGGTGAAGATTCATGGGCTAGGGATTCACTACAGGAATCTCCCAGGAGAAACTAGCAAGAGCGTAAGGGAAGGAACCCAGGAATGCTGGGAAGCCCCATGAAGGGCAGCTCCAGACTGACCCTGAAGGGGGTTCCCAACTCTGACACCAGTCTGTCATTGGCTAAGGAAACCCCAGCGTGTTGTAACCTCCCAGGCTGTTCCTATTCTCTTCCTGGGATGTCAAGGTAGCTCTCATAGCCCGAGGGCAGTCCCTAAAGAGAGGCACAGGTGTAGCAGGTCAGAAGCCAAAGCATATGGAAGCAAAGGGAAGGGTGGGTCTGAAGGATGCAAGCAGGGCATCAACAAGGTCCACGCTGGAGCACCGCCCAGCTTATATCTCCCAATTGTCCATCCACCCCCCTCAGTCTTTTTCTCACTAATTCCCCCTAAGCTCCCCCTTTTCAGTCTGTTCTTGAGCTGTTTTCATTTTAGACACAAGTACATGACCACATGTTCGTCCTTGCATCTTTCAAATTTCAGTGCCTGCTTTAGCGAGTCAATATAACATTGAAACTTGTCTCTGTCATCTGGTATATTCATTATCCTCCCAGCTTTGTCCCATCTGCAAATCTGATTCAGATTCAACTACCTTGTATTGAATGTCTACTATTTGCACAACACTACATGTAGCCTTTCTTTCATATATGTATATCTTTATTTGAGATGTGACCCTCCTGTTCTCCCTCTGAGTCCATGAAGAACATTGCCCTTTGTGACTCAGAACCTACCTTTGACCACAGCTGATCCAAGGTAAGAGGACTCCACCCAGGACGAGAACACACCACAAAGAAATCATGAGGAATTGTTAAAGGATTTAAAGATCCATCATGGGGACTCCCCTGGCAGTCCAGTGGTTAAGGCTCCACACTCTCAATGCATGGGGCACAACCTCAATCCCTGGCTGGGGAACTAAGATCCCACATGCTGCACGGTGCAGCCAAAATAATAATAATAATAATAATAAACATCTAACATGATCCGTAAGATAAAGATGCTACTCGATCCAATAGGAAGCATAGCATAGGTACTAGAGACCATAAGAAGTGGTGGGACCTTTCTCCAACACAGAATGGCCTTCTGGAAAGCCTGTGATGGTGGAATTTCAACAGTGATGAATGGGAGATAGGCAGCCTCTTTGCCGTCTCTCCAACGTGATTTTTCCATCCATAAAATGAGGATAATATTAATTGTGCCTACTTTATAAGGTCGTCCTGAGGACTAGATGAGACAATTGCTTTGTGAAAGATGCCATAAAGACCCTGAAATGCTCTGTGCGCAGCAGGCAGTGATAACAATGTAACTGACAATTTCCTACTTCTACCTGAGTCCCGGGCTCTCTTCCTCTATTTTAAATTTCCTTTTCTGAGGCCAGTTTTTTTTTTTTTAATGTCCCCTTAGTAACTGGTTTTGAATTCGAATAAGAGAAAGGAAACAAGTGGATAAATTGAGAACAAAAGAAAAAAAAAAAAGGATTGTTTAACCCTGGATTACAATCATGAAGTGGTCAAACAGATCCCATGTCGTAGACTCTGACAGACCCCACGTTACTTTCTAAGGTCAGTGTTGAAAACAAGAACTTTCTAATGAGGTTAAAAACATGTACTAATTCTCCAGGCAATTAAATGAATACCATCTGCTTTATCTCACCCTGAATTTGTCATGTTCAACATTTCTTCCAAAGGGTAGAATAACTCTGTTGGATCCAATGATATTTCCCCCAATTGGATGGTATCCCAAAAGTCACAGGACCCTAGAATCTCAGCGAGGACGTAAGATGTCACCTAGTCTGAATCTCTCATGTCAGGATGGAGCATTTTGGATGCAGAGAGAGGAAGAGGACTGCCCGTGGCCACCGTGGTAGAACCAGGGCTAGAACCTACACGCGCGTTGTAGACCTTTTATGAATTGAAAAGGCAGTGACCCGGATAAGCACAGGGTTGAAAGCTACTTCGAGACAATTCAAAAGCTCACTGGGCAAGGTGCTCAGCCCTCTAACAGCCTGTGGCCTTCACTTGTGAATCAGAAGGGAGTTAATGCCAAAGCAACCTTGAAAAAGAAGAACAAAGTTAAAGGGCTCACACTTCCTGATTTCAGAACTTACTACAACATTACAGTAATCAAGACAGTGTGGTACTGGCACAGGGATAAACATATATATATATCAATGGACTAGAAATGAGAACCCTGAAATAAAGCCTTTCATTTACGGACAATTGGTTCTTTACAATCAAATTGAGAAAAAATAGTCTTTTCCCCAAATAATGCTGGGACAGCTGTATATCCACATGCAAAAGAATGAAGTTGGACCCCTTTCCGCACACATATACAAAAATCAACTCCAAAATGGATCAAAAACTAAATGTAAGGGCTAAAATTATAAAACTTTTAGAAGGAAATGTCAGAATAGATCTTTGTGAGCTTAGGTTAAGCAATGTTTTCTTAGATATGACAACAAAAGCACAAAAACAAAGGCACAAAAGCACAAGCAACAATAGGAAAGAAATAGATAAACTGGACTTCATCTAAATTTAAAACTTTTATGCTTCATAGGATATCATCAAAAATTGGAAAGGCAGCCCACAGAATGGGAAACATGATTTACAAATCACATATTTGATAAGGGATTTTAATCCAGAACATACAACTCACTCTTACAACTCCGTAATAAAAACATACATAACCTAACTTAAAAATGAGCAAAGGATCTAAACAGACATTTCTCCACAGAAAATATACAAGTGACCAATAAGAACATGAAAAAATGCTCAATATTGTTAGTCATCAGCGAATGCAAATCAATACTACAATGCAACACCACTTCACACACACTAGGATGGCTGGAATCAAATGGATGGACAATAACAATTGTTGATGAGGATACAGAGAACTCCCATCATGGGTGGAAACGTAAAACAGAGCAGCCCCTTTGGAAAAGAGTTTGACGCTCTCTCAGAATACTAAACACAGAGTTACTGTAGGACTCAACAATTCTACTCCTAGGTATACACCCAAGAGAAATGAAAACGTACGTTCTCACAAAGCTTGTACATGAATGTTCATAGAAGCATTATTCATTGCCCATATTTCAAAGGTGGAAACACTCAAATGTCCGTCACCTGATGAATGGATGAATAAAATGTGGTGTAGCCACAAAAAGAATATATTTAGCAAAAAAAAAAAGGATGAAGTTCTGATACATGCTACAACATGGATGAGCCTTGAAAACATTATGCTAAATGAAAGAAGCCAGTCACATAGGGCCTCATATTGTATGATTCCACTTTTTTTGCAATGGCAAAAACAGGCAAATCCATACAGACAGAAATAGATTAATAGTTGCCAACAGTTGGCAACAGGAGATGAGGGCTGTTGATGGGGTAGAGTTTCTTTTCGGAGCAGTAAAAATGTTCTAAATTGAGATTGTGATGATGATTGTACAACTTTGTAAATACACTAAAAATCATTGAACTCTACATGTCAAATGAGTGGATTTTATGTATGTGAATTATACCTCAAAAAGTTGTTTAAAAGGAAAGGGATAAATTTAAACATTCATTTATTCATGATTCAACATTCATTGAATGACTGCTATGTTCTAGGTTCTGGGATACAATAATGAATCCACCCTATATTCTATTGGACGATAGAGCCAAGAAGCAGTAAACAAAGTATGTGGGCCAAATCCCACTTATTGTCTGTTTCTGTAAATAAAGTTTTATTGAAACACAGCCATGTTCATCCATCTATGTATTGTCTGTGGAGATTTTCCTACCACAGTGGCAAGATGACCACAACTACCGTCTGTGGGCCAAATCCTGCCCATTGTCTGTTTCTGTAAATAAAGTTTTATTTAAACACATCCATGTTCATCCATCTATGTATTGTCTGTGGAGGTTTTCCTACCACAACGGCAGAGACCATATAGCCCACAAAGCTGAAAATATTTGCAGGCAGGCTTTGTTTTATTGCACTTCACAGATACTGCATTTATTGTAAATTAAAGTTTTGTGGCAACCCTGCATCTAGCAAGGCTGTTGCTGCCATTTTTCCACCAGCATTTGCTCACTTCATGTCTCTGTGTTTTGGTAATTCTTGCCATATTTCAAACTTTTTCATTATTATTATATTTGTTATGGTGATCTGCAATCAGTGATCTTTGATGTTACTATCGTAACTGCAGATGTGGTGGAAATAGCAAGAGAACTAGAATTAGAAGTGGAGCCTGTAGATGTGACTGAATTGCTGCAATCTCTTGATAAAACTTTAATGGATGGATGAGCAAAGAGAGTGGTTTCTTGAGATAGAAACTACTCCTGGTGAAGATGCTGTGAAGATTGTTGAAATGACAACAAAGGATTTAGAATATTCCATAAACTTAGTTGGTAAATCAGAGGCAGGGTTTGAGAGCATTGACTCCAATTTTGAAAGAAGTTCTACTGTGGGTAAAATGCTATCACACAGCATTGCATGCAGCAGAGAAATTGTTCATGAAAGAAAGAGTCACTCGATGCAGCAAACTTCATCGTTGTCTTACTTTAAGAAATTGTCACGGCCACCCCAGTCTTCAGCAACTACCACCCTGATCAGCCAGCGACCATCAACGTGGAGGCCAGACCCGCCGCCAGCAAAAAGATTATGACTCACTGAACGCTCAGGTGATGGTCACCATTTTTTAGCAATAAAGTATTTTTAATGAAGGTATATACATTGTTTTCTTAGACATAATGCTATTTCCCATGTAACAGGCTACAGTATCATGTAAACGTAACTTTTAATGCACTGGGAAACCAAACTACTCTTGTGACTTACTTTATTGCACTATTCACTTTGCTGCGGCCGCCTGGTACCAAACCTGCAGTAACTCCAAGGTCTGCCTGAACTATCTGTCCCTTTACAAAAAGTTTCCCAGCCCTTGTAGTGGAGTATCAGGTAAAGATACATGTTACAAGTTCATATAAAACAGGGTAAATGATAAGAAGTGGCTGGAGCTGCTATTTTAGGTAGGGGAAGAGAGAGGACTTTCTAAGAAGGTGGCATTGGAGACCCTAAATGAGGGTCTCCTCAAATCATGTGACCCTCTAGGTGAAAAGTGTTCCAGGAAGAGGGAACAGAAAGTGAAACCGTTGGGGGCCAGTATAGCAAGACTGTGTCCTGGGAGCCAAATGAGCTACAGAAGCCAAGTGGGGATGAGTCACAGCTGGGAGCAACCTCCCCCAGACGGACGAGCCCATGACACCACCCAAGCCAGGAGATGGTAATGGCTGGGATAATTTCAGAAACTCTTAGGAAAGCAGACACATTTTACTTTGAGATGGGAGAGACTCTGAACCAAAAGAATCACCAACAGCCATTGATGAGAAGTCTGTTGGATAAAGCTATGCTTTAAAAAAACCCATCGCTATATATGTGTTAGCATACGATATTTGTTTTCCTCTTTCTGAGTTACTTCACACTGTATGACAGACTCTAGGTCCATCCACCTCATTACAAATAAGTCAATTTCATTTCTTTTTATGGCTGAGTAATAGTCCATTGTATCTAAGGAAAAAAAAAAACGGTCATGAAGAACTTAGGGGTAAGACGGGAATAAAGACACAGACCTACTAGAGAATGGACTTGAGGATATGGGGAGGGGGAAGGGTAAGCTGTAACAAAGTGAGAGAGTGGCATGGACATATATACACTACCAAATGTACAACAGATAGCTAGTGGGAAGCAGCCGCATAGCACAGGGAGATCAGCTCGGTGCTTTGTGAACACTTAGAGCGGTGGGATAGGGAGGGTGGGAGGGAGATGCAAGAGGGAGGAAATATGGGGATATGTATATGTATAGCTGATTCACTTTGTTATAAAGCAGAAACTAACACACCATTGTAAAGCAATTATACTCCAATAAAGATGTTAAAAAAAAAAGACAAAATGAAAAAAAAACATCGAGATCAACCCCACTAGTCAGTCAGGACCATGGAAACTACCAAGGACCATGTAAGGAGTGCTGCAGGGTGAGGCAGAGCAATGGTCATAGAGAACCTAAGTTAGAAAAGTAACTTTGTCATTTACTGGCTGTGTGATACAGGAATGGATTTATTTATATATGTTCTTATAATGGGGACTTGTTATCTTATCTCAGGTAAGGCACCTGCCCTTTCTGAGTCCCAACTTCCTCAGATATGAATGATAATATCCACTTCCCAATCTACACAATTGCCCATCTTGAGACCCAACATGAATGACTCCTCCGTCTGTGCTGTGGAAGCTGAAAAGGACTGATCGTCAGGGTAGCTGACAGTTTACACTCTTGAAGGCAACTCCTCTTGAGTCCCACAAGTCTCTGAGGTCAGTTGACAAATAAACGCCCCAAGTAGAGTCATGGGCGTGCTCTCCTGCCTAATCTAGGGTAAGAAAAACACAAATATCACCACTTCACATCTGCAAGCCTCAAACAATAAAATAAATTAACGCTCTGTAGGACACACTGAAAACTCCAATTGCATTTGTTTGCAAGGTCACTTTGGAGACAATGTCCAGAACGTTTCAGAAAAACATCTGGATCCTTGTGTCATTTCAAGGTATGGCCGTGCACTCTTTTCTATTGATCTAATACAGATTTGGGAGAATGAGAATGTCACCCTGCAGGCATTGCACCCACCTAAACAGACCTGGTGACATTACAGAGCAGGAGATCTGCAGGGTGACGCTTGCATTGGTGAGTGAGCAAAGGGTTCGCCTCTCGTTGGGCAATTGGCATTTCAGAGATGCGCACCCTGCAATTATTTTAATAGCAATGAAGTTCACTGCTGCTGAGATGAAGAGGTCTAGAAGGAATTGCTCTGTCCACTCTGACTTGAAGAACTCTTTGGCGCCAAAGTCTCCGGAGATTAACCCAACCCCCTTCAGCAAATGGCCTCACCACAAAATCCAATCTGACTCCGAGGGCCTCCTTCCTGCTCCAACAGAGAACAGCTGCATTCATCACTGGAAATTCTCCCCAACCTACAAGATCGTGTCTCCTCCTTCTAACTTGCCTTCCACAAACCCACGATCCACTGGGAATCACGAGATCCAGGACGTATACAGCTCATTCTTGTCCCCAGGCCGAAAACATTTTCTAAAGTGAAGGAATTCTTTGCCCAAAGGAAACCTTGAGTAGAATGTATCTGACCTGGGGATATAAGACAGATACAAATAGAGGTGCTCTGGATAAATTGGTGGGTGTGGGGTTTCACCCATGCCCCGCAAGTCTATGTTCCTCCCACTTCACTCCAGGGTCTATTGAGCACACACCACCCCCCGCCCCGCCCCTCCCCAGGGATCCAGAAAGCACAATTTGTAAACTACAGTCAAACCTAATCCTTTCATTTTACAGGTGGGAAAACTGAGACCCAGGGAAGGAAAATGTCTTGCTCAAAGGCCATGGCAATATCTGGTCCAGGTCCTAGTTCCATTCGTTGAGGAGTTGGCATATATTTTCTGTAAAGGGACAGATGGTGAATATTTTCAGCTTTGAGGGCACACGGTCTCCACCACCACTGTAGAGCAAAAGAAGTCATCAACAATGTATAAACTAGTGGGCATGATTGGGTTCCAGTCAAACTCTACAGAAACAAGTGATAATTCCTACACCCATGTTTATAGCGACATTATTCACCGTAGCCAAAGGTGGAAGCAACCCAAGTGTCCCTGGAAGGATGAATGGATAAACAATATGTGGCCTATCCATAAAACTGAATATTATTCAGCCTTAAAAAGAAAGGAAATTCTGATGATAATGGATGAACTTTGAGGACATTATGCTAAGTGAAATAAACCAGACACAAAAGGACAAATTACTATAGGATTCCACTTATAAAAGGTACCTAGAGCAGCAAATTCATAGAGACTGAAAGTAGAATGGTGGTTGCCAGGGGCTGGGGGAGGGGGAATGAGGAATTAGAGTTTAATAGGTACAGAGTTTCAGTTGGGAAAGATGAAAAGTTCTGGAGGTGGATGTGGGGATGGTAGCACAATATAATGTAACTACACCACAAACAGTACACTTGCAAATGGTTAAGATGGTAAATCTTATGTGTATTTTATCACAATAAAAAAATAACAATTAGAAAAAGTGATGGGCCAGATTTGGCCCATGGACTGTAGTGTACCAATCCCTGTGACAGTTCAGGCTACTTGTCTCTGGACAGAAAGGTGATCAGACAGCAGATAACACAGAGGATCATGGCTGTGCCAGGGGAGTGGGATGGGTAGCCATTGACCTTTAAAGTAGCTGCCATCCATTGAATCAAGAGGTCAATTGTGGGTCAAATAAAGTTAGACAGTGTCTAGAACCATCCACTTTCACCCACTCTGGCCACAGTCAGACTAAAGCCAGCAGTTTTCATGGCCTGGCAGAGTAATCAGAAATCAAGCTTCTCATCAGGCTAAGTGAGATTTGCATTTTCCATCCAAAAACCACCACTCAATGGCAGTATGCGTTGGGGCAAGGATCTAGCACTCTGAGCCTCAGTTTCTCCATCTATAAAATGAATTTCTTGTACCATATGATCTCTTAGGTTAGATAATAAACCTACTGTGCCAAGTTATGCTAATATTTATGTTATAAAAAAAAATACATGCAGGGACATCCCTGGTAGCCCCGTGGTAAAGAATCCTCTTTCCAATGCAGGGGACACAGGTTCGATCCCTGGTCAGGGAACTAGGATCCCACATGCCATGGAGCCCACAACTACAGAGCCCACACGTCTTGGAGACTGTGCACCACAACTAAAGAGAGAAAACCCGCATGCCACAACTAAAGAGAAGCCCGCGCGATGCAGCAAAGAGCCCACGCGACACAACAAAAGATCCCACATGCTGCAACTAAGACCAGATGCAGCCAAAAAAAAAAGAAAAGAAATAAATAAAATAAATTAATATTTTTTTTAAAAAAATATATGCAAAGAAACTACTATATGATAAAAGCTCGATAAAGGTTATCTAATTTCTTTCTGTTTGGGGGCCTTAAATTATCAATAACTAAAGAGTAGAGGACTCCCTGAAGGGAAAAGAAAAATGATAAAAAAAAAAAAAAAAAAGGGCAGGAGAATCTCCAAAGAACTGCCATGGCTGCTGAGATGGAGCCATCTCTAGGAGTATAGAGAAAGATGGTGAACCTTGAATGTCGTGCAAAGATACTGGTTGTTATTATCAGCAAAGCACATGAAAATTTCTCCCTGAGAACAAAAAAAATTTTTTCAGCTCAGAAAATGTGGTCAGTCAAAAGAGAGAGAAGTTTAAGTATCTGCCTGCTTCCTTTTTATTATGGACTAAATATTTGTGTTTCCCTAAATTCATATGTTGAAACCCTAATCCCCAATGTGCTGGTATTTGGAGGTGGGGCTTTGGGGAGGTAATTAGGATTAGATGAGGTCATGAGGGTAGGGCCTTCATGATAGGATTAGTGGCTTTATAGGAAGAAGAAGAAAGAGATAACTCTCTGTCTTCCATGTGAGGACACAGTAAGAAGGCAACTGTCTATAAGACAGGAAGAGTGCCCTCACCAGCACCCAACCATGCTGGCACCCTGATCTAGAAAGCTCTGCCTCCAGAAATGGAAGAAAATAAATTTCTGTTGTTTAAGCTACCTGGTCTATGATATTTTATGTCAGTCTGAGCAGACTAAGGTGCTCTCCCTGCCCAGAGTTTTAAAATATATATATTTCAATATCCAATTCCAGGGCCCCTGAAGTTTATTTCAATTTCCCTTCAGCTATAGAGACTTAGAGATAATGCTCAAGCAAACATGGAATTAGGGAGGTTTTAGCATCTCTTCCATGAGCCAGGCTGTCAGAGAGAGGGCAGCTCCTAGGACAGGAGTATCTCAGATTGGGTTGCCCCAGGAGCAGACCCAATAGGAGAGAGAGGTAAGTGAGGCAGGGAAGAAAAGACATTCATGAAAAGGTTGTTATTAAGTCAGTTACCACTGTGGGCAACTAGCACTTAATCCTACTGGGAAACTGTGGGATCCAATGTAGAACATGTGCCTCAGAGCTACCCCAGATGCAGTGAGAGAGCTGGGGTATTTATACCCCCATGATGTCAGTCATTGTGGAAGTGGGTGGGTACCAAGAGCAACACTACAATGAAACAGTGGTGTTGCCTCCTGTTCGCTTTATTTTTATACTTATTTCTTTTGAACACATTGCAATAGGGGAAGATCCTCTCTTCAAACTTACAAAGCCAAAGACTCCAAAGGATAAGACCAAAAAGCAGAGAAATGATAAATAATCAATTAACTAATTATTAATTCATTTCAATGATTACTTTCAGAACCCAACCATTAATCTAAGACTGAGGACTCACCCTGGACTTGTGCTCATCTCCCTGACCCTCCACGTCCAACCCGCTCCAGAACTTGGGCATTCAATCTTCTTCTTTTCTTTCCCATTCACTGCCACCTCTCCACACTCATGGCCCTTAGTCATGTCCTAACCAGTCTCCCTGCCTCTCTTCTTCCTTACCCCTACCCTGCAACCACCAGAGAGACCTTTAAAAACCATGCATGTTATCAACTGTTCCCTGGCTTCACACTCTGATGGGGATGCAGGGTGATATACTATAGCCCTCCCGACTGACCCCAGCCCAGCACTCAGCTCCTCCCCCACCGGCCTGCAGGTAGCCCCCATTCCCAACTCTCACCCCTGCACACCACTGGCTCACTGTATCCCTCTGTCTGGATTTTCTTCCCTCTTCTTCCCTCCTCTCTTCACCCTGGAGGGTACAGCTCAGACATTGTCTCCTCCAGGAAGCCCCTCTGGGTTCCTACAATATCCATGCCATGTCCAGCACTGCACTTAGGAAATCATATTTTGACAGTTCTGGAGGATTCTGTGCTCCTCTGGATGATCACAGGAATCCAACCTTCTCAAGCCTGAATCCCAGCCTCTGGTCCAAGTCTTAACCTCCAGCAGTGGTCTTGTCTCTGTGTCTGCAAAATACTCTCTGTCCCTGTATTCTAGCTTTGTTTTTCCCCTTTCCTTGCTGAGGGTGGGGGAAGACCCGTCTTTGACTGCCAGGACAAAAAGTAGAGACGCGTATTTGCTGGTCAGCTCTTTGAGTGCTCTTGTGGTACTTGGAAAGGAAATGATTCTGTCCCTAGCTAAATGTGACACTCAGTTAGCTAAACTTTGCTGCCTCCCAGGGACTTCCAGAGCTGGCCTGAGCAAACCAGACCCAGCTCTGAGCACTTCCAGCCAAGGGCCAGTCTTGCAGGCATGGGGGCTGGCTGTGGGGAGGCTCAGGCAGACTGGTCCACCATACCTGCACACCACAGAGGTGACCACAGGCTGCAGGGCCAATTGTAAACACGCAGGTGGCAGGACAACGGCCACAGCAGAAGCCGTGGGGCCTGCTCTGGGGCTCTGCCTCCCAAACCAGTAGAGCTACATGCACATCCCTGTGTAGACTCAGCCAGAGGGCAGGCCCCCTCTCCCGGCTCCTTGGGGGCAGGGGGTTATGGAGGTACCAAGAACAGGGCCCCCCATCCTTTCTGCTTTCCTTCCTCCTTCCCTCCCTTTTCCTTCCTTTCTTCCTTCAATAAATATAAATGTTTAGTCAGCCCAGCCCTGGCAGGCCCTGGGGCACACACAGAAAAATATTTCGATCCCATAAATAATTTCTTTTCACTCTACCTTGATAACATGAATACAGCCACACCCTGTTTTTGGCTCAAGGGATGTACTGGTGAGAAGGACAGATACACTCTTTGCTCTCATGGAGCTTAGAATGTGAGTGACAGGCAGGGTCAGACAGTACTCAAATAATCCCACAAATAGGCATGGAGCTACAACCGTGGTATGTGCTGAGAAGGGGAAGGGGATGGGGTTAAGGGACAGAAGGAAAACAATGGTAGTAATAACAGCCATAGGTATACATCCCTTACCCTGTGCTGGGTGCTGCGCCTAGAGCTTGATCAGAATTTCTTCACAACAACCCTAAGACCTAGGCACTCCTATCACCCCCCTTTTAAAACAGAAGCACGGAAAGGATAAGAAAATTTCCTAAGTTCACCCAGTCATGAAGGGGTGGGGCAGGGGTTCATCAAACACAGAAAGTCTCACTGAGGATGGACGTTAGGTTAGAGCATGGAAGGATGAGTGGGAGTTCACTGGTGGAAATCTGGGCCATTCCAGGCAGAGGAGATCCAGGGCAAAGGTCCTGGGGCAGGCACCAATGCAGGAGGGAAGTACTCTGAGGATCTAAAAATTGAGTAATGAGCCAATTAAACCAAGTGATTGGGCTCTTTCTCTTGATTCTACACCCCTAGTAACTGTAGGTCTCCACTGGCTCTTCCATCATTGCACTGAGATACCATGGGTCTGTCCCTCTGCCTCTCCTCCAATGGCCAAGCTCCCTATGCGTTTGTGGGGGAGGGAACAGAAAAGACCCTCTTGTTTCACTCTGGATTTCCAGAGCCTAGCACATGCCTGACAAATAGTAAGTGCACGAGAAAGGTTTGTTGGAGTCGTGCATAGCTGCATGGCTGTCCTCCACGATATGGCAAGCTCTGGTGGATGGAGCAGGTGCAAAGACAGGGTGCATGATATGGCTCCTTCAGCTCCCTGACATCCCCCTCAAGGAGCTCACAGTTGAGGAAGGAGAGAGATTTATGAGACTAAATGCTATGTGGTGCCGTGGACTGGGTCCTAGAACACAAAATGTCCTGGAAAAACTAGAACATCCAAATAAAGTCTGTAGTTTAGTTCATGGGAATGCAGTTTTCTTAGTTATGACAAATGCACCACAGAGATGTGAGGTGATAACATTATAGGGAACTGAAACTGGATGAGGCGTTTATAGGATTTTCTGTAAATTCAAAAGTATTCCAAAATAAAAAGTGTATTTCACAAAATTGGGAGACAGCTAGGAAAATTTGAACGTTGCGTAGTTGCTACTATTAAGGAATCACTGTTTCTTTTTAGGCCTGATATTTGTATTAAGGCTCTGCTTCTCATTAAGCTCTTATCTGTTAAAAAGATACACTGAAGAATTTACTGATGCAATTATTTTGCTTCAAAAATCCTGAGTGGGTTAGGGTGGGGTGTAGCAGGAGAGGGCTTATACAAATAACTTAAGATGGGCCATAAGCTAATAATAATTGAAGCAAAAATAGGTACAGGGAGATTTATCTGTATGGGTTTGAAATTGTCTACAATAAAAAAATATTTTTTATGTTAACTCTGTTAGATAAGTACCCACCTGGCAATGGGATTGCTGGATCATATGGTAGTAATTCATGAAATCAGAATCTCAAAGAGATATGCACACTCCTATGTTCATGGCAGCATTATTCACAGTAACCAAGATGTGGAAACAACTTTAATGTTCATCGACAGATGTTAATAAAGAAAATGGATAAAGAAGATATGATATATACTCAGCCTTAAAAAAGAAGGAAATCCTGCCACATGTAACAACATGGATGAACCTTGAGGAAATGATGCTAAATGAAATAAGCCAGACACAGGGGGCAAATACTGCAAGATCACACTTATATGAGGTTTCTAAAATGGTCACACTCATAGAAGCAAAGAATAGAATGGTGGAAGACGGGGTTGGCGGGGGGAGGGAGGGGAAGGGGGAGGAGCTATCAATGGGTATAAAACTGCAGTTATACAAGATGGCTCACTTCTAGAAATCTGCTGTACGACATTGTGCCTGTAGATAATAATACTGTACTACAGTATTATTACTACACTTAAACATCTGTGAAGAGGGTAGAGGTAATATTAAATATTCTTAACATAATATAATATAATATAATACAATATTAGTATAAAGTAAGCACTAGACCCAGGTTGTATGGGTTCAAAGTCTAACTCATGGCTATGATGTTTAACCTTTCTGAGGCTCAGTTGTTTCATCTGCAGAATGGCCTCATTAAAACACTACCCCATAGAAGAGGGAGGAACACTCCCAAACTCATTCTGCTAGGCCACAATCACCCTGATACCAAAACCAGAAAAAGATGTCACAAAGAAAGAAAACTACAGACCAATATCACTGATGAACATAGCTGTAAAAATCCTCAACAAACCACTAGCAAACAGAATCCAACAGCACATTAAAGGATCATACACCATGATCAAGTGGGGTTTATCCCAGGAATGCAAGGATTCTTCAATATACGGAAATCAATCAATGAGATACACCATATTAACAAATTGAAGGAGAAAAACCATATGATCATCTCAGTAGATACATAAAAATCTTCTGACAAAATTCAACACCATTTATGAAAAAAACCCTGCAGAAAGTAGGCATAGAGGGAACTTACCTCAACATAATAAAGATGATATATAACAAACCCACAGCCAACATTGTTCTCAATGGTGAAAAACTGAAACCATTTCCACTAAGATCAGGAATAAGACAAGATTACCCCACTCTCGCCACTATTATTCGACATAGTTTTGGAAGTTTTAGCCACAGCAATCAGAGAAAAAACAGAAATAAAAGGAATCCAAATCAGAAAAGAAGAAGAAAAACAGTCACTGTTTGCAGATGACATGATACTATACATAGAGAATCCTAAAGATGCTACTAGAAAACTACTAGAGCTAATCAATGAATTTGGTAAAGTAGCAGGATACAAAATTAATGCACAGAAATCTTTTGCATTCCTATACACTAATGATAAAAACCTGAAAGAAAAGTTAAGGAAACACTCCCATTTACCACTGCACCACAAAGAATAAAATACCTAGGAATAAACCTGCCTAAGGAGACAAAAGAACTGTATGCAGAAAACTATAAGACACTGATGAAAGAAATTAAAGATGATACAAATGGATGGAGAGATATATCATGTTCTTGGATTGGAAGAATCAACATTGTGAAAATGACTCTACTGCCCAAAGCAATCTACAGATTCAATGCAACCCCTATCAAACTACCAATGTCATTTTTCACAAAACTAGAACAAAAAATTTCACAATTTGTATGGAAACACAAAAGACCCCGAATAGCCAAAGCAATCTTGAGAAAGAAAAACAGAGCTGGAGGAATCAGGCTCCCTGACTCCAGGCTATACTACAAAGCTACAGTAATCAAGAGAGTACGGTACTGGCACAAAAACAGAAATACATAACAGTGGAACAGGATAGAAAGCCCAGAGATAAACCCACACACATATGGTCACCTTATCTTTGAAAAAGGAAACAAGAATATACAATGGAGAAAAGACAGCCTCTTCAATAAGTGGTGCTGGGAAAACTGGTCAGCTATATGTAAAAGAATGAAATTAGAACACTCCCTAACACCATACACAAAAATAAACACAAAATGGATTAAAGACCTAAATGTAAGGCCAGACACTATCAAACTCTTAGAGGAAAACATAGACAGAACACTCTATGACATAAATCACAGCAAGATCCTTTTTGACCCACCTCCTAGAGAAATGGAAATAAAAGCAAAAATAAACAAATGGGAACTAATGAAACTTAAAAGATTTTTTTTTTTCTCACTGCCGTGGCCTCTCCCGTTGCGGAGCACAGGCTCCAGATGCGCAGGCTCAGAGGCCATGGCTCACAGGCCTAGCTTCTCCATGGCATGTGGGATCCTCCCCGACCAGGGCACGAACCCACATCCCCTGCATTGGCAGGCGGACTCTCAACCACTGTGCCACCAGGGAAGCCTAACTTAAAAGATTTTGCACAGCAAAGGAAACCATAAACAAGATGAAAAGACAACCCTCAGGATGGTAGAAAATGTTTGCAAATGAAGCAACTGACAAAGGATTAATCTCCAAAATTTACAAGCCGCACATGCAGCTCAATATCACAAAAACAAACAACCCAATCCAAAAATGGGCAGAAGACCTAAATAGACATTTCTCCAAAGAAGATATACAGATTGTCAACAAACACATGAAAGGATGCTCAACATCACTAATCATTAGAAAAATGCAAATCAAAACTACAAAGAGGTATCACCTCACACCAGTCAGAATGGCCATCATCAAAAAATCTACAAACAATGCTGGAGAGGGTATGGAGGAAAGGGAACCCTCTTGCACTGTTGGTGGGAATGTAACTTGATACAGCCACTATGGAGAACAGTATGGAGGTTCCTTAAAAAACTAAAAATAGAACTACCATATGACCCAGCAATCCCACTACTGGGCATATACCCTGAGAAAACCATATTTCAAAAAGAGTCATGTATCACAATGTTCACTGCAGCTCTATCTACAATAGCCAAGAATGGAAGCAACCTAAGTGTCCATCGACAGATGAACAGATAAAGAAGATGTGGCACATATATACAATGGAATATTACTCAGCCATAAAAAGAAATGAAATTGAGTTATTTATAGTGAGGTGGATGGACCTAGAGTCTGTCATACAGAGTGAAGTAAGTCAGAAAGAGAAAAACAAATACTGTATGCTAACACATATATATGGAATCTAAAAAAAAAAAAAGTTTCTGAAGAACCTAGGGGCAGGGCAGGAATAAAGACACAGACATAGAGAATGGACTTGAGGATATGGGGAGGGGGAAGGATAAGCTGGACAAAGTGA
The DNA here is from genome assembly GCF_005190385.1 of Monodon monoceros. Taxonomy (NCBI): domain Eukaryota; kingdom Metazoa; phylum Chordata; class Mammalia; order Artiodactyla; family Monodontidae; genus Monodon; species Monodon monoceros. Next base: position 168,358,776 of record NW_021703778.1, read on the forward strand.
GAGAGAGGCATGGACATATACACACTACCAAATGTAAAATAGATAGCTAGTGGGAAGCAGCCGCATAGCACAGGGAGATCAGCTCGGTGCTTTGTGACCACCTACCTAGAGGCGTGGGGTAGGGAGGGTGGGAGGGATACGCAAGAGGGAGGAGATATGGGAACATATGTATATGTATAGCTGATTCATTTTGTTATAAAGCCGAAACTAACACACGATTGTAAAGCAAATATACTCCAATAAAGATGTTACCAAAAAAATAGCACTTTTAAAAATAAAACACTACCCCATCGGGGCACCATGGGAATTAAGTCAGTGACTACAAGCCAAGCCCTGAGAACATGGCCTGGCATGTGCCCAGAGCTCCACAAACATTAGCTTTTGTTCCTAAAGTGAGTGTAGGGTTCGTGTTACTGTTATGCCATCATACTTGTTCAAGAAGCTACCTATTCCAAGGCAGTGGAGCGTCCCGGGGAAGGGCTGGCTGAGGGCAGGGAAGAAGCTCTCTAAACCCAGGTCAATTTCCGAGCCGTGAAGACAGGCCTGTGGTGGGAAGTTCTGAGGGAGCTGGCAGGCGAGCAAGTGGGGACTAGACTCCGGGGCCCTCCCAGAACAGAAGAGGAAAGAACAGGACGGAGCAGGTCTGTGTAGGAAAGAAGGGGGCAGAGGACAAACACGGGTGGGCCTTTGTCCCCTGAGAGGACTGAGGGACGGTGAGAGGAAGGCAGGACGGAGGATGGTCTGAGAGGACAAGTCAGCCAGCGGTGGACACAGGGAGGGACAGGGAGATCCATGCAGAGGAATGCTCCAGAAGGGCAGAGAGGCCAGCAGGAGGGAGCAGCAGGCTGACCTCTGAAAGGGCCCTTTCAGGGAGAGACACAGGCAGGCAGCTGGCCTCCTTGTCCAGGTGTGCTGAGCAGGGGAGACAGGTGGCAGGGGTGAGACAGGAGCTGGAGGGTGGGCAGGTCCACGGCTGCGGGAGCCTGGGGCAGCCATGTTCACTGCTGCACGAGGTTCATTGCCTGGAGAGCCCACCAGCTCGCAGGAGAGCATTAGGAGAAAGGAAGGAGAGGGCAGGTTCCAGGTCACTTCCTGCATGTACAGCAACTCCCCAGCACCACCTTCCATCCTTCCTCGGCTGGGCCCACCCACTTCCCCCTCCCCCTCTTCTGACTCCATCCCAGGCTCCCTCTAAATCTACTCCCACCACACTTGGACCAGACCCCACAGCTTTAATTACCATCCACAGGCTGATGACCTTGCCATCCCTATTTCCAGCCACTCGGCCCAGAAACCCAGGCTCATCCATGCTGCTGCCTTCTCCGCTGGTCCCCGGTTGGCACAGCCAGACACCTTGGTCCCAGCAGCTTTCAGCTGCTTCTGTGCAGGTGGGAGTGGGTGTGGCTCTGGGTTCTCCAAAGTTGCAGCTTCATCAGGCAGGTGATGGCCCCAGGGAGGGGACACCAGAGAGAGTGAACTGGGAAGAGGGGAGGTGGGGTCAGAGAGGATTTTTGAAGCTAGATTTTGCCAGTGATGAAGGTGTGGGAAGGCAGTGACCTCCTCTAGAGGAGGTGTGCTGAAGTAGGGAAAGCAAAGAAACGTTGGAGGCAGAGCCATCAACCCTGTGTCCAAAGTATGTCCTGAATCAAGGCGTCATCCTCCCATCTTAACTACCGTGGTCCATGCTGCCACAACATCCGACCTCCTACCTTGTCCCCTGCTTTCTCTCCTGCCCCACCTCCCATCATATTCTTTGCACATCAGACAGAGTTACCTTTTCAACTATAAACTAGATCCTATCACTGCCCTGTTAAAAACCCTCCCGGGGCTTCATCATGCATAAAACAAGATCTTAACCTCTTACCCTGGTGACCACACTCTGTATTCTCAAGCCTGCCTATCTCTTTCCACTCTTATCTCTGGAATGTTGCCTAAACACGCCAAATTCCTCCCACCCCAGAAAGCCCATCCCTATGCATGTGATCTTGCTGCTCTCCCACACAGCAGAGGAGACTGAAATCTGACAGGATTCTGTGACATTTAAGCTAAACAGGAGTGACAGGGGACCTGGGAAAAAGCATGCCAGAGGCAGGGGCTGCAGAGCTATTGGACCTAAGGTGGGAGTGGGAAGGCCCGTGTGAGTACAGGGAGCAAGAGGAGAGGATGCTCTGGGTTGATGCTTCAGTCAGCTTTGCTGCGTAACAAATCGGCCTCAAGGTTTGTGGCTTAAAACCACAAAGGTCTAGTTTTTCTCCTGCTCCCGTGGGTTAGTTGGGCCATTCCTCTGCTGGTGTCACCTGCTAATGCACCCACAGTCACCTTCTGCTGGAGAATTGGCTTGGCTGGGACTCCACATTGGATCACTCCCATGTCTGGCAGTGGGTTCTGTGTCAGCTGGGGCCTTGTTTCCTTTCATGGGGCTCAACCTCAGCACCAACAAACCTCACCTTCTTTTCACTTTCTTCTGGACCTGAAGTTGGTTCCAGTGGAGGCCTGAAGGAAACATATCGTCATGGGGGAATTTCAGGAACATGGGGACAGCTCTCCAAATGCAACCCCTCTGACTATTTGGTCCCTTTTGCTCACATCTATGCCCCCTAGAACACAGAGTTCCACAGATGTGACACCATAGCTAAGCCATGACTGAGTTTTGGCCCCAGAAGTCAGGAGAGCTGAGACCTTCTTCTCCTGGAGCAGGACTGGTGATAGGAGGAGAAGGATCCTGAGGGTGCCATAGCTGGCAACCCTCAGGCATCCTGGCCCTGAGTTTTGTCCTACTCATGGCAGTTTAGGTGTCCATGAGACTGGCCTGCAGTAAGCTATGTAGAGTAGGATGGAAGCAGAGAAGGGGTACAGAGTGAAATGCAGAACAGTGCAAAACACTTGGATTTGGCCTGAGTCATGGGACCTGTCTGACCCTCAAGCTTCTCTTCTATAAAATGAGAGAATAAAGCGGGTGGGCATGTTTGTACACCTTAAGGTAAGCGTTAAGCAATCTTCCTGCTGAGCCTGGGAAGAGAGGATTATCCACGATACTTTGCTAATTGGGAAATCTTAGGTCTACTGATACAGACACTACAGTCAGACCCGTGTAACTCTGCGACATGAAAACTTAAGTCTGAGCCACACAAGTAAGAAAAATCACAATTCTGAGAAACAAGAGTCTGTAGCATCCCATCCTGGGCACTCTGGTGTTTGTGTTTTCAAAGAAAGGGGTGGAAATCTCTCCTTCTGCACCTACTTAGAAAAGCCAGCACGGAAATCTCCTAACAACACCACCCTCTGGAATTTCATTGAGGCATTCAGTGGAACACTTCAGTTGCAAGGTAACAATTTCTAGTGCTCTGAGTTGCCACGATTCCTCTTTTATTGATGTCATAAAGTAGGTATTTATGAGATGAGGCTATTAAGATCAATAGAATAAATGGAACACCTAATTCTATCTTTTTCAGAACTGCACAAAGCATTCTCCTGGCACCATCCCAATGAATAAAGCGACCAGGGAGCTGTCACTTAGGCCTAATCCCAAAGCAAAGAGCTCAACCCTATTAATGGTGACTCACTTTTTACATGCTTCTTCGAGTCAAAAATTCTCTTGGCCCTAAGTAGACTTTATTGAAAAAGAAAAAACAAAAAAAATTGAAGAGTACAGATTGGAATCATTGTATAACTGGATTTACCACATTTATGGCCAGGTCAGCCACACTGGTTTTCATTTCAACAGGAGCAGAAAAAAATAACAGAGAGAGAGGAAAGAGCCCTCTGCTTTTAAAGTTGTTTAGAGGCATGTAACTGGCTTACCTAATACCCGGTTCAAGGGAAAAAAGGTCCAAAGCAGGGGGAAGAGTTTGATCCTGTAATCACAGTAGGGGCTAAAAGAAGTCATAATCTCTGCTGAGACCCTAGGCTCCTAGAAGCTAAGGCCAAGACACACCTGGCTAAGGCCCTCTCCTTTTCCCCAGGGAAGGAACAGACGAGTGTATTGCTGATCTGTCTTTGTACCAGAATGAATGCTTCCAGGGGTAATCATCAAATGTCTATATATGGACAAACTCAGCCCATTCTGAGATAATAGCACAGATTCACATTTACCAAGCATGTTTTCCAGGGAAGAAAGAAATGCAGCAACCTGTGCTTGGCATATTTGTTCAAATTAAAGCCATCAGGTAAATAGGAAACAGAGTGACCGGGCTTCTTGTAGAGGCTTCTGAAACCCAATCTGGTTCTGGTCCATGATCCCACAGAGTGGTGGCACCGGTCAGATGGATCTGGGAAGATCCAGGAACACGGTCCGCAGCCACCACCAGCATATGCGTTCCACAGCTTTGTCGGGGGCCCCCATGGGGGATCGGTCCTTGTCTCGGTAGCTCTCATGGCCTCTGAGACCATCCTTGGTCAGGCTTACCTTTCCAGCCTGCTCTCCTGCTCTTGCTCTCCACACATCCTACAAGTGGGTCAAACTAATCAGCCCGGGATTTCCTTTCCATCCCTGATATTTCCAGCCTTTGGCCTTGACCATGGGGTCCCCTTCCCCCTTTATGCACGCACCGGTATCTTGTCCCTGGATTCACCGCACCAGTGAAGGGATCAGCACAGAATACAACACCAAGCTCCTGCATGGGTGCTTCCCAGAGCATTGGGGTCATAGTAGGGAGAGGAAATCTCCCCGTGAGCCTCAGGGGTGGGAAAGACCGCTCGGATCCCAGTCCCTCCCTGCAAACAAGATGAGGACAGACGCAGATGTAGACAGTGGGGACAGACAGCAGGAAATCACGGGGCACGCAGGGATTCAGGACAAGAAGAGGACGTATCCAGCTACCCAACCCTGCTGGTTAAGAGGTATTTCCACATCCGTAACTTCAGCAGCTTTCTCTACCAGCCAGGGAGGCAGAGGGTGCCTATTCCCATCCTGCCTTGGAATGTGGAAACCAAGGCTCGATGACCTGTCAACAACCGAGAAGGTGGAAGAGGAAGAATTTTACCCAATTCTTTTGATCCTTGGTCCAGTGCTCTTTTTACCACACTCCAGGAAACACTTAGCTGGACCAGTTCAGGAATCCATCTGCCAGGGTTCAAATCTCAGCTCCGCCGTATGTGAGTCATGAAACCTGGGGCAAGTATCTCATTATCTCTCTGTGCCTTGGTTTGCTCACCTGGGAGACAGAAATGGCAATGGCAAAATGTAGATGATAATAATGATCAAAAGGATTGTCTGAAGGCTCATATGAGATAATGCGTATATTGAACACCCAGTAAATGATAACTTATATTGTTATACTTCATTCTTCAGGTTTAAACCTTTGTTGGTAAGAAAATGAGGCTCGGTAGGGTTTGGTGACTTGTCAAGATCACACGGCAAGAGGCAGAGCCAGGGCAGTGGCCACAGACCTTTGAGAGTGACTGCTCCTATCACATTAGTGATGTAGACAATGATGTCCTCGGCCCTGCACAGGCAGCCCATGGTTGGTGGTCCAGGGTGAGTCCCTGGTCTCTCAACTGCTAACACTTTGCTCTTTCTCCCCTCGTCAATGAGCCCTAATTGGGTGGAGAGGGGAGACCCTCCTGAGTCACCAAGTGCCATGGACCAGGCAGAGGACCCCAAGGTGGTAAAGTACAAGCATCAGCCTCCCTGACAGCCCCTCTGGTTGGCCCAGGTATGGTGCCTGCTCGTTTCCATCAAAGGGGCTTCTTAGCAGCACACCCAGGCCTTCACAATCCTTCTTTCTGCAGAGGTATTAATTTATGATGGCAGAGACCCCTTGTGTCCTAACAGTAGCAGATCTGTCCTGTGCACAAGGCAGAAATGCCATCAGGTCAGATGTCCCGGAAGTGAGGTCTCCTCAGGTGTCAGTAACACATGCTTTATAGAGACGTCAGTGATGTGAGCCCGGCAAGTGCATTTCAAGTGTAAGGAGTCTAAGTGCCTGGAGTGATGGGTCAGTTCTTAATGACACAGAGGGCTCCCATGGCGGGTGCGCTGAGCTCCTGTAGAAGCAGAGGCTACATCAGAGGATATGGACATCCAGAGCTGGGAGAGACATGGATGATCACACCTTTGTGCCTGTTTATTTTACAGATGGAGACACAGAGTCCAGAAGTGAAGCAACTCACCCCAATCTCAGGGCAAACTAGCACAGAGTTCAGTTGTTCACCCAACTTTTATGGAGCACATCCTCTGCCAGGTCCCCTTCCTAGACACTGAGGGTGCACAAGTGAATAATAAGACTCAAGCCCTGCCCCAAGGAACTCACCATCCAGTGGAGCAAGGAATGGTCCCCAGGGGATGGGAATCACGGACCATCAAATACAGAAGGAGATGGAAGAAGTGAGGGAAGCAGACAATTTGCACCCTCTCAACACTGTATCAGTCAGGACAAGATAGGTTCTGCCACATAACAAACAGCCCCATGGTCCTGCACTCTCGCTGTGTGCCTCATATATTAGCAGGGGAGGCTCAGCTTTACACAGTTTCCCAGGCTGACCCAGGTGCCCCCACCTGGTGGCTGCACCTGCTGGGACAAACAACATTTTCACTGTGCAGGGGAAGTGTGCTGGGGGATCCAGAGGAGCATGTAGAACATACTTCACCTGCACTAATTATCCTCACCAATTCACTAACTGCCCAGCAACCAGCTCCTACTGTGACTTTGACCCCGCCTAACTACAGAGGGAGCAGGATACTGTAATCCTCCAGTGAGCCCAAAGGAAAGGCAGAAGGATGTGGGTGAGCCCTAGAGCCCCACAGACACGGGTCTATTTCACCCAGTAAATACTCAGGGATACATTCCCTCAGAAAAACTTGCTCCTTCGTCTTTTTTAAAGCATGGCTCTGTTAGCCTTTCATTTTCCCACTTCTGATGGAGATACGAGCACCAGAAATCTTTTTCCCCCTCTTAACTCTTCCGTAAGTGACAGCCAGCATTCAGCCTCAGAGTGGGAATAGAATAGGGATGAGTGAAGATTGGGGTCTAAAGGGCGCAACTGCTTCTTCTCAGCCTTATCAAAGCCATGATGGAATGAATGCAGCCCCAGTGGTGCCAAACATTTGTGTTTTTTTTTCAAAGTAGACCCCAAAATCTGTTTTTCAGTAAAACCTTCTATTGTTTAAATAGCAATCATTCAACTTTCCTTTATAAGCAGTGCTGGCTACACAGGCATACCTTGGAGATATTACAGGTTCCATTCCAAACCTCCACAATAAAGGAAATACTGCAATAAAGTGAGTCACACAAATTTTTGCGTTCCCCAGTGCATATAAAAATTATGCTTATACTGTACTGTAGTCTATTAAGTGTGCAATAGCATTAAGTCTAAAAAACTGTACATACTTTAGAAATACTTTATCACTAAAAAATGCTGACCATCATCTCAGCCTTCAGTGAGTCATAATCTTATGGCTGGTGGAGGGTTTGAAATATTGGGAGAATTACCAAAATATGACACAGAGATACAAAATGAGCAACTGCTTGTGGGGAAATGGTGGCGATGATTTGCTCAATGCAGGGTTGCCACAAAACTTCCTTTTGTAAAAACGCAATCTCTGCGAAGCACAATAAAGCATGATAAAAGGAGGTTTGCTATACTGTGGACAAAAGAAAAAAAGCTAGGCCACAAGTACAAGACCTCTGATCCCATCAATGCCTTCCCCTCTTCTCAGAAAATAAGAGCCAAGCTCCAGGAGAAGCAGGAATGTGCCTGAGGTCAGCAGTAGCTCAGGGGACAGGGATGCATGTGATGGAGGGGCACTGCCTCCATCCTAAGTCCCTGTGCATGTGGCCCTTCTTCAAGATCCTCCCATGGAAACCAGCCAAAGCAGCTCGGCCTGTGCCAGACCTCTTTCTGCACTCAGTCCCTGGTCAGCTTTGGGGATTCAGGGCTCAGCCAACCTTGGGACAACACCAAGCTGTCAGACTCACAAGTTGACCGAGCTTCCAACAGGGCACAGCTTTTTCACAGCACTGCATCCTGGAGGAAGCTGGCCAGGGTTGCCTTCCCAAGGAGCCTCGCCTTCCCATCCACGGCAGACCCACGGCAGAGACCAGCCCGCAGGTCCCTTGGCTAGCACGTGGTCCCAGCTCTGGGAGCCCCTAGGTGTGCAGTGAGTGTCCCACACCCCTTCGTGGGACCCCAATCCCTTTCATGGAAGCATCTCGTGCTGCCTTGGGATTGAGAATAGTGACCCCTTAACAATACAGGTGCTTCGGAGTTAGTCTCCCATTGGGCCCTTGCAGAGTCCCAACAGGTGGGATTATTACCCAAGAGCCCTCGTTTGTCAGAAAGACCCAGATGGAAAAGATCACACAACTGGTTAGCAGCAGAGCTGAGGGTTCAGTTCCGATCTCTGACCTTTAACTCCAATATTCATTCTGTTGTCCGAACTTCCAAAACAAAGTCGTGAACGGAAAACAGAGGTTTGTGTCAGTTGGAAAAGTAAAAGTGTACGGTATCATGACCCCTGTATTCATCCATTCCCTTGAGAAAGAAAACTCCCATGCTAAACACCTGCTTGGCACTTTATATATTTTACATGTAAACCAGTCTACAGAAGAGGAAACAGGCTAAAGGTAAAAGCAGCACTGGCTGGGTGTGGAAGCTGAGATCTGCCTGGACGTCATGCACTTGAAACTTCCAGACCCAGATCAACACTTCAAGTTTGCCGACCTCTCAAGTCCAGCCAGGGGAAAGAAGGAATCACCACCAATGACAGCCACTGTGCCTTATTCTGCATCACGTACAAGACCAAGCGTTGATTTTTTTTTTTAACAATTTCATTTACATACCATAAAATCCACTCAGTTAACATGTACAATCCAACAATATTTAGTAAATTTTCAGAGTTGTGCAACTGTCACCACCATCCAATTTTAGAACATTTGCATCACCCCGAAAAGATCCCTCAAAGCCCATTTGCAATTACTGCTCCCTCCCCCCAGTGCCTGGCAACCACTAATCTACTTTCTCTCTGGATTTGTCGCTTCTGGATGCTTCATGAAAATAGAACCTACCATATGTGGTCTTTTGTGGTTGGCTTTTTTCATTTAGCTTCATGTTTTTGAAGTCAATGCTTTGTGTAGCATGTATCAGTACTTCGTTCCTTTTTATTGCCAAATAGTATTCCATTGGTGGACATAACATGTCTTGCTTATTAGCTTAATCAGTTGTTTTATCAGCTGATGGACATTTAGGCTGTTCTCACTTTGGAGATATTATAAGTAAGGTTGCTATGAATATTCGTGTTCGAGTCTTTGTGTAGACATATGTTTTATTTCTCCTGGATAGATATCTAGCAGTGCAACTGCTGGATCGTATAATAAATTTATGTTTTCTAAAAAACCACTAAAGGATTTTCCAAAACGGCTGTACCATTTTATATCTCTACCAGCAATGGACGATGGTCCAAATTTCTCCACACCTTTATGGATACTTACTGTTGTCCATCTTTTTTACTCTAGCCACGTGATTTGCTTTTATGAATTAACTTGGGAAATCTTGATAGATACCCCAGAGACAGGGGCTGGCATTATTATTCCTTGACAGGTGGGAAGAAAAAGTGAAGCAACTTGCCCCGGGTCCCAAGACTGGGCGTGAGGGAGCAGTGTTAGGGTTTGACAGAGGTCTGCCTCTCACCAGGGCTGATCTGCCCCCACCACTCTCCTATCCTGCCTCCTACGGCACAAGGTGTTACACTGGCTTTTCCATACCATCCATCCATTAACGAGCACCTACTGTAAACCAGCACAGACGGGGCATCCACGAGCTCACATCACTTCCATAACCTCATGCTTTCACTCGCATAAGCTCCACGACTCATTTTTTTACTGAGAGAGCTGAGATTCAGGAGAAGCGACCATCTATCTATCCAGGGGTCAGCAAACATTTTCTGGAAAGGGTCAGAGAGTAAATATTTTCGGCTTTGCAGGCCAGAGAGCCCCTGTCCCAAATCCTCAACTCTGCCGTCGTAGTGCGGTAGTTTCCACACTACAGAACAATCCAGGTGATAATCCCACCTGTCGGGGTTTGGGGAGGGTCCAGTGGGAGACTAGATCCGAAGCACCTGTGTGTCAGGTAAATTTTATGCACTTACACCAGCAGCTGGCCAGGCATGGCCCGCAGGCCGTTGATGGCCAACGCCTGGTCTCATCCACTGTCACGCAGCTAGTAAGGGACCGAGTACAGATCGCAGGCCGGCCGGCCTGTCGTTTTGGAGTGTGTGCTCTCTCCCACCTCCTCGCTGCCTGATGCGCGCTTACCCCCATATTGACTTCAGGATACGCTTTCCACTGGGGCGTGAGACTCCCTGACTCCTTCCTCTCCTTCACTGCTCCGGACTGACTGGGACCATTAAGGCCTATATTTAGCACATTCCACCGCTAGCTAATTCCTCGTGTCCCAGGCTCACGCGTTACAACAGGAACACAAGCCCTGAGAGTAAATACGAGGCTCCAGTCCCAGCTCCACCTTACCCAGTGGTGGAACTTCTCACCTCGCTGTTCTCTTTGGCAGAGCGGGGCGGTAGTGGTCCTGCATCCTAGGTGGCTTGTGAGAGCTAAATGAGTTGATACAAGAGCATGGCTTTCAAATAGGGCTTAGCACAAAGTAGGCGCTCAATAAATGATAGCTATTGCTAGGTAGCCCCCACCAGCAAGGAAGTGGAATCAGTTTCATATCTGCCCCCGATTTAGTGTCTCACTGGAAAGAGCAAAGAATGCACAGCAGTTAAAATTCCTCTATAATTACCGCTGGCTGCAAGGGGTGGTGCCACCTAGTTTTGCAGAAAGTAGAACTGCCCTGAGGACAAAATTGTAATGTGGTAGTAGTAATGATAGTGATAGTAATAATAAGAGTTCACATTTATTAGGCCCTTAGTAAAGCGACATGCTAAGTGCTTTGCAAACATACCGCCATACCAGCTAGCATCTGGACGGCGCTTTTGAGCTGGTGTAGCATTTTACCGAGCTGTATCTTGGATGGGTCTGCCATCGACCTGTGAGGGTGACCTCCACGTCTTCTCTAGTTTACAGATGTGGAAACCGAGTGGTCTTCCCCATGTTCCCTCTAGAAAGTGGCCAAGTTGGACTCACTGGGGACGTCGAGTTCCAGAGCCAGCTCCCTTCCCCCACCATCACCTCTCTCTCCACCCTGCCCAGGCCAGGGCTCCATCCTAGTGTTTTCTTTAAGCCTCTGTCCTAGGCTGCAGAGGCAACATCTACTAGCATCATTCCCATTAACCCTCGAAGCATTTATCTCTCCCAGGAATAGGTCTGCTCTAAAAAACCACGGAGAGCATCAAGGGCTTAACCCCAAAGCGTGCTCCCTGACATAGTCCCTCCTGTGTCTGGACCACAGGCAGGATGCCCCCCTGGGTGCTAGAGGACCTTCCCCGAGGCTCCAGCGTCCATCCAGCCTGTGGCTATCAGCTCTGTAGACCTCCACGCAGGGGAAGTGGAAACCAAGTGTGGAACTTTAAAAGGGGGCAAGCCGATCAGCCCCTCCAGGCAACCTCCCCACAGTGCTAGAATGTTCTCACCTGGGTGCACTCTGGGGAAATCCCTCTAAGGACAGGAGACAATTCCTGCCTCTCCGAGGAGCTCCTGCTTCAGTCCGGGAAACCTGTCCTTGTAACGTCCCCTCAACTTGCCAGAACAAGCCTGCTTTCCTCTGTCCCAGGACAGCCTCAGAGTAGTAGTGGCCATCTCCACTGTTTCCACTCTCCAGGCATCTCTGCAGCCTCAGGTCCCCCAGCTGTCTGCACCTGGTGTGTTTCCAGCATCCTTCCGGAGCTGCCTCAGTCTTCACCACACACGACTGTTGCTCTCTGGTTTTGAAGGACACAGACCACCCTTGGCCACTTGCCATCTCTGAGGGCTGACTTCCTCGCTTGTAAAATGGGATTATGATACTTACACAGTGGTTGTGACACTCAGAGGCCATACTTGCAAAGTGGTGTCTAGACCTCGATGTACAGCTTTTCTAGGAGTGGTAGGTAAGGTTGGTTCGACCGCAGAGCCAGGAGCCCTTAGACCGGGCACTGTGGCCAGTGCACTTCTTCCTCATCCTGCATCTCGGAGGCACATCTCACACACTGGATGATACGGATGTTGATTCAATGAAATTATTACAATTTTTGATTTAAAAGTGCAGAAGCAATCTTCATGGCGAATACCATGACCCTCAGAACCGTGTTCAATCCCCAGCTCCACCCTGGTCCCAGCTGTCAGGACTGGGCGGAATTGGGTCCGTTCCCATGGGACAGATGTTGCAAGAGATGGGCAAGGAGGGTGGTGCCTGATGCTCGCAGAGCCTCCTGGGCCTCCACCCAAGCCAAGCGTCACCAGGCACAACCCTCCTTTAGCCCCTGCCACTCGCTCTATCTGGAGGACTATCTCTATCCCTTCCAGCTTCGTGTCCCAGGGCAGCAATTATCACTTTTCTCTGAATCTCTCCCGGGCTCTCCCAGGCAGCAGGAATGTTGCCGTATTCTGAGATCCCTGCTTAGGGTTTTCCTACCCCTCCCATAGTGTTTGCTGTACTGCATGTGTGTTGGTTCACACGCCTTGCTCTCCACTGGATTATTATAATAACGATTAACAGCCACCATTAGGTGAGCATTTAAATGTACACCAGGCACTGTGCTGGGTGATTTATACACACCCTAGCTTGTCCTCCCTAAATCCTTGGAAGCTGGCCCTTTGGTCTGGTATGCAAAGAAGGAAACACTGGTTGGGAAGTAGGCATAGAGGGGAGAAAATCTGGGTCCCCCAGGGACAGAAGGACTCCCGGAAGGCTTCTCAGAGGAGGTGTCCCTGCTCTTTGTCTTACTGACCTGTAACTTTCTCAAAGTTCCACACTTAAGTTAGGGCAGAGCTGGGCTTACCTCTGAAGTCTTCAGCTCTACCCATGATCTCAGTCCCCGCTCTATCCCCAGCTCCTCGTGTGTCACCTGATACTCAGCACGAGCTCAGCTGCCTTTGTGAGTGAATGAGGAAGGAAGCAAATAAATGAATGAATGAAGCTCTCCAAACCTGAATTTATCCCAGCCTGGTGGAGCACAGCCGTGTGCTTCTAACCCAGAGAGCTGCAGCCCTCTCAGGAGAACCAAGATTATCAGCTGTTGTTTTACGATAATAGGGCCTCCCAGATCCTCATTTATTAGCAGGCCAGATGGCAGCCAGAGGCAGCCATCCCTGGTCCACGGCACCAGAGAAAGTGCCCTGCACCGCCCCCCGGGCAAATGGTCTTACCTCCAATTGCATCATCTCCCTGTCCATTGGGGGCGTCCTTGATCTCATGACCTTGGCAAACAGAGAGACTTGGGCCAACACCAGCCTTTGGACCTTCTCTCCCTCCTTCCCAACGTCCTTCCCTGCATCCATCCCTCCATCCTTTCCTTCTGTCTTTCCGTCCTTTGTTTCTTTCTTCCCCTTTCCTTCTTGCCTCCCCTCTCCCTTCCTTGGACCCTATCTGCCTCCTTCATTCATTCACTCTCACTTACCCACCAGGCAGTAGCTGTCCTGCTGTGGGCTAGGTCCGGGGGTCCACAGTCAGAACTGGGAACCCACCCCCACCCTCAGGGTACCCAGAACCGGGCGAGCAGGTGACAGCTACCGTGTCACATGGGCCAAGACGGGCTGCAGGAGCTGAAAGCAGGTGTGTGCACTGGGCATAGAATAGGTTTGAAGGGGAGAAAAGCTGGGTGGCCAGGAGACAGAGGGACTTCAGGAAGGCTTCTCAGAGGATGCGTCCCTGCACTTTGTCCTAACGGCCTGCATTATGAAGGGTTAACCAGGCGAACAAGGCAGAAGCTTGTTTTCACAGCTCCCTGCTCAGAGGTCGTCAGACTCCTCCCCACGCCCGAATCCCTGTTGGTGCCACCAGAGTTCAGCCTGGCCTCTTTGACTCAGATAGTCAAGGTCAGCATGGACCCACCCCCTGCTATGCCCTCAGTGACCTGTCAGACAGCGTGTCCTGTTGCATCTCGCTTGCTGAAGTCTGTCACTAGGGCCCTTGCTCGTCTTCTTAAGGCCAGAACCCCATGGTGCCCTGCCCAGCACTGTCAAAGTCCCCCACTCCCGCCTCCCTGCTTCCCATCCCCTCACCATCACACTCTTCTCCATGACATACTGAGGCTGCCTGAATCATTCCCCCAATATACCAGGGGACTCCCAGCATCCCCCCCCACCCCCCCATGATTTAATGTCTCACTGGAAAGAGCAAAGAATGCCCAACAGTTAAAATTCCTGTATAATTATTGCTGGCTGTACAGGGTGGACTCCCTCCCTTGGCCGATCCCTCCCTTGGCCGATCAGAGCCGCGTCCCCCCGGAGCCTGATGTGAGCTCTTCCCACACATGCCATTTCTGCACCGAGCCTCCAGCCCCCTGCCTCTCCTGAGTGGCCCTGTGGGGCACTACCTCTGCATCTTTCCTGACACCGTCCTCGCTCCCCGAAGGGCACAGTAGCCATGGCAGTAATAGCAGCAGCAGAGAAGCAGCCAGGTGCCAGACACTTCACATGGGTCTACCCATTCCACCCCTAAAACCACCCATCTGGGAAGCCATCATTCGACCTTTGCTACAGGGAAGGAAACTGAGGCTCAGAGAGGTGAAATGGCTCACTCAGAGTCTCTGGTTAATAAAAGGAAGATTCAGGGCACAAGTCCAAGGCACAGTCTCCAAAGCCCAAGCTCACAACCATCCTAATACCCCTTCTCAGCCCCTTGGCCATCTGCCTGAATCTTTCCAAGTTTTGAAGAATTAGTCACCTCCTCCTGGAAACCTTCCCTGACCTCCTAGGCTGGAAGATGATGCTTCTGCTTTGCACAGACAGAAGAATTGACATTCCCAGTAGTCAACTCTCACGAAGACATTTCCTCATCCCTCCACTGCCCCCCAAAACTGTGCAACCCCTGCACACACCACGTGCAGCATGTCGTACCTGCAGGAAATCCCAAGGACTGAGTACAAAGATAGAAGTGCTGAGGGGCTACTTGTGATGAGCAGAAGGCGAGGTGTGATGCAAGGGACTCATGAGAGCTTCATGGAAGAGCCCTTTGGGCAGGGCTTCCAAGATATAGAAGGACTTAAACAGGGCTCAAAATAAGGGCACTCAGCAGGCAGAGCTGCATGAACAGTGGGAAGACAGGCAGCATGTCCCCAGGGCATTTGGGGGTGCCGAACGACAGGAGACTGAGTCAGGCAGAGGGGGTTGCGAAGGACCTTGACCATCAAACGACGTCCCTTCTTCTCAGCCTGTCTTGGTTCCCTCAATCCTGAACCCAGAGGTCAGAGAACAAAAGCCCAGTTTTATTGGGCTGGCCAAAAAGTTCCCTCGGATCTTCCATAAGCTGTTACAGAAAAACCCGAACAAACTTTTGGGGCAATGAAACATTTGACTGGCACAGTGCTTTAAAAAATTTTTTTTTAATCATTGCCAACATTTAGTCATAGAGAAGTTTTTCTAAAAAAATTAAAATATTTGGCCACATTGGATTCCCTGCCTGGTCATAGTCAGCTGGCACTCTGACTGCTCAGCCCCTGTCCCCCTGGGGCCTGGTTTCTTCACTTTGCCACAGTCCCCAGCACTCACAATGGTCACCCCCACCAAGGGGACCCTCCATCACCAGGCATCATTGCATTGGCAATGCCATCGTTGCATTGGCCAGCGTCATTGATGGCACCCACCTGGCCCTGAAGGCATTTGGATTAACCCAGTCCCAAACTCCATCTGTGATAGGAAGCCTCTATTGGCCTCGACTGGGCTTCCTGCAGGTCTTGGAGGGTTTGACCTTGAGTATGGTACATCTCTGTACGTTCTTACCTCCTTTCCCTCCAAACATGGCCACACTAACCGTCCCTTGGAGCCAGACAGATCCACACTTGAATCCTAACAGGTGTGGGATCCTAGTAACACCCCAACTCTGACATGAGTTTGCTGTGGGCCGAGCTTATGATTCTCTTATCAGATCCACCTAACAGGGCCACAGTCCTCAAAGATGCTTTGCATTTCAACCCTCGGCCTCTTCTCCTTTTCACCACCCTACTTTATTTCTTCGTCTCTCCCTCTCTCTCTCCCACCCTCTCTCTCATATGACTCCCAAACTCAGAAAGGTTTGATTGCATTGAAATTTGGCTCTAGAGCCCTAAGCCTTAAGGCAAACATTTGTCCTAGAATTTGCTGGAAATCACTTGGCTTCTCTTAGCTGGATGATGGCAAAAAGCAAACAGCAGCTCCCTTCCCTGCACCACGCCACCCTCACTCCCACATTGCAGTCTGGCTAACTGGAGGTTCCTGGAATTTCCCGGGGCTACACACCAGAGCCTCTCCACGCAGGAAGCTCAGCAAACTCCTGGAAAGCTCCAGAGTCATCGGCCGGGGCTATAGCCAGGCCAGCCTGCTGACAAGGGTGCCCATCTTGTTATTCATCGCCTTGGCTGGGCCAGTGCTTGTCTGCAAAGCTTCCTTGAGTTTTGGGTGGATTCTGCCTGCTTTCCCATGACCAGTATGCGTTGGCCAAGCTTGGTTCTAGAGGACCCTGACATGTGACTGAGAAGCTAATTAAAGAGAGAAGTTATCTATTCAGTCACTCACTCATCAATCCATTCATTTACTTCTTCATTTATTGCAGCTTAAATTACCTCACTCGTTTTCTCCTTTACTCATTCAGTCACTTAGACATGCACTAGCTTACGGAGAGATCTACATACAGATGTGGATCTAGATTCCCTTGTTTACTTTTTTATTAATTCATCTGCCACCCACTCATCTGCTCATCTATTTTTCCACTCATTTATCCCTCAATTTCCCCATTTGGTTATATGTTGACTCACGTTATTAATGTATTTATTAACACATTATTCCATCCCCTCATCCATTTATACATTCACTCAATCACTCCATTTATTCATTAACTCACACATATACTCACTCATAAACAGCTCCCTTCCTATTGTACAAGGCTTTATAGGGTAGGTTAAAACTTGGAGTCTGAATAAAATAAGACAATAAAAATAGTAGTCTCAGGAAGACATGGGCCCACACTCTCACTCTCACATCCCTGTCTCAAACAGTCAATGATCCATGAACCCCAGTAAGAAAAACACAAGGGAGAAAGGGACCTCAGCACAAGAGAGAAAGGAGAGGTGAAGTTCTCTGGGGTGCCAGGGCCAAAAGTCCATTCATGCAGGGCAACCAGATTGCTCTCCCTTGATGGCAGTGTCGGGGAAGGGGCGGGTGATGACCTCCCAAGGCAGAGACGGCTGGGGGAGACAGTCACTCAGAGAGTGAGTGGGCACCGGGGCCAGCAAGGAGAGTGCCCACCTTAGTCGGCAGCAGCTCAGTTCACAAATAAAGAGGCAGGAAGCTGGGTGTCCTGACTTAGGTCGTGGGCTCTGGAGCCACAAGATGCCAGACTCAGTTCTAGAACTGCCTCTCAGGAGCAGTGGGACCTTGGGTGGTTTACCTGACCTGGGTGAGCCTCCCATACACGTGGGGACAGGACCCCTGCAGGGTTATTCCGAGGACTCTGCGGGGTCTGTGAAGGACGGCGTGCAGAGCTGGTGTGTGGAGCCGTTGTACACGTTCCGGCCCCATGGGTCAGGAGAGCCCCTCGAGGGACAGGATGCAGGATGGGGCTGGACTGCTTCCAGAGCTGAGAACAGGGCTGGTGCATCATGGATGCTCAGTAAGAACTGATTGAATGAATGAACGAGCTGGAAAGGGCTCTTAGAAGTTAGCCAGTCCAGCCACTTTCAAACTCTGCTACTTTGAAGGTGATACTGGGGCCACCAGAGAAGGTTTGGGGCCACATCTCACTTGACCCAAGCACCTCTATTTTTAACTCTTTACATATTGGGCTTTTCTTTTAAAATTTCATTTGACAAGCGGGTTTCCCTCCCCACCACCAAAAAAAAAAAAACAATCTTGAAAAAGGATGCTTGAACTCTCTTAAAGATTAAAAAACTAAAGCCCAGAGAGAAGAAACAAGTGCCCAAGATAGTCCAGCAAGTTGATGATGGGGCCAGAGGAGACCCCAGAACTCCGGACTCCCCATCCGGGGAACCTGCCCAACATCACACCACCGTGTTTTATCACAGTACTGACCCTCCAGGCTTTCAGGGGCCACCTGCCACCATCCCCACCTCTTCCAGGACTCTAAGATTCCAGATGGAAGTGGCGAGAATGGTGAAAAAAAGGGTAACTGGGTCAAGCCACGGACAGTGGGGAGGGCTCCCCAGGTATGCTGTGTCTCCTCAGGTGGAGAATCCAGCTGGAAATTCCGCAGGAGAACAGCCAACACCGTATGGCCAGGGTGTTGGGTTTTGAAACCCTATCCACTTTTTTTAACCTATAATTATGTGGCACACACCTAATTAAAATGGACTATAATTGTTGAAATATTTTATTGAAGTCATTTTTTTTTTTCCAAACAACAGGTTTAACAGATGATAAAACTTGTCTTGTGGTTAACTTGGGCTGCCAAGAGCCCCGGGCAGAGTACGGGCTGGGGCTGGCGGACTATGGACAGTCAACCCCAACTGGATGCCAGCATTCTTCGCTAAGCACTCCTTCTGGAGACTTCTCTCGGGCCCCATGCCAAGCACTCAGAACAGAGACAAATAGCCTGGGTGGGAGTTTTGTGCACAAAGATGACTAGGTTTGCTTAGCTCAGTGGAGAAATCCTTTGAAATTGGGCTCCCAGGGGAGTGAGGGCAGCTACGAGCAGAGCAAACTGTTGATTCCAGAGCACAAGGAAAGGAGTGTGATCCTCACCCCACTCACAAGCAGCAAAACCCTCCTCTAAAACCCCAAATGACCACAACAAAACAGACCTGGGCAGCGCAGGGGCTGCCGGGTCTTCACATTTTTTAGGGAATATGGTGGATGCATCTTTAACAATGCCTGTGACAGCGGCCACAGTTTAATGTCTTCTAGGCGCTCAGTGTTTTCTATGCTTTATTTCTAATCTTTACTGAGGAAACTGAGTCATAAGCTGGCCAAGATCTTTACCCCAGCTCTAACTCAGAAGCCAATGTTTCTCCACTATTGTTCTGACTCAGACCCTGACTCAAAGTGAGCATCTTCATCATTAAAAAGTCTGAATCAGTCTGCGGGAGGGAAGGGCAAGAAAATACGCTGCAGGATTTGAGGGTTCCTTTCGGTGTGCCTGTCTGCCCAGCCCGCCTCGCCCTGCTGGCAGCCTGTGGGCCGGATATGCTCTGAGGTGGACCAGAATAAGGGCTGGACTGGGAAACAGGGAGAAATTTATTTTTTCTCCTGGCCAACAACCGGGATGGTCATCGGACCCCAGTTCTGATCTCAGTGAACCAGTGAGCAGAGGTGCTGCTCTTGTCTGGAGATGATCTGTTTTATCTTGTGTTATTGTCCCAAGCCAGCAGTGAGGTGGCTGTTGTCACCCCCAGGTTACACGTGACAAAGAAGAGCCAAGAGACGAGCCAGGTCTGATGTGACGCAGTTCAAACAAAGCTCCGAAGTCACGGGAGAAAAGTATATCCTCGGGGTCTCTCCATTGTGTGCGTGTGTGTGAGTGCGGTTTTTAATGTATTCCTTCTTATTACTCTTGTTACCGTTGTCTACTTCCCCTCAATGTCATGCTTCATCTTCATGCAACTCGTTTTTATTGAGCATCTACTATGTAGGAGGCCCTAAGCCAGGTGTGTGGCCTTTCATCCAAGAACCGAGGCCGTGGAAGGAATAGGTGTCACAGATTCAAAGGCCAGCTCAGCCCCAGGCAGCTGCAGGATTTGAGACCATCTCTGCTCCCTGCGTTCAGTTTCCGCCTCTGCAGGCGGGGTTGAAAGCCCAGACCTCAGGGTTGCAGCCTGGAAGCAGGGCCCCTCTGTGTGGGGCCTGGCTCGGGGCCTGGGAGCCCTCCCCCACAAGCCACCCACCCGCCCCTTCCCTCTCTGGGCGGTTCGTGCAGGACTCACGCTGACAGCTGTCCGGGAAGGGGGGTTATTTGTACAAAGCAGCCTGACTGTGTCTAAATCCCTCCCTGGGGCACTGGTTCCAAATTAAAATGTGGAGATTTGATCTCTGCCAGCCCCCACCCCCACCCCCACCCCCCACCCCCAGAGGACTCCCTCCTCTGCCTTCCGCCTGGTCCTGCCCCGGTGTCCTCACCACCCAGAGGAGCACCGCCACCTTACCCTCCCCCATCTCCAGCCCCGCCCCCGCCCCCGCCTCCTCCTTCTCCCCCCTCGCTCCCACCCCACCTGCTGGATCTATCCTTTTGGCATAGGGAGGAGTGGGCGGTGCCCTCCAGCCCTCCAGCCCAGGAGGGCAGCAAGGGGACAATCACATAGGGAACTAATTAATTCACCGAGCAAGCCGTCCGCCATCTTGTCTCGTCAACCCTTAGAGATAGATGTATCACGATGCTCATTTAAAGATGAGGAAATTGCAGGTCGAGGAGGTCACTGCTCAAGGTGACACATGGCCCAGCTAGGGATGGGGTGGAATTCACACATGGAGCCTCTTATCTTATTGGCGCTGAGAACGGCTGCCTTTTGAAATGTGTTTCCTTGTCTCCGGACACGCTGCGTACAGGAGCATCATACCCAAAGGAGCTGCATGGTAGGCACCGTTGACCACATTACATGTGGGGGGCCTGATGTCGGGGGGTGGGATAACGGGCCTGAGCCCGTGGCGAGTCACTGGGCTGTGAGATAAGGCTGGACGGCTTTGCAACCGCCCCTCTGTCCTTCCCCGTCCCATGTTTGGAGACCAGCTGAGGAGGAAACCCACGTGGCTTCTTCTTTGTCATGATGGGCTGTCCCGTGCACTGTAGGGTGCTCAGCAGCATCCGTGGCCTGCACTCACTAGATGCCGATAGCGAACCCCCATCTCCTGACCGAAACTGTCTGTAAACATGCCCTGTGGGGGACAAAATCACCACCCCCAGTTGAGAGTCACTGCCTTACAGTTTTCTGTTTTCCTTAAAGAAAGGCTGTGCTATTTGTCTCAAGGGCATTTAGAAAATCAGAATAGTTGATGCCCCCAAAGTAAGTAACACAGAGCATGGACAAGAAACACAGGCCAGATGTGATAGTATTATTATTGTTACTGTTGTTGTTGTAGCTGTCAGTGCCTTGCCTATTGTAGGTGGAGATAAATCACCATGAGCTGGTGATGGAGCCCTGGAGGGTGGACAATGAAAGCTCATAGATGAGTCCTGTGGCTGACTCACAGGACACTTTGAACACGTCTGTTTGCCTTTGGGAACTCAGTGTTCCCATCTCTATAATGGGAAATCTGAAAGATGTAACCCTCAAGGACCATCTTAAGTCTAGTATTTCCAGATTTCCCAGATTCAGTCTCTGATTCTGGGACCAGTGTTATCACACAGAACCAAAGTGCATGGGCTCTGGGCTCTGCCCATCTGGATTCAGACCACAGCCCGAGCACTTACCAGCTGGGTGACCTTAAGCAGGTCTCTGAATCTTACCATGTGTCTGTCCCTTCATCTGTAGAACTCTGAGACCAGATCTGCCTCTTATGGTTGTCACAAGCATGAAATGAGATGATCTATATACTAGAACAGTGCAGGCACTGATAACAGACCCGTAAGAATTCATTATTATCATCAGAAATACTCCAGTTGTATTTAAAAACATATGATTCTCATTTATGATCTCAAGCCCACTGAATCAGATCTTCCAAGGTGAAACTATGTGATGGTATTTTTTCAAATCTTTCCCAAATGATTCTGAAGTAGTGGGTCCTTGGCCTGGCATAAGTTGTGTAGAATTCTCTGATGTTAGAAAGATTTCGTTAATGTTTCAAGTGTTGCTGTATGAGGGGGCCCTGAGTGGTATGAAGTTAAGAAATGTACTCTGGCCTCAGGGAACCACCATCTAATCAGGCAAGGCCAACTTATAAGTGAAATACATAGCCCAAGTGGGCCTCTGTGGCCAGGACCACAAAGAAATTTGGAACATGTGCTCAGACATAACAGAGGAGAGAAGGTGATCTTCAGGGTTGCCAAGTAAGGTTGTGCAGGTTGTTGACTGCACTTACGTGCCCAAGAAAGGTGACTTTTTCTATTCACACAAAAGCACCATGGGGCAAGTGGAAGGCCTGGAGGTCGTTGATCACCCACGATGCCCTGGAAGCTCTGACTCATCCATCACTGCCAGCCCAGCTGCCCCCTTCTCTGGGTAGTTTTCTCTAAAACCCCACAAAAGGAATGGACCACTGTGCCAGGCTCTATTATAGTCTTGTCTTTCCCAGATTTGAATTGCACATTTGGGTCAATACCTCCCCCAAGAGATTATGAGCCCTTTGAGGGCAGGAACTGTGTGTTTATTGTATTTTTTTTTAATTTGGTGTTTCTAACATCGAATATGTGGTCTGGTGTAGAGTAGGTGTTGAGCAGGTGCTTGTTGGATGAATGAATGATCAGATAAATAAACAAATGAATTCCAACTAAGTAAAAGGGTCTTAGGGACCATCAGTGGAAAGGAACTACGTCACCCATCAAGAGAACGGGGTGCCAGCTGAAGGGAGTTCTTGGAGGAGGTGGAGGAGGAAATGAGCCTTGAAGGATGGACGTGATTTTGCTGGGCAGAGACGCGGTGCAGAGGAAGTGAAGGGAGCGCGCTCCAGCAATCTCACGCACAGAAAATGAGATTAAAAAAAGTGGAAAACACAAGGCATCGTTAATAAAGGGTTCAAAGAAAGCATGGTTTGATGGTTCCCGTGGCAACGCGTTCTTCATTTGGTTTGGAATCACAAAATAAATATTTTCATAGAATCAACAGGAAAATAAGAGGACACATGGTGCTGCACCTGGGGGAAGTCTTTGCACTCTGGGGGACCCTCGTCATTTTGTCCTTGGACCCTCATCATTTTGTCCACAGCTTCTCAGAGTTGAGCAAATGCCAGATTCTTAGGTTCCATGTGCCCGAGAGACAGGGAAGCCCTGGGTGCCAAAGGGACCCCAAAATGCACTGTCAGGTGTGTGACACTGATGATGTTCCTCCCCAACCTGACAGCCCTGGGCTCTGACCACACCTGGCTGTACGACTCTGGACAAGTTGGATTTGTCTCTGGGCCTCAGTTTTCTCATCCATGTAAAGGGAAATACACATGCCCACTTCTCAGGACTGACAGTCAAATTAAATGAAACACAATGCTGGCTTTGTGGGCACTTAATCCATGTTGGTTCTCTTTTCTCAGAAAGTTCCATTAATGTCCACTTGGCTGAATTAGGGAATCTGTCTCCAAACTTAAGAGATAACCCTGTATCTTTAAACCTGATGGAATTTCCTTTCAACCAGTAATGCCATCAAGGGGCTCTGTCTTTTGATGATTCCAAAGGCAAAGATTTATTCCCTACAATTTCCATTGCAGTGCTGTTCTATTAGGAAAATATAAACTGTGTCAGCCATGGTGGGATACTGAAGTCCACAGAGAAACCCCCATAATGTAGAATATTCTGCATAATGGAAATGTATGAGGAGAGGCAAAGGGTTTTTACTAATACAGGGAAATCATGTTGTAGATTTAACTGGGAAGCTTCAAACACAACTCATAATCATTTCACCTTTGGGTTATTTTCTTTACTACAAAGATTTTTGCTTTGTTTTGTTTGTTTTGTTTTGTTTTGTTTTGTTGAGAGTATCAAAATAGAACACCTTGGGACAAATTCCTCCATCAAGCCCAAAGTAGACTCAGCTTCCAAGTGCCCTGTGACCACATTGCCAAGATCACGCTCCTGGTAGGAGCCCCAAGGATGACACGTGTTGCCCCTCACTTCATCAGGCTGTGATAGTACACAAGACCCAGGGCTAGTTCCGTGCATCTGGCCCCCTGAACAACTTCACACCCAGCCTCGTGCTAGGAGCTACAGAGAAGGGCGACTGACAGGTTTGCAGGAACTCCCACTGCAGTGAGAGAAGAGGGCGTAAAATGGAGAAGCTGCCGTTTCTCACGTGGACCCCATCTCTGTGTCCTGCACCTCCTGTGCCTGTTTCTTAGTCTCGTCCCATGTGCTCACGCTAAAGGCAGCTAAAGGGTTAAAAGCACAGATGCTGCAGCTAGGTCACCTACAGTGAAGCCTCCCTCTGCGGGGGTGGCTGTGTGAGGCTGGGCAAGTGACACAACCTCTCTGTGCCTTGGTTTCCTCATCGGGAAAAGTCATATGATGACAGTACCCTCCTCATAGGCAGTGTGAGACTCCTGGGTCGGTAAAGCTCTTAGATCAGGGCATGACCCTCGGCACGTGCTCAGTGAGGGCTTTCTATTAATGTTAGTTCAGACGCTACTGAGATAAAGACTATCGGACTTCAAATCACACAATCTTTCCACTCGCCCCACTGCCAGATATCCACAAATAACTCAGAAACGAGACCCTTGGAGGGGCTGAAACAGAGGGTCAAAGGGGACAGGAGTTGCCTGGCCCCTGGTTACAGAGGGGATGGGGAGGAACAGGGGTGCTGGAATTTGGCTGCTGTGGGTTTGAATTCTACTCTTACCGCCCACTGATGGTCTACCCCCCCCCCCCCCCGCCCAGTTCCTCTGCAGCTCTGCACCTTGGTCGCTCTGTCTGAAAGATGGGGCTAGCTGCCACCCATTCCTGGAGAAGTTCCCATCAGCAACAAGCACACATCCAATAAAGCTCGAGAACTGGGTTATTAACCTAGCACCGAGCTGCCAGGAAGGGTGATGGGGAAGATTATGTAAGACAATATATGTGTGACATCTGCATTGCCCGGTGGGTGCAGGCTGTCTCTCACCCTTGAAGGACTCCAGGAGAAACAAGTTAAGACAGGTCCCCTGGGGGGCAGGGGGTTTAGAAGGCATTGAGAGAAGACAGGGCTTTGGACAGCCAGAGATGGGGGGCAGGGTCCTTCCAAACAGAAGAAGCAGCTTGGGCAATGAGCCAGTGCCTCAGAGCATCCTCAGATGGGCACAGTACTATCAGAGCATCCTGGACAGGTCTGGGGTGTAGGAGGTGGTGGGAGAAAAGAAGAGAGAGGGACAGGGAGAGAAAGGAAAGAGGGAAGAAGGGAGGAGAGAGAGGAGGGAGGGAGGACGGGGTATGGGAAGCACTTGAGTCCAGCTCTTTCCCTGAAGCCCCATCTGTGGCCAGCCAGCACAGTGCTGACACCACACATGCCCCACACACCCGCAGCGCCTGACCCCACGCAGAAGGCCCTTGTTCCGCAGCCACCCTGCACGACCTCTGGGGAGCGTGATTACAAACTTTGACACTCCCATTTCACCCTTTCAAAGGGCACTCTTCCCACTCGGGCATCTGCTTCCCTCCACTTGGAGATGTAATGCACCTGCTTGCCACTGAGAGATTTAGTGTCCGCCCCCCCACCCCTGAAAAGAAAAATGTAGCTTGAGATTTTAAATCTTATTCATGTCATTTTACAATAGCTTCATTCATTCCTACTGGCTGTATGACTTTTCTTCTTTTTTTAATTTATCGAGTACCTGTGTGACGTATGAATTAGAGAAAGGAAATGTTATTAGAAAGGTCCCAGAGAGCGAGCTGTTTCATGTCTGAGGACTGAAAAGTAAGGGAAAAGGAAAGAGTGATACGTGGGGCAAAGAGAGCTGTGTTCTAGCCAGAACTGGCCTCCGAAGTGCTGTGTGACTTTGGACAAGGAAGTTAACCTCTCTGGGCCATGTGACTCTTTGTCTAAGGGATGGCCACCCACTCTCATCAAATAGCATCTCTGTTACAGCAGCCCTCTTGGTTAGGTATGGTCATTGTCATGATTTGTATGGAGAAGCCCCCTTTAGGGGGCCTGAGCCCAGACCCCAGCCCATCTCATGGGGCTCCAGCTGCAAACAGAGTAAGGCTGAGCCCCCCTGCCGCCCCCCCCCCATCTTGTTGTCCAGCTTCAGCTGCCAGGGTCTCTCACGGGCAGAAGCAGAAACGAAGAAATCCAGTAAGCCTGGGGAGACCAACGCCTTGGCCCCATAAAGCCCTTTTCCTAAACAGCTGGCCACAGCTGCCCAGAGCTAAGTCTTGCGGTAACTTGGCCCAGAGCCCTGAAAACTGAGGGGCTAGGGCATGGGGACCCGAGGAGGGGAGAAACAAAAGATGTTCCTGCTCATTCCATCACCCACTGGCTGTGAGGCCTCGCCCCTCACGCCTCAGTGTCCCCAGCTGTGAAGCACACAAAGCCCCCTCCCCTGGCATTGTACAGTGACGGGACTATGGTTGTCAGACAGCCAAGGTCAACGTCTGGCTTGGGTGGGTCCCCCTCAAAAGTCCCGCGCAGAAAGCCCTTCCCAGCCTCTCCTACTGCATCACCCGCCCCTCCCCACCCACAGCTCACCCCCCACCCCTGGCCCCAAGAACATGCACACCTGTCTGCCTCCTCGTCTCCATCCTCCCGGGACAAAGTACCAAGTGCCTGTGCCTTCACGGGGGCTGTGTCTGACCGAGAGCCAGGCTATTGGCAGCTCAGTCAATGTCCCCTGAGATGGCCGCTCAGGCAGGGGGACGCTTTTCCAGGTTTGCTGCAGGTAGGTTTTATTTTTACGTCATTTACCGAAATTCTCCCAACAGGTTACGGCAGAAGGGCAAGAGCGATGTGGCAGGTCTCCGTGTGCTCGTAGGCCAAGCCCTGGATGCAGAGAGAACTAACAGCTCTCAAGCATCTTTCCTGCTGATGGCAGAAAACCATCAGTTTCTGATGACTCAGGGTCACCTGAGTTAAACTGTCACCTTTGGAAAAGTCCCCAGTCCGATCAGAGACTTTCCCCTTTCCTTCTCTCCAGGAAAGGTGTGAGGAATCTAGAGGAAGAAGAGCAGATCATTCTGGTTTCAGGGAAGGGTGGGTCCAGCCCACAACCATCCTCAGCACCTACTGGCCTCGGTCAGCTTCTGGCTTTGTTTTTGTTGCCGGGTATCTGAGGGCAGTGGCTGCCTTGGTCCCGGGCTCCCCATTCACAAGGTCCTCCTGTCCTAGGTTCAGGAGATTCTCCTGAGTCCCGAAGCCCTCTGTCAGCAGACCCCCCCCCCCCTCAGGATTGCAGGTCCTACCAGAAGCTTCCTAGACAGATGCCACTGTGCAGGCGTGTGGGATAGTGAAGCAGGGAGACCCCTCGCTCAGCCGCTCTTGGTGCAATCAGCGGGGCCTCGCTCTCACCCCTCACATTCCCCCAGGGCTGCTCTAGCTGCTCTCACCCAAAGCTGATCAGGGAGGGCTGGGGAGATCCTCTGGGTGGGCAACTGCCCAGCTAAAACCCAGGTTTTACAATAGTAAGTGAGAAGGAAGAAAAGTATGTCTGCCACAGTGGCGCCATAAGGGTGGCATTCTCTATTTGCTCCATCTAGAAGACAAATGAGACACTGCGTGGGGGGACAGTGTATCTAGGCTCACGGTCAGAAATTCTGGGGGAGCCAGGAATCCCCTCAAATCCTGTACTTCTTGCTATGTCACAGGCCATTGCACCCCCTCCCGGTGTCCCCAGCATACCCCAAATCTTCCCTGTGCATCGCGTGGTCCCCCTCCTCTACTGACACAATACCCCTATTAACGTCAGTTAGGACAAAGTGACCCCAGATGGAACCACAAATACCCAATGGGCAGAAAATGAGATGGAAAATCCTATCGGTCCTTCTGACAGTTAAAGTAAAATTTTATGTGAGCAATATACTCTTGCTCTGATTACCATGCAGTATAATTTTATTCTGGTTTTTCTGGGCCCACTGAACCCCCTGCTCTTTTAAGTGTTCAAATGCTCTGCTTGCCAAGATAAGTGATTATAATTGACAGGGCATTGTCAATCTATAGCAAAGCTGATTTCATTAAGCATGCCAAGGGCCAGCTCTGGGGGCAGGTAGCTGAGTGGAGAGGGGTTTTGATCTCACTCTCTCCCTCTGGTACAGTCCACACTGGCACCAAAGGCTGGAGGGCAAGAGAACAAAGGGAATGTCGTGTCTCTGAATTCAAATCTTTCCCTTTGAAATGAGGCAGCCAGAATGGCCAATAAAACTGTGGAAATGGATTTCTGGCTGCATTTGATGTTAAGCCTTTAGTGTCAAGCGCCTGGTCTATCGGTTCTGTGTTCATGCCCCATCCTTTCTTTATTCCCTTTGCTCCCCTTGTATTCCCCCCTTCTCTGGATGGCCTTGTGGGGAATTTGTCCTTTCATAAATAATTTCTTAAAGTTGCCGGATAGGCAGTTGCATCCCATTGCTGCTTTGACGCGAAAAGAACAAATTAAGTCTTAAAAGAATGGTGATTTGCTCTGTGTCAGTAATAGAACTGGTCTCATATAGATTGACTAAGACCAGAATTCTCCTGCTTCAGTCTTAAATTCTCTGTTTATTACCGCATCTCTGTGTACAGAGTTGCCATCCTTTCGCACTGAGACATCATAATCCCATACCATCACTTTCCACCTAGAGAAGACAGTGGGAGAGAGAGTCCAAGGTTTAGGGCCTCCTCCCTAGTCATCTGTAACAGGATATCTGTGACAGGGAGCTGAGCTTTCATCTTGAGTGGTTAGCCTAGTCCTTAATTCAGAGGGAAGGATGCGGCCCATCTGCGGCGCCGTCCCCGCCGTCACCCTGAGCTGTTTTCAGGCTGGGGGAGGTGATGAAAACAGAGCTTTGAGTACCCAGACCATAGTCAGTTTCTGGGATCCCAGTGAACCAGAGTGTAGCCTCACCCACCCTACTTACATCCTTCAGTGGGATCAAACTAATCGACCCCTTTTACACAGTGGTTTGTGGTTCCTGGTTAAGAGGAAGGACCCGGTAAAAGTGAAGAGAAGAGCAAATGGGATATGGAATTTGAAAAACTAGTTTCCAATCCTGATGCTGCCTCTTACTGGGTAATCTTGGGTTACTTACTTCTCCTCCTGCGGCTCAGACATCCGGCTGTAAAAATGAGAGCCGTAATTCTTCCCCTGTCCTGAGTTCTAAATGAGGCTGGATATAAAAGCATTGTTTAAACTCCAAACAGTCATACAGATGAGAGCTAGCACCATTGCAAGAATATATCCATTAGCATCATTTGATCTTCATGACAGGTTAGAAAGGACCAGAACACCTTGCAGCAGCCATAGAGCCAGCCAGAGTTCCATCCCAGTAATAAAACCAGTCAGGTATGCTGGAAATCATGAATAACTCTAGGTAAAATGTACACAACATCTTCTTAAATGCTCTAAACAGCTGGTAAGGTAATAGGAAGTTAGGTCAAAATCTAAGCGGGAGTTAGAGAAAGAAGACCTGTAAAGTCACTGTTGTCCTGAGGACATCTGGTATACCTGGATAACTGGATCTTAGTTTTTCAGAGCCTTGGAGGATACAAGGGACATAACATAAAAACCAGAGCCTATTCAAGGTGGGGAATCCAAGAGAAGACCTTCCTTATGGAAAGTCGGAGTCTCAAAGGGTACAAGGGTGAACTAGACGGAAACACACATACACACGGGACACAGTCCTGCTGCTGAAGAGAGAAGCCTTTAGGTGGCCAGTTGGGGACCTTTAACACAGCCACAGCCTCCCTCTCTAGCTTCCCCTTCCTTTACCATCTGCTTAATCATCACCCCTGAGCTGCTGTGACACACTTCCCCGTCTCTTCTGGCCATTTCCTACCCCTCCCCTGCTGTACCTTCCATTGGCTGAACATTCTGTGGCTAGAATTTTCACCAGATACCCTTCTCCACACGCATGTCCCTTCTTAGCCATACACCCCAGCTTCACTCCACATCAGTTAAATCCCTTCTAATAATACTCCTGAAAAAAGTCAACTTTTGCCTGCTTAGGTGTTGGAATTTCTTTCCAAAATAATAATAATAAAAGTTTGATAATAATTGTAAGCACATCTTCTAGAAATAGCTTCTCCTACACTTTTAAGGACCCTAACCATGTCTGGGAGAAGGGAGTGGTCGTGGAGAGGGAGTATCATCTGGGGGCACCAACCCCTGGCCCAGCTTCTTTCTTTGCTCTCCTTGGTATGGTGATTATTTTGACCCATTTCACAGGTGTGACCAGCATCAGACCCTCTATGATACCAAAAAGAAAAAAAAAAGAAAGATGACCTGGTCCAATCCTTGAGTGTCGCCTTGGCCTCACCCAGACCCAGAGGATCAGGACCAGGTCTGAGGTCACACAGCACACCAGCAGATGACCTGTGAGGTCCCAGTCTTCCAACTCGCAGCCAGGCCCCCGGCCACATCACACCATAGCCAGCGGGAAGGGCTCGCCCCAGCCTTTGTGCTTGTTCCCAGGCAGTAGCTTCTTTGCTGTCGTGGCAACCCTAGAAGGTGGGCAGGGCAGCCTTTATTCTGTCCTTTTACAGAGGAGAACAAAAGACTGGCAGCGAAGTTACCCAGCCAAGGCAGGAGAGGATTGATGAGAGAAGAAACGTGGATATGAGAAAGTGAGCTCAGAGTCTAACAATGGTCTCCCTCAAGTGAACTTAGAGAAATGCAAGTTACAGTAAATTGAACCTTAAATTCACTTTTTACAGTGGAGCTCTGCTTCCCAGACTCAAGTCCACTCAGTGTCTGGACAAGATGGGTCACAGATTCAATAAAGCAAATTGAGTTAGGTTTATAGGAAAGGACCTCCCCTCCCTCAATGGGGAAGCAAGAAGGATGGAGGGGAGGAGGATAGAAGTACTTTATGCTTCAGCCCAGACTAAAAATTGGTCCTGAGATTTTGAAAACATCATTTAGGATTAGAGGGGTCTGTAATTTCAAAGCTTTCAACTGATCTGATTTTTGTTTTTAAGATGTGAGGATTTAAATTCACCCTCAGAGAAAGAGATGTTTTTATTTTGTGAAAAGCAACACCCAATGAATTCCTTCAGATCTGAAACAGAGGCCCACAGCTGATATAACAATATCTGTGAACCACACTATTCTATATTCAATTCAACTGTATTTATTGAGCACCTACTGTGTGCCAGACACCATTCTAGGCTTGGGACTGCAGTAATGAATAAAACAGACAAAAATTCTTGCCCTCATGGAGAAGACAGATGATAAATACCAGCAAATAGGTTTTATAATATATATTAGGTGTTAAATGCTGTGGAGAAAAACAATGAAGGAGGTCAGGGAGTCCTAGGAGGGGTGTCAATTCAAGTATAGTCATCAGAGAAGGTCTCCTGAGAAGCTATCATTTGAACAAAGACTTAAATAAGATGAGGCAGAAAACCTTCAGGTAAAGAGTAATTCAGGCATGGAGAACTGCAAGTGCAAAGCCTTGAGACAAGTGAGGGAAAGAGGGAACTCGGAGGTGAGGTTAAATGGTAGGATCTTGGGAGGATGAAGATGGAGAATAAACGTCACATGTGTCACACTTGATGTTAGTCAAGCCTGAATGATGAAGATACCCAAGATAAGTGGGGATTGACGGGATTGCCCTCAACAAGCAGAGAGTGAGGCCATTCCTGAGAAGGGTGGGGTCTTCCTGGAGAGAGTGAACATTTCCTCTCTCCTTCACTTTGGGAAAAGATCAGTCATAAGAAGAGGAAAGAAGGGCAAGAGATCCAGGCCTACGCTGGTGGGGAGCTGAGCCTTGAGGAGGTAGACAGAGAGTATAGGCTGATTCCTCAGAGGGGCAGAGGAACACCCACCCAGTGGGGTATCTGAGCTGACCCCAGGACAGGGCAGCAAGAGGAAAAGGTCTTGTAGGGAACCTGAGGATGATGCCAGCCTGCAGATGCCCATTCAAGGGTGCCTGCACATTTTTCCCCATGTTATTCTTCCCTTCCATTATCTCTGAACTTCAGGAAATTCAGAAATTTCTGCCTCTGCTTGCCTAGGGGGAATCTGTTTCAGAACTGGGCCACAGGGAGGCTTGCACAGAGCCAGCAGAGAGATGCAGAGCATAGGTCTGGGCCACACTGGCTACAGTGCCCAAAGGCCACTGGCACAGACTTGGGGAGTACGGAAGCCCTTTCCACAAACTTTAGCGGGACTCAGAGAAAAGACAGGAGTCCTTTTGCCAGACTGGAGAAGGCAGGTATATTCAAAAAAAAAAAAAAGAAAAGAGCATAAACCTGCAAGGGTTAGGAAAAGAGCATCAGCGGAGAGTCAACGAACTTCTACAAGATGGAAGGAGAGAGAGGAGGAGTGAAAAAAAGAATCAAAGTAGAAGAAACCACACTCCAGAACACTCATGGAGGGGCCTTTGGCAGAGGAGAGAGAAGATGGACTTAGGAGCTTCAGACAGGCTCAGGATCAGAAACATCATGTAAGAAAAAGCAGGAGTGAGAAGTGGGGTTGAAAACAGAAGCTAAATTGAACTCTTTATTTGCCCATCCACACAGAGAAACAAACAGCCAATATCTACTCCCATTTTTTTTTAATAGATAAATTTTCTTTAAAGCAATTAAATGGGAAAAACTAGGAGTGCTTGTATAAGCACCAGTGCCTGAGAGCAAAGACCTCTAGATTTGGGGAATGGGCACCCCCCATTAACATTCAGCCCTCTGAACTGTCACCCCAGACAGAAGTTTGACTGTCAATGAGTTTTGTTCAAATACACTGAGTCCCCGATTGGTTTTCTAGTATCTCATTTGTTTACTTATATGATTAACCAAGGATCATCAGACATTTTAGGAGAATTGAACATAAAAGAGAGACCAAATTTTTTTTAAAAAAATGAAAAACTGACTTTGGAGGAAACAAAGATAATTCAGAGAAAATAAACTTGTCTTCTCAGAGATATGCAAGAACATATTGCATCCATAAGGAAAGAACAGAATGCTACATAAAATGAACAATCATATAGCAAAAAAGAGTTCTGGGAAATTAAATATATGATGTCAAAAAAGGAAGAAAATTCAATAAAAATGTTGGAAGGTAACACTGAGGAAATCTTCTAGAGTGCAGAACAAAAAAATCTATGAAATGGAAATACAAGAGCAAAGTAAAGAGGAGAGGCATAGAAGAGCAATTTAAGAGATTTAGCATTGGACCAATAAAAGTTCTAGGAAGACAAGGTGGTTAAAACAAAGGTGAGAAGAAATTCCAAAAAATAATAATAATGCAAGAAATTTCCCAGAGGTAAAGGACAAAAAGCTTCAGAATAATCAAGTCCCTTGAGTGATCAGTATAATGAATACTCAATATTCATAACTATATCATTAAGAAATTTTAGGAGCTCCACAGATAAAGAGAAAATCTCCAAATTATCCAGGGGTCATCTTCAAAAGAAAGGGAATAAAACCAATATTATATTTTTCATTAGCACAACTAAATCTAAGAACACAGTGGTGAAATTCCTCCAAAGTTCTAAGAGAAGATAAGTGTCAACTGAGACTTTCATATCTTGCTAAAGTATGACTAAAGGGTGAGAATAGAACAAAGTATAAGAGAAGAATAATGACATTATCAGACATATAAATATTTATAGGGAAGTTTGTCAAAGTTATGCTCATGAAATGGAAAGGAGTAAAAAAAAAAAAAAAAAAAAGGTGAATAGGACATAGTATTCAACCCAGGAAAGTGTCTTGTCAGCAGCTCTATGGAGCCTAAAGTAACTGGCCTGGCTTAGAGCAGAAGAATAGAGGGGAGGAAGGAGGGGGTCATCTGTAAAAATGAGGTAGATTTCAGGAATTTGTATAGATTCTTGAGAACTTGAAATACCTCAAGGAGGTAATAAATACAAACAAAGCAAGAAAATAAAGGAACCAAAGCTGATAAACACAGACCAAGCAAGAAAATAAAAGAGCCTATTAGAAACTTTAAAAAAGAAAATGAACAGTAATCATAGTAATAATCCTAGTACTCTTGGCTATGAGGTGAATGATATTTATGGTCACAGTGAAGTAAACATGATTTGCTTCATGGATGTTCCACTTCTGGAATCAACCTATAGAGAAAGCTTGGTAGACTGTAATTTACAAAACAAAAAATAAATTTTATCCATCTTAACATTATAAAAGTGAAAGTACATTTGTTAGAAATGAGAAGCAGAAGAAAGGGAAGTGGGAGGGGAGGTCCTAAGAGGGGTTGGAGCATCATACACTCATCTCATAAATTGTGAGTCAAATGTTATTGTAGGTCACTGAAGGAATAAAAACTATGTATGTGCGATTTAAACTAATAAAGAAACTAAAAGATTGTGTGTGTGTGTTTGTGTGTGTGTGTGTATATATAAAATGAGTAGGGGGACAGAGATGTGGGTGATGGTCCAAATGAACAAATTCTTTTGTTATGGGAGGGCCCTGATATATGATACCTAAACTTGACCAATCAAAAATAACATTACTTTCATGTACATTTTTAATATATATATTTTATATATTATATATATATATATGTATGTATAGACACAAGGACAAACAAAAACAAACAAGCAGAAATAGTTAACAGAATTACAAGTGATTTACTCAGGAGAAAAAGGAACCCCCAGCAGCCAGGTAGGACGTGGGGCTTGGGGGGGAGTGAAGGGGGAGAAGAAGTGGAAGCGGGATGGGACTGGCGTCCCTGAGTGGTGGCTGGGGGAGGGGAAGGGAAGGGATCTCACGCCCAAAGGGGGAAATTGGGGGACCAATGGGAGGGCAGAAGATCAAAAGGGAGCGTGGCCGGGTTTCCCTTGACCACTTGGGCCCCCAGGAACCTGCTGAGATCCCAGGCCTGATCCTCTGCCCACCGAGGCTCCCTCCAGCTGGGAGGATCCTGAGGGAGTGGGAGGGAGGGAAGGGGGAGCAAAAGTAAAGGCCAGACCTCTGGGACTGGCACCCCTGAGGGGTGGCTGGGGGAGAGGAGGAGTTCCTACACCCAGCAAGACCCACCCATGGTTAGGGGTCCAGCAGGAATGGGGGAGGCCCTGGGGGGACTTGGGAGGACACAGAGGAACAGAAGGGAACGCGGCCAGTGCTCTCCCTGTCCACTTAGGCACCAGGGAGCCTGTTGGGCTCCTGGCCCTAATCCTCTGCCATCGGAGCCTCCCTCCTGCAATGCAGAGCCCAAGCCCCGCCCCTGCACCCCACCCAGGGCCCCACCTCTACACTCAGAGACCCCCTCTGAGACCCCCTCCAACACAATGGGCCTACACCCCACCCACACACCCTCACCCAGGACCTTACCTCCAAACTCCAGAACTCCACACTCTGGAGGCAGCCCTTTGGACGTGCTGCCTCTCCACTTCTGCACAGGTCCTAAGCAGAGGCCCTGTCCATGCTTGAACGGCGCCCCGCCTATAACCTTCCCCAAGGCCATTTCCGGGTGCCTGGGTTCTGAGCCTAGGCCCTGCCCCACGTTCAAATGTTCTGCCAGCCCACCTAGGTCACGCCCCACCCGAAACCCTGCCTAAGTTTCACCTCCACCTAAACTCTGCCCATCCCATAGGCAAGGGTTTTGTTTTGTTTTTTCTTTTTTCCTTTTAGATTGGGGTTCTGTTTTACCTTGTTGTTGATTCATTTATACTTTTAATTTTTCTAATAAATCTTTTAATTCTTTATACTTTGTTATTGTTCTGCTCCTTTTGGCTTGTTCCCACACCTCCCCTTTTTTTTCTTTTTTCTGGTGAGGTTTTGTTTTACCTTATTGAAGCTGTTTCAATTATATTTTTACTTTTCCTAATATATTTTTTACCTTTCTAAATTTATTTTGTTTTTTATTCTTTGTTATTGTACGGCTCCTTTTTTCTTTTTTCTTCTTTTTTTTGTTTTTGTGGTTTTTTGCCTCACCACGTGGCTTGCAGGATCTTGGTTCCCAGGCCAGAGGTCACGCCCAAGCTCCTGTGGTGGGAGCTCCAACTCCAAATCGCTGTACTAACAAAGAACCTCAGACCCAGGGAAAATTAATCGGAGTGAGGCCTCACAGAGGTCCTCATCTCGGCAGCAAGACCCGGCTCTATCCAACCACCTGCAAACTCCAGTGCTGCATGCCTCAGGCCAAACAACCAGTAAGACAGGAAGACAGTCCCACCCATCAAAAAAAAAAAAAGAAAAAGAAATGAAGCAACAAAAAAATATGTTACAGATGAAGGAGCAAGTTAAAAACCTACAAGTCCAAATAAATGAAGACAAAATAGGCAACCTACATGAAAAAGAATTCAGAGTAATGATAGTAAAGATGATCCAAAATCTCAGAAACAGAATGGAGAAAATACAAGAGACATTTAACAAGGATCTAGAAGAACTAAAGAGCAAACAGTGATGAACAACACAATAACTGAAATTAAAAATACTCTAGAAGGAACCAATAGCAGAATAACTGAGGCAGAAGAACGGATAAGTGACCTGGAAGATAAAATAGTGGAAATAACTACCACAGAGCAGAATAAAGGAAAAAGAATGAAAAGAATTGAGGTCAGTCTCAGAGACCTCTGAGACAACATTAAACACACCAACATTCGAATTATAGGGGTCCCAGAAGAAGAAGAGAAAAAGAAAAGGTGTAAGAAAATATTTGAAGAGATTATAGTCAAAAACTTCGCTAACGTGGAAGAGGAAAGAGCCAGTCAAGTCCAGGAAGCACAGAGAGTTCCATACGGGATAAACCCAAAGAGAAACACGCCGAGACACATATTAATCAAACTATCAAAAATTAAATACAAAGAAAAAATATTAAAAGCAGCAAAGGAAAAGCAACAAATAGCATACAAGGGAATCCCCATAAGGTTAACGGCTGGTCTTTCAGCAGAAACTCTGAGAACCAGAAGGGAGTGGCAGGACATATATAAAATGATGAAAGGGGAAAACCTACAACCAAGATTACTCTACCCAGCAAGGATCTACTTCAGATTCGATGGAGAAATCAAAAGCTTTACAGACAAGCAAAAGCTACAGGAATTCAGCACCAGCAAACCATCTTTACAGCAAATGCTAAAGGAACTTCCCTAAGTGGGAAACACAAGAGAAGAAAAAGCCACAGAAACAAACCCAAATCAATTAAGAAAATGGTAATAGGAGCATACATATCAGTAATCACCTTGAATGTCAATGGATTAAACGCTCCAACCAAAAGACACAGACTGGCTGAATGGATACAAAAACAAGACCCTCATATGTGCTGTCTACAAGAAACCCACTTCCAACCTAGGGACACATACAGACTGAAAGTGAGGGGATGGAAAACGATACTCCATGCAAATGGAAATCACAAGAAAGCTGGAGTAGTAATACTCATATCAGATAAAATAGACTTTAAAATAAAGACTATTACAAGAGATAAGGAATGACAATACATAATGATCAAGGGATCAATCCAATAAGAAGATACAACAATTATAAATATTTATGCACCTAACATAGGAGCACCTCAATACATAAGGCAAATGCTAACAGCCATAAAATGAGAAATCAACAGTAGCACAGTAAGAGTGGGGGACTTTAATACCTCACTTACACCAAAGACAGATCATCCAGACAGAAAATAAATAAGAACACACAAGCTTTGAACAGCACAATAGACCAGATAGACTTAATTGAGATTTTTAGGACATTCCACCCAAAAGTGGAAGAATACACTTTCTCCCCAAGTGCACACAGAACATTCTCCAGAATAGATCACATCTTGCGTCACAAATCAAGCCTTGGAAAATTTAAGAAAATTGAAATCGTATCAAGCAATTTTACAACCACAACACTATGAGATTGGAAATCAATTACAGGGAAAAAAAGAACAGTAAAAAACACAAATACATGGAGGCTAAACAGTGCACTGCTAAATAATCAAGAGATCACTGAAGAAATCAAAGAGAAAATGAAAAATACCTAGAAACAAATGACAACAAAAACATAACAATCCAAAACCAATGGGATGCAGCAAAAGCAGTCCTAAGAGGGAATTCCATAGCAATTCATGCTCACCTCAAGAAACAATAAAAATCTCACATAAACAATCTAACCTTACACCTAAAGCACCTAGAAAAAGAAGAACAAAGAAAACCCAAAGTTAGTAGAAGGAAATAAATCATAAAATCAGAGCAGAAATATGAAATAGAAACAAAGAAAACAATAGCAAAGATCAATAAAACTAAAAGCTGGTTCTTTGGGAAGATAAACAAAACTGATAAACCTTTAGCCAAACTCATCAAGAAAAAAAGGGAGAGGACTCAAATCAATAAAATTAGAAATGAAAAAGGACAGATTACAAATGGCAACAAAGAAATACAAAATATCATAAGAGACAACTACAAGCAACTATATGCCAATAAAATGGACAACCTGGAAAAAATGGACAAATTCTTGGAAAAGTACAACCTTCCAAGATTGAACCAGAAAATATAAACAGACCTGTCACAGGTAATGAAATTGAAACTGTAATTTAAAATCTTCCAACAAACAAAAGTCCAGGACTAGATGGCTTCAGAGGGGAATTCTATCAAACATTTACAGAAGAGTTTACACCTATCCTTCTCAAACTCTTCCAAAGAATTGTAGAGGGAGGGACACTCCAATAAACATTCCATGAGTCCACCATCACCCTGATACCAAAACCAGACAAAGATATCACAAAAGAAGAAAATTATAGACCAGTATCACTGATGAACATAGATGCAAAAATCCTCAACAAACTACTAGCAAACAGAATCCAACAACACATTAAAAGGATCATA
Source organism: Monodon monoceros (assembly GCF_005190385.1). NCBI lineage: Eukaryota > Metazoa > Chordata > Mammalia > Artiodactyla > Monodontidae > Monodon > Monodon monoceros. The sequence goes on from NW_021703778.1 coordinate 168,397,296, forward strand.
CACCATGATCAAGTGGGATTTATCCCAGGGATGCAAGGATTCTTCAATATACACAAAACAATCAATGTGGTACACCATATTAACAAATTGAAGAATAAAAACCGATTGAAAAATAAAAACCAAGAAATCATCTCAATAGATGCAGAAAAAGCTTTTGACAAAATTCAACACCCATTTATGATAAAAACTTTCCAGAAAGTGGGCATAGAGAGAACCTACCTCAAAATAATGAAAGCCACATACGACAAAACCACTCTCAATGGTGAAAAACTGAAAGCATTTCCTCTAAGATCAGGAACAAGACAGGGTGTCCTCTCTCGCCACTGTTTTTCAACATAGTATTGGAAGTCCTAGCCACAGCAATCAGAGAAGGAAAAGAAATAAAAGGAATACAAATTGGAAAAGAAGAAGTAAAACTGTCACTGTTTGCAGATGACATGATACTATACATAGGAAATCTTAAAGATGCCACCTGAAAACTACAAGAACTAATCAAAGAATTTGGTAAGGTTGCAGGATACAAAATAACTGCACAGAAATCTCTGGCATTCCTATACACTAACAATGAAAGATCAGAAAGAGAAATTCAGGAAACAATCCCATTTACCATTGCAACAGAAAGAATAACATACCTAGGAATAAACCTACCTAAGGAGGCAAAAGACCTGTACTCGGAAAACTATAAAACACGGATGAAAGAAAGCAAAGATAACATAAACAGATGGAGAGATATACCATGCTCCTGGATTGGAAGAATCAGTATTCTAAAAATGACTATACTACCCAAAGCAATCTACAGGTTCAATTCAATCCCTATCAAATTACCAATGGCATTTTTCACAGAACTAGAACAAAAAATTTTACAATTTGTATGGAAACACAAAGGACCCTGAGTAACAAAAGTAATCTTAAGAAAGAAAATGGAGCTGGAGGAACCAGGCTCCCCGACTTCAGACTATACTACAAAGCTACAGTAATCCAGACAGTATGGTACTGGCACAAAAACAGAAATATAGATCAATGGCACAGGATAGAAAGCCCAGAGATAAACCCACACACATATGGTCACCTTATCTTTGAAAAAGGAGGCAAGAATATACAATGGAGAAAAGACAGCCTCTTCAATAAGTGGTGCTGGGAAAACTGGACAGTTACATATAAAAGAATGGAATTAGAACACACCCTAACACCATACACAAAAATAAACTCAAAATAGATTAACGACCTAAATGTAAGGCCGGACACTATAAAACTCTTAGAGGAAAACATAGGCAGAACACTCTATGACAGAAATCATAGCAAGATCCTTTTTGACCCACCTCCTAGAGAAATGGAGATAAAAACAAAAATAAACAAATGGGACCTAATGAAACTTAAAAGCTTTTGCACAGCAAACGAAACCATAAACAGGACGAAAAGACAACCCTCAGAATGAGGGTAAATATTTGCAAATGAAGCAACTGACAAAGGATTAATCTCCAAAATATACAAGCAGCTCATGCAGCTCAATATCAGAAAAACAAACAACCCAATCCAAAAATGAGCAGAAGACCTAAATAGACATTTCTCCAAAGAAGACATACAGTTGGCCAACAAACACATGAAAAAATGTTCAACATCACTAATCATTAGAGAAATGCAAATCAAAACCACAATGAGGTTATCACCTCACACCAGTCAGAATGGCCATCAGCAAAAAATCTACAAACAATAAATGCTGGAGAGGGTGTGGAGAAAAGGGAACCCTCTTGCACTGTTGGTGAGAATGTAAATTGATACAGCCACTATGGAGAACAGTATGGAGGTTCCTTAAAAATCTAAAAATAGAACTACCACATGACCCAGAAATCTCACTACTGGGCATATATCCTGAGAAAACCATAATTCAAAAAGAGTCATGTACCACAATGTTCACTGAAGCACTATTTACAATAGCCAGGACATGGAAGCAACCTAAATGTCCATCAACAGATAAGTGGATAAAGAAGATGTGACACATATATACAATGGAATATTACTCAGCCATAAAATGGAACAAAATTCAGTTATTTGTAGTGAGGTGGATGGGCCTAGAGTCTGTCATACAGAGTGAAGTAAGTCAGAAAGAGTAGAACAAATACCATATGCTAACGCGTATATATGGAATTTTAAAAGGCGGTACTGCTGAACACAGTGGCAGGGCAAGAATAAAGGTGCAGACGTAGAGAACACACTTGAAGTCACGGTGCGGGGGGCGTCGAGGGGCAGCTGGGATGAAGTGAGAGAGTAGCACTGACATATACACACTACCAAATGTAAAATGAATGGCTAGTGGGAAGCTGCTGCATAGCACAGGGAGATCAGCTCGATGCTCTGTGATGACCTAAAGGGGTGGGATAGGGAGTGTGGGAGGGAGGCTCAAGAGGGAGGGGATATGGGGATATATGTATACATAGAGCTGATTCACTTTGTCGTACAGTAGAAACTAACACAACATTGTAAAGCATTTATACTCCAAAAAAGATGTGACAAAAAATATATATATCTCTACTGTGTGATTTTTTAAAATACGTATTTAATAAATATTTTCAGATATTTTTTAACTTATTTTGACTTCATGTTTTAATGTGAGATTGGGATGTACCAATTTCATATACGATTCTTGAGATGTTCTGAGTTTGTCGTTGCTGCTGCAGTCTAACACTTTCATCTAGAAATGATTTTAAACTAAAATCTATATGCCTCTGTTACACTTCATTCACAAATCAAGCCCAGAAAGCAAGTTTTAAGCAAGTAAAACCACTAAGGATTCATTCACCTATCATTTATTGGTTTATTGAGCGCCTATAAGAAAAAGGCTGTTTTTAATTCTGCTAAGGCTGCCTAACTCCATTTCTATCCTTAAGGTAACATATGGGATTTTTCCCCAACAGAAGCCCACAAAGGAAAGATGCAGAGTCCAGGTGGCTTTCCACACACCCTCACCCACTCCTGGGTTTTAATCCACTATTTATGGAAAGGACTGAAGTCAGGATGTTGGGAATTTTAGACCCAGATGTTTCATTTTCTCTACTTGTTATCACCTAGGCAAGTCATCTCTCTGATCAGGACCTCTTTCAAATATAAAATAACAGGGTTTGGAACGGTTGGGATCTGAAACATCAGACATTGTTACCCTGAGCTAACTGGTTAACCCCAGCAGCAGGGCAGTAGGCAGGGGGAGGCAGTCTGACCCTGGAGGCAGAAGAGGCCAATTGGTGTTATTAAAGAGGACTGTTTAGGCACCAAAGCACAGCCTGCAGAATGCACCTGAGGAATCACGTGGCAGCCTGTGAAGCAATCCCAGTTGGGGGAAAGATCGAAGGCCTGGGGGTCTAGAGACCCAGGGTTTTGTTCCAGCTCTGCCAAAACGTGGCTAGATGATCTTGAACAAGTCACTACAGCTCTGTGGCCCTAAGTGTCCTCACCTGGAAGATTAAAGCATTCAAGTAGACAATCCCTAAAGTCCCTTCCAGCTCTGACATGCTCATTCCATGATTGCATGACCACAAAATTAAATTAAAATCAGACCTTTTGCTTCACACCGTGTGTTGGCGAAGACAAGTAACACGCCCATGTGTACATGAAAAAGCCTCCGACGGGTCGCTCAGCTTCTTGTTTTTGTTGGGATATTTTTTTATCCTTTCCTGAGCTTATCAGCCCATGATCAAGGGCTCCTTCTCCAATGCAGGTGCTTATCTTCCCGCTGAGGCCAAGGGCGCATCTTAGTAACTTGCCGCGTGTGAGGCAATGCGGGCGTTTCTGCCACTGTTAAGCCACCACCTCTGGCTACAATAAGGCGTTGCCTGATAAACAGACTTGCTACATACCCATCTGCCTGGGAAGGAGAGAAGTTTCCTGCCAGCCCACTCCTGCCAAGGTCTGCACCCGGCCGTGTGCAGGAAGGGTCTGATGTTGGGGCCATCTAAGATGCTGCCCAATTTGGGGAAAAGATGGATGAGAGAGATGGCTCCGGTATGGTGGGCTTCCTAGGCACCTGGACCCAGGGCCTGAAGGGTCCTTGGAGGAACGCCAGAGGTCAGAATAGAGACCCGTTAGCTGGGAGAGTGGGGGTCTCCTGGAAAACCAAGGATGGGCTGGGCTGGGCTTGGTATCGATGTGTCAGGGAGAAATGGCCTCGAGATCTGGCTATTTCTAAAGCCCTGGATGACTCATTCTTTCAAGGAAAATTTCCAAAGATCTGATATTCACTTAGCATGGAGGAAACAGATGAATTGATATATAGGTCCTTCCCATCAAAGAGTTCCCAGTCTGGTTGTGAGAGGAAACGGGTAAATAAAGCAAGTAATTGCAGTACCTTTAACACCTACTGTGCGTAGGCACCATTCTCAGTACCAGAGAAATTTAAGTGAAAGATGTCTGATCTCTCAAAGCTTAAATCACCAACTTCCTTCTGATCAGCTTTCTGGGGTAAGGACCATAGTTTGCAGAGTGCTTCCCACAGACTGGGCTCCATGCTGGGTGCTCTGCACGTTTCATCTGGAGCCATCCGAATGGCCCAGTGAGGTAGTGATTACAACTCATACTTCACATATGAGGAAACAAAGGTCAGAGAAGCTGGGAGACTTTACCTGCACCTCTCAAACAGCACGTGCCTGGGGTGAGGTTGGACCCAGGTCTGTGGGTCTCCAAAGCCTGACTTCCTTTTACGATAATGTTCTGCCACAGCTCAGCCTTTCCCAAGTCCAGAAATGTCATCTTTCCCACACTTGCTCTCAGCGCTCCTTCTCCTTTACTCCCTTGCTCAGGGAAGGGCATCACCTTTTCAGTCAGTATAGGGTAGGTTGTGCTGCAGTAACAAACAACTAAATATCCATGACTTAAAGCAAGGATTTATTCCCCACTTATGCTCCATGGCAACATAGGTAGGTGAGTGGTTCGGCCCGTCATCATCACTCAGGTCTCCAGGTTGGTGGAGTTTGCATCTCAAGGTGTGTTTCCCTGATCACCAGTGCAGGAGAAGTGAAGAGCTGGAGGGCATCCCATGAGCTATTAAATACTCTAACCCAGAAGTGACATATGTCAGTTTCACTCACAACTCATTGACCAGAACTAGTCACATGGCCACAATTAACCACAGGAAAGGAGGCTGGATATTGATTAGCAGTAGGGATGTCTGCCAATATCATTGTTCACCCAGGTCCCCAAGGGTGAAACCCTAGTCTTCCTGGATTGCTGAATTTTTTTCTCCCTTAGGCACGAAGTAGGGGAAACAGACCCGACTGTGTAATCCCACAGACTTAGGGAAGCTGTGGGACCTTGTTACTTAACTTCTGTGGATCTCTGATGTCTTATTTGTACAACAGGGGCAATACTGTAATGCCTTTATCACAGAGTTATGGTGCAAATTTACAAGCTAAAGCATGTAAGACATGCTTGATAACCATTAGGTTTCCCTTCCCACCCACCCCTACCATCATGCTCCCATATAAACCTTCCATCCTCTACTCTCAAGTCTCCATGACTGGCATCTCTCACCAGCGCTACTGCAATATTCACTGGTCCCTCTGCCTTGAACTGCATTCCATCCTCCACCCTGGCTGCCTGGTGATCTTCCTGAGCCCCAAATCTCACTTTGTTGTTTCCCTGCTCTTGATTCTTTTATGGTTCCTTGCAGCATTTATGACATAGTCATACCCCAATCTATCATTCTAGCCTCTTGATGTCCCCACATACTCTTTATCCTCCACACACATTGGACCATTTCCCATCCCCTGAATCTTCCCTCATCTTTTTTTTTTTTTTTTTTTTTTTTTGCACTACGTGGACCTCTCACTATTGCGGCCTCTCCCGTTGCAGAGCACAGGCTCCGGACGCGCAGACTCAGTGGCCATGGCTCACGGGCGCAGCCGCTCCGCGGCATGTGGGATCTTCCCGGACCGGGGCACGAACCCGTGTCCCCTGCATCGGCAGGCGGACTCTCAACCACTGCGCCACCAGGGGAGCCCTTCCTTCATCTTTTATACCTGCACATCTTTAACCATGGATGCCTTCTGCTTGGAGTGGCTTTTTACCTACCTCATCTGACAAACTCCTATTCATACTTCAAAACTCAGCTCACATTTCACCACCCAGATGAAGGCTTTCACAGATACACCAACAGAGTTAATTTTCTTTCACCTGCTGTTAGCCTGAAATTGCACCATCAGCATTCCATTGAGTCAAGCCAAAGTTTCTTCATTCATTTCTCTTTCATAATGGCACAGACAGCAGACCAAGCCCTGACTTTGACTTCAGGGCTTTTTTCAAGCTTGCTTTGTAATCTTAGAAACGTCATCTCCCACTTGCAGCTCTCCCCTCTTGGAGGGATTCGCCATTGTGGGAGCTGCTATAGAAATATCTTAACCTCTTCATGATCACCATCTGCCCTGGGCTTTTTCCATCTGAGGATCCATCTGTTCCCAAGGTAACAGAGACTGGGAATGACCTTACCCTTCAGGAGGGACCCCTCCTTCTCCACTCCTTGGGTGACTTTCCCATTGCAGACCCACTATATCCTGAGATGTTACAGAAAGCACAGCATTCCCATGACAAAAGTTACACACATAAAGAGAGCGACGTACGAGGGGACAGAGGGGAGTTATTCCACCCCAAACAAGCCCCATAATGGGCACAAGAGTTTTCATCCTTACACCCTTAAGTGTGGGGACAGCCGAGGTTGTGGTAGAACTTCATATTTATCCACACAATTCTTTGGCAAGTTGTCTTCAACAGATAAGACATGTGAGGCACAGAATGGTAACATGACTCACACAGGGTCCTCCTGTAATTTCAAGTCCTGGGCAGAAACAAGCCACAAAGAGTCCTTCTGGTTTCTAGTTCATTGCTCAGAAATTCATGGAAAGGCAAGCCATGCAGCTTGATCATAATCCACGAGTGTGTGGGCAACTTAAGAAGTGACAGGAGAGTGCAAAGGAGTCTGCTTAGCCACGAGGAAAATGATCAGTCTCCATCAACGAGAACAGATCCCCCAAAACACATCACGACGGGAAATAAAAATGGATTCCTGATGGTCCTGTACAATATGATACAAGATACTATTTATGTAAATATATAAAGAAAGGCTTAGTCACAAAAACAATACTACATATTATGTGTGTGTGTGTGTGTGTGTGTGTGTGTAATTTTTGTGGCTTGGAAGGAAGGACATCAAACTTACAATAATGGTTACTTTTGTGGAAAAGGGAATGGACCAGGATGGGAGTAGTGGTCATGGGAGACAGCTGGAGATTTATCTAAACAGTTCTAATAGTTTTTAAAGTGTCCGCTGGCAGACTCTTTCAACTATACTCATAGAAAAGTAACTGAAACAAATATGAAAAAAAGGCAAATGGTTAATTTTGGGTTTTAGGAATGTAAAGGGACTGTAATATTTTTTCAAAAAAAAACACTCTCAGAGGATTCTGAGTTCAGATCCCATCTATGCTGCTAACAAGCTATGAGACTGTCAGCGATCTCCTTACCCGCTGTATGCCTCTGTTTCCTCACTGCCGCCTGCAGGGATGGGGTGGCTCCCAGGTCTTAACCCGCTGAGCTCTGCACACAGGTGGGCCAGATCCCTGCTTAATCAGCTGTCTTTTTCCAGCTAGATTGAAATTAAACCATGTTTTAGTTTAATTTCTTGTGACGTTTCATGTGGAAAAGGTATCAATTGTGCACAGGCTAAAGGCAAGAGAAAAAGGAAGGAAAGAGATGGGAGAAGAAACAATCAACTCCAGATCCATGGTGAGAGGCAGCCATGGGGTCCTGCAGACTCCGCCTCTCTTTTACTTGTGTGTGCGTGTCTGCACGTGCACACGCGTGCACACACACATCACATGGCAGGGCTGTAGAAGTGACAACCACCAGCCTGTTTCTGCAGAATGACCCCCAGAGAGTTCTGAGATGTTTCCACCCAGGAACCAGTTCAGCCCATTGTCAAGGACCTCCCTCTAGAGCCATACATCCCAGGACCTCCAGCTCCTCTCACCCAGGGTGATATGCAGAGAGGATCACATGTCCCATCCACTGGAGTCCACACAGTGTAGGCCACTCCAATCTACCTATTTCCATGCCACCTCCCAGTGAGGTTGGACTAAAATCCTTCACTTGCATGAAATACTCTGAGACAGCTGTAGTCTGATTGGATCCCAGGGGCCACCAGCCAGGGAGGAAGGAGTGAGGCTGGACTCCTACTCCTAGTAATAATGAAAAGCAGAAATCTGCCCTATGCGGCTGGTGTTGGGCTTGAGCACACCACGTGCTTTTTCTCACTAGTCCCCCATCAGCCCAATGTCACAGGCAGAAAAACCACAGTTTGGAGTGGTCTGCCCAATATACACCCTGCCAGGCCAGCAACCCGGCCCAAGTTCAAAGCTCTTTGCCCTGGAAGATGTCCCCACACCTCTGCAGTGCAGCAAGTTTGGAAGCCATGTGGGGGTGGGTTCCAAGCCCTCTTTGTTGCATTCACACCATTTCCATTTAGAATGTTCTCAACTCTCCGAGGCAATAAGCAGCAACAATTCAGCCGTCAAGATGCTTGTAGGAGGAAGAAAGGCCACTTTGGGGTCATCAGGAGAGCTGTGCAACTTTCTTTGTCTGTAAATTGGCACAAGGAGGCCCACCTGGTGGTGCTCCAGGGAGGATCAGGTGAGACAGCAAGCGAGAAGATGCTCAGTAACTTCCTCCCCCTTTGTGTCAGCCTGGTAACAGTTACAGTGGCCCTGACCCGTTCTCTCCTGGTGGCTGAGCCAGACTGTGTGTTCCAACGAGAAGCAAACTTGATGACCTGCCCCTGGCTGCCTCAGGTCTAGCTGTGCCTGCGGAGTTGCAGGATGTGGTCAGCTCAATAGCGAGGCATGTAGAAAAGAGCTTCCCAGAGGCCTTTGCAGCAAAGCCGCAAGTTGGGGAGATAATTTGTTGCCTTTGCTGTCTTTTCATAAGGCTGCCTCTTAAGGCTACCAAAAGGAAAAAAAAAAAGTCATGTTCTTCCAAAATGCAATTCCTTCTCATGAAAGGGTAAGCATGGAAATTATTAGGTCTAAGAGACAATCTCCTTTGCCAACTATGAAATCTCACCAGGACATTGGACGGTCTGCCCAGAGAGAAGAATCTTAACTCCTTTATGAGAGCACCAGGCGGTCCTTTCGGTATTAGTAAAACATACCTCATCCAGTCAAGGAGCAAAACTAAAACAGCTTAGAAGAGCTGCTTGGACATCAAACCCATCTTACAAAATAGGACTTTGATGAGTTCCATGTAAACGAATCCAAAACATGTGATTTAAAGGTCCTCAAAGCAGAGGAGGCTTGGAAGTGGGTCGAACTGTCCTTTAAAAAAACACACTTGGGGCCGTACCAAACACAAACGTTTGAAGGATTTGTAACTATGGTCTGGAGGCCCAGCCATTAACTCTGCAGCTCAGAGTGGACTCTGGGTGCCTATAGGAAAAGCCAATGAAATCCACAGACGAAGCCTTCCTGGCGTGACCCACCCATCTGCTCAGGTGTCTGCAAAGGGAAGTGGCACCGACACCACCTCTCACACCACACCTTACTTCCTCTTTCTTGTCATTCCCAAAACAGCGTGGCTTTGGAGCAAAGGATTCCTAAGTGACAGGGCGGGTAGGCTGCATGCTGTCTTTACTGAGCCTCTGCCGTGTGTCACCAAGGTCATACCTCCTTTCGTCTCCGGTTCTTCCTTCAAGACCAGGACTCATATCATAGCTGAGTGGCCAGGAAGGAGAGGCTGGAGCCCAGAGCTTTTGAAAAGTAGCCAAGGTAGGTGGTGGGAATGGGACCAGAGAGGGAAGTGACAGGAGACAGGCACAGAGTCACAGCATTATTCTCGGGGAGGCTCAGGACAGCAAGCAGTACTCCTCTCGGGGAGCAGACCTTGTATCTGAAGCCGAAGCAGAGAGAGAGATGGAGAAGACAAGAGCCCAGATCTTAATGTATACACAGTCCAGTTCGCTGGGAAATGGACTTCGAGATTCTGAAAGTTGTATTCAGGAGTGCCCTTGGGAACAACATGTCGGGAGGGGTAGAAAAGGAGCTGAGGGAAGCAAGACTGGACAGAGGGAAAAGTTGAACTGTGGGAGCAGATGCTGATCCCATGGGAAATTCTAGATCTAAGATGGACCTTCAGAGAAGGTGCTGGGCTTTTGTACCCTGGCATTATCCAGTCATCCATCAGGATGAGGGTGTGTAACCTTGGCCAAGGAAGCTTCTTGAGGCTGAGGGCAATGTCCAGAGTGGAATGATATAGCCAACAGTCCAAGCATCTGAGAAGGGTATTGTTCCTGCCCTGAAGTGGGATCTCAGTCACTCACCAGAGCATCTACTACAGTCCATCCCATGTGCCACCTGGACCCACTAGTTTCATGCATTAAGTGCACTCTATCTGGGAACAGCTGTTCCAGGATTCTGGGTGGTCTATTTTTTCCATGGAAAAATGATAAGAGGAAGGTTATGGGACAAACTACAGCTGCTGCTGCTGCCCAGGTATCGTACCCCACATCTAATACCCCTCACTCCATCCTCTGCTCTGTGTCCTGTATGCTGTGGTTGTTGGCCAGCATCTCTCTGGGTCCAGGTGGCTGACCTGAGATGAACCATCTCATTTCACCAGCAGTAAAACCTAACTTAAGGAAGCAAGGGAAGCAGGACTGGACAGAGGGAGATGCTGAATTCTGATGAGTCCCACTCCATCCTAATTAGGGATCTGACCCTGGCATAACATACCTGCAGACTTTGAGGATTCAACTTCTTCTAACACTCTGCTGCTCTTATAATTAAGACCTGGGCACAGCAAAGGAAACCATAAACAAAGTGAAAAGAAAATGCTCGGAATGGGAGAAAATATTTGCAAAAGAAGCAACTGACAAGGGACTAATCTCCAAAATATACAAACAGCTCATGCAGCTCAATATCAAAAAAACAAACAACTCAATCAAAAAAATGGGCAGAAGACCTAAATAGACATTTTACCAAAGAAGACAATCAGATGGCCATCAAACACATGAAAAAATGCTCAACATCACTGATTATTAGAGAAATGCAAATCAAAACCGCAATGAGCTATTACCTCACACCGGTCAGAATGGGCCTCATCAAAAAATCTACAAACAATAAATGCTAGAGAAGGTGTGGAGAAAAGGGAACCCTCCTACACTGTTGGTGGGAATGTAAATTGGTACAGCCACTATGGAGAACAGTATGGAGGTTCCTTAAAAAACTAAAAATAGAATTACCATATGAGCCAGCAATCCCACTACTAGGCATGTATCCAGAGAAAACCATAATCGAAAAAATGCATGCACCCTGATGTTCATTGCAGCACTATTTACAATATCAAGGACACAGAAGCAACCTAAATGTCCAACAACAGATGAATGGATAAAGAAGATGTGGTACATATATACAGTAGAATATTACTCAGCCATAAAAAGGGATGAAATAGTGCCATCTGCAGAGATGTGGATGGACCTAGAGATTGTCATACAGAATGAAGTCAGTCAGAAAGAGAAAAACAAATATCATATAATATCGCTTGTATGTAGAATCTAGAAAAATGGTACAGATGAACTTATTACCAAAGCAGAAATAGAGTCACAGATGTAGAGAACAAACTTATGGTTACCAAGGGGGAAGGGAGGGTGGGACGAACTGGGAGATTGGGACTGACATATATACACTACTATGTATAAAATGGATAACTAATGAGAACCCATGGTATAGCACAGGGAACTCTACTCAATGATCTCTGGTGACCTAAATGGGAAGGAAATCCAAAAAAGAGGGGACATATATGTACGTATAACTGATTGAATTTGCCATACAGCAGAAATTAACACAACAAGTAAAGCACCTATATTCTAGTTTAAATTAAAAAAAAAAAAAAGACCTGGGCCTGATCCTCAACTTGTCTACCCTCCAGGAGGATGAGTCTCTTTATAGGTTTCCCTCTGGCCATCACACCTAGCCTTTAATTGATGCTCAGTCACCGGACTATAGCCAGTGCCTTGTCTCTCTGTAATGCAGTGGTTGCCCCCAGAAACAAGCATCTAATTCCACAATACTTCTAATTACTATCCCCTCCCTCCTCACCTGAGAAATTGCACCTGCCAGTGCCTCCTTTTCCTTAATATCCCATCCCATTTCACCACCAGCAAAAGGATTGACAATTGCCATGCTGCAGCATGCCAGCGGCTATCCACATAGTACCTACTACCAGGTACTATGAAGATGGGGTCTTCACTGCAAGTCAGCAAGCAGGAGATCCAGCTCCAGAATCCTATTCTAGAGTCCGTGTCCCAGGACCACTTCATTAACACCGGTTAATGGGTTCCCAGGTAACGGACCCTGGAATGAGATGTACATGCTGGCAGCTTATTGAGAAGGGCTGAGCAGAGGGAGACGTTGAACTGTGATGCAGTCACAGTAAAGTTCTCAGCCAACCCCATGGGTTATCCCACTCTGAACCTGGGATAGCCCATCAGAGATGTCCTGAATTGAGATGAGGGGGCCAGGCCTTTATATCTCCAATCACAGTCACTATATGGGACCTATTGGAGGAGAAAGTCACTCTGAGCTAGGCAGCTTCCTTCAGGCAAGAGCAATTCCCAGAAAGGGATACAGCTCTGAGCCAGCCCAGGCCAATAACCCCAGTAACTAGGAAATGAGTTCCTTGGTCCTAAAAGGGTCCACATGACATGAACCACAGTATCCACTACAGTGTCTGTCTTCCCCGGGAGGCAAGAGGAGGTTCATCACCACACGATCAAGTATGAAATTTCAAGCCATGTGAGGTGCTCCGATGGGTTTGTGCATCAAGGTACATGGAGCCCCATGCACTCATCAGAACCTCTGAGCTCATCTGGAGGGTTAGGGAGGGCTTCCCCATGGAAGAGGATTTGAGCTGATAGACTCCCCAGGAATGAGTAGGCAAGGGGTCAGTGAACACAGGAGGGGGCAAAGCCATCCAGCAGAAGATGGCCAGGCGTGAGCAAAAGGTGACGTGCGGGCAGGAGGGAGGTATTGATGAATCACAATAAGGCCAGGGTAGCTGGGCTGAGAGCAAGGGGGACCCTAGCCTGAGATAAGCCAGGTCCAGCAATGCCTGGGGAACCACAGTAGGGACTTTGTTCTTTATCTAAAGAGCTACTGAGGATGCATTGAAGGCTTGGAGAGGAGCGTTAGCCTGAGGACACAGCACACAGGTCCCTCGGGTGGGATTTCCTACTTGAGTACCAGCCCCCACAGACCTCAATGCTTGGAAATGTGGATCCATGTGTGGTCAGTGCTGTCTGCTCGAGACATAATATGACCCGGCCTGAAATGGCTCAGGACATGGTTAGGGGAGGGGTCAGTAGGGAAAGCTGGTCAGGAAAACAGCCGGGAGTAAGACCCGGCCGGTGTTAAAGGAGCACGTGAAAGATTGGGGAGCGATAACCACGGAGGTCAGGCCTGAGACCTGGCTACGGTGGGGGCAGCACCATGGAGGGTGGGCTGCTTTGGGGAAGAAAAGGCCCAGGTGGCTTCCGGGCAAAAGTGGCTGCGGAGAAAGGCACTGGTGGGAAGAGGGCGCTGCATGGAGTGCTCAGTTCCAGGAAGTGGATGCCGTAGAGGAAGGAGAAGAAGGCTGGTGGGACCAGGTCCCAACATGCTGTGCACCAGGCTGAGGAACCTGCCCATCGCCAGGGAGAGGTGAGAGCTAGTAGCCTCTGGAGGCCCCATGTGGGATCAAAGATGGCAACTCTGGGCTTCCCTGGTGGCGCAGTGGTTGAGAGTCCGCCTGCCGATGCAGGGCACATGGGTTCGTGCCCCGGTCTGGGGAGATCCCACATGCCGCGGAGCGGCTGGGCCCGTGAGCCATGGCCGCTGAGCCTGTGCGTCCGGAGCCTGTGCTCCGCAACGGGAGAAGCCACAGCAGTGAGAGGCCCGCGTACCGCAAAAAAAAAAAAAAAAAAAAAAAAAAGATGGCAACTCTGCAGGCAGCGTAGCGGAGGCTTGTGGTCAGCAGAATAATGGCCCCCAAAGATGCCCATGTCCTGATCCTCAGAGCCTGTGAATCTGTCACTTTGGATGGCAAAAGGGACTTTGCTGATGTGATTAAGTTAAGGATACTGAGATGGGGAAGTGATCCTGGGTGATTTCGGTCCAATGTCATCACAGAGATCCTCATGATACAGGCAGGAAGGTCAGAATCAGAGATTTGAAGACGTGGTGCTGCAGGCTTTGAAGGTAGGGAAGATGCCACACACCAAGAACTGGCAACTTCCAGAAAATGGAAAAGTCAAGGAGGTGGAATGTCCCCTAGAGCCTCCAAAAGGAACCAAGTCCTGCAACACCCTCTTTTGGTCCGATGGGACCCATTTCAGGCCTGTGACTGCTGGCGAGAGATGAGGGGTTGGAGGACATTGGGATGTGGGCAGTGGGGAAGGAGAGGAAGCCAGAGATGTGAGAAGCAGCCATGGGAGTGGGGGGCACCACTGGCCGTAGATAGTGAGAGAGGGAACCAGCGTGGCCCACAGGTTTCTGGTGGGCAATGCTCATGCAGAGGGGAAAGGGAAGAGAGAAAGAAACAGGAATTGGAGGAGAGGGTGATGTCTAAGGTTGGTGACAATTCCTTTGGAATGGGATCCAACTAAGTTCTCCCCCAGATCGCCTTTGAGATGCTCTGAAGGTTGGGTGAGGGAGGAAGAGGAGGACAGTGCCACGTGCTATGATTCAGCCTTGTGAAGGTACCAGCTATGGAAAGGCTGGGAGGCAAGGAGACCGGGTTTAGGCCTGTGACACCAACCCTCTTCCCAGCATCTCCTCGGATGGGACACTCCTGCTTGAGCATCTTCAAAGTCAGGGTAACACGTCCCTCAAACAAGGGTGGGTGGGTTCGGCTCAGCTGCTTTCAAAGCTCTTCCTTAGTCTCTGCCGAAGTCAGCTTCCTATTGATGTGTGTCTCATTTTCCTCTCCCAAGCCCCTCTGATGCCTGTGCCTTCTTTTCTCAGGCAGCCCCACCCCTGGGAAATTGTGGGCAGGATCATGTACTACTCCCAGTGAAACAAGCCCACTGCCCTTCAGGCACTCACTCAATCCTTCCCCTCTTGTACAGGTGACAAGACCTCCCTGACCTCCGACTGATGGCTTTACTCTACCTATCCTCCAGTTTGCTTTTTTTTTTTAACTGCGCCCACTCCCACCTCTGAACTGATCAAACACCTGAGGCATAAGGGAACAAAGCCGAGAAGCCCAGAGCTCCCATCTCCCTCGTTCGAAACTCTGACCCCCTTGTAATGCAGCCTCAAATCCCATTAGCTTTTTATGAACTGTCATGTCATCCAATGGACCTATATTGAATAAGATCCCCAAGGCACTTCCCTCACGTGCTTCTGCAAAGCTGAGTCGCCCCATCCTGACCTTGCACTTTGGTTATTTGAACCAATGCGTGAGACACAGCATTTATCTAGGTTCCACAGTGTAAAGGGTTTTGTGGTTGTGGTTCTGTCTTCCCCACTGGGTTCAGCCTCCTCCAGAGCAGTGGTTCTATCCTGTGCACATCAGAAACGCTAGGACCTGCCATAAAAAGTTATAGCCAATGGGAAAGGGGAGAAAAGAGAGAGAATGAACGAAGAAGAAGGAATGATGGGAAGGGCAGCAAAAGCCAGAAGAGCAGGAGGGTGGTGGAAAGAGCAGAGGAGGGGACCGAGAGAACGTGTCACACCTGGAGGAACTCAGGTAGACCTGAGGCATGATGGGAGGTAACCTAGGTGGCAGGAATGGCTGAGAGTGGCAGGCGGGCTCAGGATCACGGGAGCCCAGGGCAGGTCAGGGGAGGCTGTCACTTGGAGGTTCTGGACGGCAGAGCCGAGGCAGGGGAGGGGGACAGAGACCAGATATATGGACCGGGGAGGGGGAGCGGCAGGAGAGGCAGGCACCATGCGGTTCAAGGCAGTGCCATCTGATCTGTTCAGTCTTGTGGGAATATGCCCTGGCTGCTCTCTGATGTTGTGGACATTGGGTCGCTAGCCTACAACAATATAAGGCTGGCCCCGTCAGAAAGTGAGGTCATGACTGTAACCAGGATTGTCACAGGGCCTGGAGTGAGGCTGGACTGGGTCCTCCTGTGGGACCCATACAAGAAACTGTAGGGAGCCCATGAGCTGGGGACACTGAGGCAGTGTGTGACAAAGAGGAGAAGAAGGAGGGGAATTAAATGAGATTATCTAGGAAAAGCTCTCAACACAGTGTTCAGCACTTAGTAAATATTCATTTTATGTTGACAGTGATGGTGGTGGTGGTGGTTAAAATGAGGGAGATCAGGAAGAAAAAGAGTGAATTAAGGAAAAGAGAGCAGAAAGGCAATAATCTGGTATCTACTGAGGGTCTACTATATGCTCTCGGCACCTACTAGCTGCCTTCACCTTTTATATTTCCATTAACCCTGCTCAGCAATTTTATGAGATGGGTGGTCTTACCCCATTTTACTGATGGGGAAACCAAGGCTCAAAGGGTGAAGACAGCTACCCATCTGCAAATTGCCAAGGCAGGATTCAAGGTTTGTGTGATTTGAAAGTTCCTGCCTTCCAGTGAGGAGGAGATACAGAAGCGGGTGATGGCCAGCCCCAGGGAACCACCTGGCTAGACACAGAAAACCCAGATATGGACTTTGGACCCAGGGAGCTCCGAGGGTGTGGCGGGGTGGGAGGAGGTGGTCTGAACAATGACCCCATCAAATGCAGACCATGCCACCGTAGAGGATACACAGCAACCCAGGAGCTCAGAGGAGACAGGGAGGGAAGACTTCCTGGAGGAGGTGATGTTTGAACCGAGCTGTGTGATGAGCATCCATTTTCCAAGAAGATGGGGGCACATTTGGTTCAAGGCAGCATTTGGAAATGGGCAGCTGAGGATCTGTCTTATCCTCTCCCCTGTCCCTAACTCACCCACCTTCCACAGCAGAGTCCAAATCAACAGTAGTTGCTCCAAATGTACCGCTAACATCCTCCCCAGTCTTTGTTCCTCCTTCTCTCCAAGAAATTTTCAGACTCCATCATCCCTACCACAGGACATCCAGTCTCTGGCTAGGAAAAGAGCTCTTTTGGCCAACAGCTACTGGCAATGGGTCTCCACCAGAGGAGAAAGAAGATTTCTAGGTTTGGGGCAAGGGTATAAATCAATTGGCAGAGTACAATAGGAATAGAATAAATAGTATCTCATCCAAATCAGTTACGTAATATTTAAAAAGCAGCTCTCAGATAGGAAGAGCATTTATCTATTATGAACATTTTCCATTTTTAGTGTAATTGAAGTTTTTCATCCACAGCTCGTGCTAAAAGCACCAACACATTGTGATTGTCCCCACCCGTTCGAATGCAATTAGAGAATTTAATCAAACTCCACTGCAAGTGCAGTGCCAGCCAGGCTATTTTTGAATTTTTCAATCTAGCATCATTTGGGGACTTTTTAATTGTTAGTTGGGTTTATTTATTGAACTCGGGCTTAAAAGAAAAATAAACAGCAAGGAGGCAAGAAGTGGCTGGAAAGGCAAGAAGAATCCAATCTGTGCAATTTAATAAAGTCTGTCCTTGTTAGCTCCAGTGGTGGCGAAATTCCATTGAATTCAAATTTCAACCAGGTCTCTAAACATCACATTATTTACATCTTTCATCTATTATGATATTTCAAATAAGATTGTTATAAAATTGCCCCAACTTTGGGCAACCATAGATCATAAAATAGGAATATTATTGCATTAAAAGAGAGGAGCTGTATCTCATTTAAAACACATAAGCACATAATTTCATAGATTTCATATCTGTAGCTGGATATCTATCTATGAACAATGAAATTGTCCCAAAATTAAAAGCCTTCTGGCTATATATTTGTAAACACAATCAGATCACAATCCAATAATGGGCCCCTTTTGAATTAATGTGCATCACGTGACTTTCCTATCATTACATTTATAACTTTCCTTTTGAACAGCTCACTGCCTTCTCTTTGTCTCCATAAAAATGCAGGGGTTTGTGTGTATTTTCTTGTTTCCTTCAGCTAATGGTATATAAAACCATGTTTTTTTAAGGCAAGAAGATTGGATCATGATTGTGAAAAATACCGACAGAAAGAAACTCACCCTTTTATACCTGCATAGACGGAGAGTCGCCATCTAATTTCTCATCACTTCTGACATAAAACACTTTGCATTTTAAAAAGAAACTGTCACCTTGCTCATTTTTATGATTCTGATAATGAGAATTGGACTTATTTTGTTAACCAGGAAAGTGCAGTGATTTTATATGCACATTAAAAGGAAAAGACTGTTCCTTTAATTTAGATCATTTAAAACAAAACTTTCCAAGTGGCAACATTTTCGTTGCGATTCATTCATCTATTCAGTGTTCATGGGAAAGCCTCTCCTGAGATACAGGGTTCAAAGTAAGTGAGTAAGGCATCCTCTTCCAGAAACAAAGTCACATCCTGAGGGGACTGAAATGTTGTGTGATTTACTGCAGGGTATCTTAGAGAGTCCGGTGGAAGGAGTCCACACTGGGAGTCAGGAGAGCTAGATACCACTGCTGCTCTGCTTTGTGTGAGGCTTCCAAATACATAAGGGCCACTCAGCCTCAAGTGACCAAAAGCCAACTCAATAAAGCAAAAAGTGGACTCGTCTTGTGTATCTCCCAAGTCCATGGTGGATTGATTCAGGAACTGCTGGATCCAGGAGCTTCCACAATGCAATGGAAATCTAGTCTAGCCCCACCTCTTGGCTCTCTTTTCCTCTGTGTTGGCTTTATTCTTGGGATCCATGTAGTGGTCCTTAGTAGGTACAGGCTTGCATCATCCTTGCTGCTATTATGCTCACAGAAAATAGAATTCCTTTTTACTGGTCACACCAGTAAAAACCCCAGTGTTCACTCCCATGGACCACCTGGAGTACCTATCCCTGAACTAATCATGGTGCCCAGAGCAATGGAATGCACTGTGAGCCCTTGTCCAGGTCACCTGCACAATCTTGGATTAGTAGAATGAAATAAGTCCCACCCAAGTGACATGGATGGACAGAGGGGCTATCACATGTCCTTAGGTATATTGGGGTTTCATAAAGTAATAAACCACTGGCTTAGGAAATAAATTCTAAAGTTCAAGTACTAACCTGCTTCTTCCCACACATTCATCTACAAATTAAGATTTTAGTTCAGATTTCTGACTTGAAAGTTAGACTTCTGTCGGAGTCATTTGAACCTCTGTTTCCTAGTCTGTAAAATGGTTATGATACTGCCTCTCCCACAGATTGTTAATGAGATTACATATGTGAAAGTATTTAGCAGAGTGCAAATAAAGAGCATTATATATACTAAACCTTAACTACACATTATTATTATGAGATATTATGGGACGTGAATCAACAGATGACACCAGTCAGTATCCAAATGAGTCATAACAGATTACCTTAGTCATACCTGCCTCTGTGTCTGACAATTCTCAAGGAAAGAAACATTGGAGTCTATAATATCATCTAATCATAGTTAAATAAATATATCCTTTATAACCAACTTCAATGCATATGACCTTGTCCTCAATCCCATTGTATGGCTCCATTTCTTTTAGACTTAACCTGAGTTCTGAAGCAATTCAGATATTCTTGGGAAAAGAATAGGAACAGAAAAGGTCAGTTTACAGCCGTTATTAGAATTTGAGTCCAGAGAATGGGCAGCTCAGATGGGTACCTCTCATTTTAGACTGGGGATGAAAAAAAAAATTAGGTTTGCCTTTTGCCTCCATTGTGATTGCTTCACTTTGTTTAGAATATTGACTTCATTTGTTTAATAAATGTAATACATGATCATTTTGAAAATATGCCAGCAATACAAAAAAGTCCAAAAGGGCCAGTAAAACAATTGTCTAAAATTCCACCACTCAGAAACAATGGTAATCGATATTTGGTAAACGTCATTCCAACCATTATTCTATGTTCAAAGATAGATAAAAGGACAGAGAGATGATAAAGTGAAAGAAAAATAAGGGGACAAAAAGAGGAACGTGTTATGCACATTCGTTTGAATATTTAAAAGTACTAAACTCTCTTATATTTTAATTGACTGGAAGAAGAAAGAAGCCCAAGTAAAATTGAAAGACTTATTTCAGATCCATTTTCTTCACTACATGGGATATGATCTCCTTCCTAAAAGATCCCTCTAAATTAACAAAAGAGATTATAGCACACTTTGAATTGGAGTCATCTTTAAATTACATTTTAATTTTAGACTATTAACTCCCTGATATGAAGAAGGAAGAAATTAACACCGTATACTTCTCCCTCCCTACCTGTCAACATACTTCTGTTATCTTACTACTGTCCAGCTTTACAACATTTATGTTTTGTTCAGTGAAAAACATTTCAGTTGGTCAGTCTTAGTCTTATATTTATTGATACTATGATATTTACCATCTAACCATGATGCCACCATTCCTGCATTATTTACTTTAGTTCATCTTTTTGTCGTAATTTGTTAAAATACAAAAGAAATTAGGATGTTTAACTGGGGAAATAAACTGTGTTTATTTTCCCTGAAAGACTCCTAAGATGGTACAATCTGTGAGTTTGTGCATGCTTGTCAATATTTCTAAAACCTTTATATCTGAATTTGAAGACAATATAACTTGGCTTAAATCTTTTTTTCTGATTGAAATAAAGAGGTGTTTGTTTGGGGTTTGTTAGGACTGGCTTAAAATTCTTGAAGACGACCTTTTATTCCTACCTTTACCACTTGGTAGACATTAGTCTTCTGGCATTCACTATAGTTGTGGAAAATTCTAAGATAATCCTTTTTTTCTCCTTTATATCTTAAAATTTGCATTTTCTCCTAGAAGCCAATAGAATTCTATCCTTACTCTTTTTTTTTTTTTTTTTTTTTCATTTTTGGCTGTGCCATACGGCTTGCAGGATCTTAGTTCACTCACCAGGGATTGAACCTGGGCCCACAGCAGTGAAAGTGCCAAGTCGTAACCACTGGACCACCAGGGAATTCCCTGTCCTTACTCTTGAAATTCAGATTTTTCACAGGGGTGTACATTGGTGTTGCTCACTTATTCTATTTCATGTTCCCCTGGGATATCGTGTACCTTCAGATCAGCCCTTTATCTATTTAAGTAAAGTTTTCTTCAGTTATATCATTTAATATTTTTCTGTGTCATTTGTTCTGGTCTCTTCCTAAAGAGAGACAAATCTGTGCATTTGTCATATTTCTCTTATCTACCTGTCTATTATAAAGACACATCATCTTTTTAATCATTTTCATATCCCTGTACTTTGAAAGTGGGAAGGTATTTTTGGTTGACACAATAACTAGGGCAGGGGTGGGTATAACTGGCATTTGGGGAATGAGGGTTCAGAACCCTAAATGTCCTTCAATGTACAGGAATCTAGCTCTATGATGAATGTCTTATTCAAAACGCCAACAGGGCTGAAAGAGTTAGCCCAGCCATCATGTCTTTGATGATGCTTTCTGTCATGTTAATTCTAATTATTTTAAGACTTTTTTTATGTGGACCATTTTTTTAAAGTCTTTATTGAATTTGTTACAATATTGCTTCTGTTTTATGTTTTGGTTTTTTGGCCATGAGGCATATGGGATATTAGCTCCCCAACCAGGGCTCGAACCCGCACCCCCTGCACTGGAAGGCAAAGTCCCAACCACTGGACCTCCAGGGACGTCCCTGTCATGTTAATTCTAATTTTTAAAGACTCTAATGGGGCTTTAATTTATGTAACATTTGTCTTTTTCACATCAGTTTTTTTCTTGAGTTCTGCCAGCTCACTTTACATCCGCTTATGTTGTTTTATAATTTCTTCTTGTGCTCTATCTTAAAAGGATTATATTTTCAATAATACTTTCAATATTATAGAGGAGTATTTGTCTAAACTTTTTGACTATTTTCTTGGGCAATTTATGTTATATATTCCCTTGATATACCTTTTGATGAACAACATTTTCCCTCCATGTTTGCAGTTATTTCATTTTTAAGGTATAATAGGTCACAGCCTAGTTCCTCTGTGTAACTAACCATGTGTTGACTTGGAGCAGAGGGGAAAGATAATGAACTCTGGACGCTGCCTGTTGTCTGGAGCCTCTCTGTTGCTACATGTGGGATGTCTCTATCCTGTTTGATTTTCAGAAGGGAACTTCCCTTTTGGGGCTTCCCTGGTGGCGCAGTGGTTGAGGGTCCGCCTGCCAATGCAGGGGACGCGGGTTCGTGCCCCGGTCGGGGAAGATCCCACATGCCGCGGAGCGGCTGGGCCCGTGAGCCATGGCCGCCGAGCCTGCGCGTCCGGAGCCTGTGCTCTGCCACGGGAGAGGCCACGGCAGTGAGAGGCCCGCGTACCACCAAAAAAAAAAGGATTTCCAGTTTCAAAGGGTATCTGTGCATCTCAGATCCGTTTTCCTAGCTGCATAACCTCAATCCTCAGTTTCTCAGGATAAACCTCAGGATATTATTATTATCCTCACAGCAATTCCATGAGGGAGCTATCACTGTCTTCACGTTACAGGTGTGAAAACTGAGACAGCGGTTAAACGGCTTTCCCAAGCTTTCACAGTAAACCAGTGGCAAAACTAACTTTTCAAAACCCAAACCTATGCTCGACCATGTTCCCAAAGCTGGAAAGATAATCTGTAGAGCGCTCTTCACCAAACACTTTCAGATTCACTAGAACTTTGAATCAAAATGTACCCATTTTAGAGATGAAAAAAAAAAGCTGAGTCCTGTAAGGCCACATGGCTAGTAAGTCACAGAGTCAGGACCGAAACATGAACCTATAGCAATCCAGTGCACCTGGAAAGATACAAATGGACCCGTTGATTTATGTCCCAATGCAGCTGAATATGGGGACAGAGAGAGAGGAGGCAGGGAGGTGACAGGAAGGCAAGTGGATCCTACCCACTTGTGTAAGCACAGATGAGTCATTTCACGTCCTTGAGCCCCCACAGAAAGTGGCCATCAGAACCGCATCATCAATGTTAAGTGAACAAAAAACCCTGCAAAACAGAATCTGCTCTCTTCTCTCAGCTCTGTTTTTAAAAATGTCTATCCATCAGTGCGTGCGTCTGTAAGGTCGTCTTTCTTTCTCAGATCTAACTGCTTATCTGTCTAAACATCAGGAGAGCATAAACAAAACCTGTTTATGTGGCAAGGATACAGGTGATTTTAATTTTCTTGGTGCATTTCTCCATTTTCAAACTTTCCTGTAAAGAAAAAAACGTGTTATTTATATTACCAAGGGAAAACACAAGTCTTACAAAAATATTGATCTTGTCGGGCTGTTGCAGGATGCCTGAGACAATGAGGGAGCATGATGGAGCCAGGGTTCTGCAACCCCACAGAGGTGAGCTCATTTCCCTGTCCCTGGCCTCTGATCGCCGGCACGCTTCCTGCTGTCTCTGGGCCTCCTCTTGCTCGTAAGTTGAATGCGGACAATATCGATTCTTGGGTCGGCAGGAGGGTTTAATGGGGTTACCTATTTAAATGTCTCCCACGGGGTCGGGTACACGGGAGTCACTCCCCCAATGTCAGTTCCTTTGCCGAAAATTCCAGCTGTATCGTCTGCAAGCCTTTGAAACGTACAGGCCCAAACCGCAGCCCAGGAGAACTCCTGAACGGCACTGTTCATTTATACAGCGAGAAGACTGAAATCATTATGCTTTGACTGGCAGCATCTACTTATAGGCCTCGTTCCCAGCGAGCTGTTGGGATCAGGGCTCTCCCCAACAAAGTTACCAACTCCTGGGCTTGGCCATAAGCTCCACGGATGTCTGTGTGGGCCTCTGCTTCCCAACCACGTGAAAGCGGAATCCCTTCCCTGTTCTATTAAGTGAAGATCATTGCCTACAGTAAACAAAGAAGGAGAGGGAAGGGGCCAGAGAAAACCCTCCCAAAATGATGGGGTGGAGCTTGGCGGCAGGAGCAAAGGCCAGCATCCCTCCACGCAGCTCTGCGTGCTGAGTCTAAGAAGGACTAATTATGGATTTCATCACAGGTCCTGGATCTGCCAGAGGCTCATCTCTCTGTGAGTCCTTGGACATCACTCCAAATGCTGATGGAGCACAGATTCTGGATAAAGCACCGGGGTGTGTATTGTGGGTGTGAACGGACAAGATCTGGATAAAGCCTGGGAAAGGACATGCCAGGTAGGGAACTCAGCAGGGACAAAGGCGGAGAGGCGGGAACAGTGAGTGGCTCCACTGGATGGAGCATGGGACAAGAAAGAACCAGCGCGAGGAGGTTAAATACAATCCACCAGGAATGCTGGCACCTAGTAGATGCCCCATAGATGCTCACTGGCCAGATATGTATATACTTTGGGAAAAATTAGGATGGAAGGGGGTCCCCAGAAAGGAGAATGTTGAAGCTTTATTGTTTTCCTCGAAACTTCGGCCTTTCCCAGTGTGCAGAGCTACAGGAAACCAACCTGGGTCTTCTAGTCCTGGGGGAATGTGGGGTCCATACAAGTCCCTTCTGCCTCCAGGCCAACTGAAGCCATTTTATGAGGGCCCACATACTCTGCAAATACCTTACGCCAAGTCTTCCAAAAGGGCATTGAGTAAAACCCAGACTATTTCTCTGATATATTTTTTTTTAAACTTTCCTTTAAGTTCAACATGCATTTGAATTCAGGGGAAACATGGACCACATGTTTTTAATCTATCAACACTTAAATCATCAAAATGTTGGAGGCTATTGGTTTGGAAGCCAACAGGAACACCAGAGCTTTTTTAAGACTTTCTTCTCCTTTTCTAGCAATCAGGAAGCAGCCTTTTTCCAAGAGGAAACCAAATCTCGACTCCAAAGGGGCTGCTGCGTTCAGTGCCAAACCTGGCATGCTCCAAGGCCAAGCTGGCTCCAGACCTGTTGCAGTGGCCGAGGAGAAGGGGTGTGCAGGCTAAGAGGCCCCCCTCTCCTCGCCCACCCTGTGCCACCAAAGACTCGGGGGAGAAAGGGAGGAAAAGGGAAAGAAAGAACGGCCACGGGCTTGAAGGCCAAGGCCCAGCAAGCGGTGGAACCACAGGCCAACCTAGAGGAAAATGCAGCTCCTGGTTCCAGACATGTGCCCCGTGTGGACCACGGGCCGCTTCCTCTCTGCTTCCACTTGGGAGAGTGGAAATCGACCCCCACTGCACGGAGCTGTTCCATAAGAGGACAAGAAAATTAAGTAAGATGAAACAAGAGTAGATGCAAATATACATCAGGAAACACACATGCCAGGAACACACCTGACCAGACAGTATTCCATTCGCTTTTCCCACACTCGGGGCCAGACCCTGCCCCTGATCATCCTGGCACCTCCATCCCACCTGCCGCCCTGTCCCGTCTCTGCCTCACTGGCTGGAACAACGTCGGCAGGGATACTGCAACTCAGGCCACCAAAGGGTGAATTGGTAAAGGTAGGAAGCCCCCCAGAGCCAGGACCACAGAGAGTCTATTGCATAGTGAACAGAACTACCTTCTGATCTCAACGAGAGCTCCTTGATAAGAAATGGTCCAACCCTGTCCACCTAAGATCTATTTTGTGGCCCATTTCCTGTCATTTTCCCAGAGCAGGGGTCTGCTTATGTGTCATGGTGACACAGCCACCCCCTACCACCCCTGGCTTGAGAGAGAGCATCCCAACGCGTGCTCTCACCCATGGAAGCATGTTTGGGAGAATTGTGTTCATATGGGTGTTAGAGCTGAGGTCTAGATGAGCAGCCCTCCCAGGCCCCCACCCCCAGTCAACATCCCTGTCCCCAGCACCTACAAAAGTCTGGGAGAACCCATCCCTACTAAGTAATTTGCAGTCTGAAGAAATGGACAGTAGCACAGACCCTGGTGTCAGACAATTTAGGTTTGATTTCTGGCTCCATCACCTCTGAACTATGTGGCCCTGATCAAGTTACTGAACATCTCTGTGCTCCAAAGCCCTCTACTGCAAAATCGGATAATAATAGTCTCCACTTGATAAGACTGCTGTGAAAATTAAATTAGTATACGCAAAGCACCAAGAACAATGTCCAGCATATAGTGACCCTGTGTGTGCTTGCTAGCCTCATTGTTAGTATTACTGGCTCACAGTGACAAAATCTGTAGGCACAAAAAAAGCACACTGCACAGAGGAAGCTCTCAACAAACATTAGTTATCTTCCTTCCTCTCTGTTGTGTTACTCCTGCCCACCAATAGCAAACTCTGACCATCTGGGAAGCCTGAGATCATGGGATTTGAATGCTGGGGGCTGGGGCCGGTGGTGAGGTCAGATGCTCTTGTCCAAGTAGTGCCTTTGGGATATTTTGCCTCTTTTAATTTTTCTTTGTAATTCACCATCAACAGTTGAGTCTCCAGTGCTTTGAAATCTCCTAGGAAGACGTTCCCACTTATGTCAGCAGCCTATCTCCCCAGAGTTGAAGATGCAGAGAGCAAATGCCCTCAACAGTCTGGACCACCAACGACAGCGCCCTTGACCAAGCATCCCCTCCCATCAGCTAATTGAGGCTGGGAGAGGAGGCCAAAGGATGCTGGGCGGGGTAGGGAAGGAAGACAGGGAAGGAGATGAGGAGATAAAAGGGGAGTTGGTCCAGGAGGAACTGCAAATCTTAATCTTTTCGTTCTGCCGTCCCATC
Source organism: Monodon monoceros (assembly GCF_005190385.1). NCBI lineage: Eukaryota > Metazoa > Chordata > Mammalia > Artiodactyla > Monodontidae > Monodon > Monodon monoceros. The sequence continues at coordinate 168,423,963 of NW_021703778.1, forward strand.
GAGAAATGAATCATCACTATTTGATTAAAAGTTGTTTTAAGATCGTCAGAGAAATTTCCATTAAAAACAGCAGGTCTGGCAGCTAGAGGAAAGGATGAGCGAGGCCCTGTCTTGGAGACAAGAATTAAGCATCAGAGTCAACCAAAGGTATCTCAAAGGAGCTGAACATTTCCCAGCATTCAAAATCTTAAAAAAAAAAAAAAAAAAAAAAGAAAAGTGTTGCAACGGCCGTTGTGTCAGGGAGCCATATGTCACTCTGACAGTTGGGAACAGCTCTGACCAGAGAACAAGACGTGAAGACAGTCTTGGTGGATCCCGTCTTTCCTGTTGCCGTGGTGGGGATGGATGCAAGTGTGGACGGGCCAGCTCATTTGTATGCAGATGAACCATCACCATCAGCCCCCTCCTCTCACCCCCAGCTGCACAACAGATGGGCAGGTCTCAACCTCTGGCCCAAGAGCTGACGTCAAGGGAAGGGTAACTGGACGCCAGCGGTCAGCCGGAAGTAGAAGATGCAACATCAGCCGAACTTGGGTCCAACTCAACGCATTTAAAGAACCCGGGGTCACGGGAGGGAGGAGTGGAGAGGGGGCTGAACCCAAGGCACAGGCACAGACCTCCAGCCTTGGGAGCCATGGGTGCCACTGCCGACCAGGATCTTTGTGTGCTCCCTGCGGAAACGAGGACGGTGACGGAGCCTGTGCTGGTTGTCAGCAGGAATGGTGAGGCTTCCCCAGACCAGGCCCAAAGCAGGCGCTGAAACGAATACCTGTTCAGGCTGAATCTGAGCAGTTTCCTCCTCAGCCTCCCAAGACCCTGTTTCCCAAAGAGTCTATGGTCTCTGGTGATTTGGAAGAGAGAGAGGGACAGACAAAGAGATACAGAAGGAGATGGAGAAAGGAGAGAGAGCAAAAAGAAAAGGAAAGAAGGGAAAAGGAAGAGAAGAGAAAACAAAACAAAACAGAAAGACAGGAAAAGACTTTCTGTGGTTGGACAAGTTAGAGAACTGGAGAGTTAGACAAAGTCAATGCCACGATGACAGCAGATCTTTTTCAGGTCCTTAAAGTGCTGGCATGCCCTGTAAGTCCCCAAGGAGGTAGCGTCTGTCTCACCCCTGCCTCATTGACCTCCTTCCCCACACACCGTCCTTCAAGGCACACACACGATGGGTGAGACGTGCCATAGAGGGGGCTGCAAGGAACCTGCTCTTGGAGGGGCTGCAGTCAGGCTGGACCACGTTGAGCTGGGTCATCCTGGGCATCTGGGCTGCATCATTGTGAATGAGATGCCTAACTTCTCTCTATGCCTCATTTTACTCATCTGAAATGATGGAATGATAAAACCCAGGCCCTCAGGTGCCTAGGAGGGAAGAAAATGGGCTCATGGATGCGAAGAGCTAAGCATGGACTCACCACTAGGAGGGTAGCTTACACTGGTTACACTCTTGGGCCCTCATATGCCCTGGCTGCCCACGGAAGGGTACTGGCTGGTGATTAATAGGACCCTCACCTCATCTTTTCCAGAAAGTCCAAGGCAGGTCTGAACCAACCAGAACCTGGTCTCTCATCTTGTCTAGAAAATGTCACTTTGCCTTTTTGAACCTGGGTTTCCTCATCTGTCAAATGGGTCTACGAGTCCCACCTCCAGGACTGGAGCTGAAAGAGGACAAGAAATGAGACCTGGCTTGTCAGCTTCAGAGAACCAAGTGGTCAGGAGGGAAATGGATGCTTTCTGGGGGGGTCCGGGGAACTTTCCAGGCATCTCACATCACACACACCCTCGTGCCAGGCACCTAGAAACCTTCCAAGCAGTCATTCTGAGGTCAGGCCTGGGAGGCAACTCAAGAAAGGAGACAGTCACGGGTGAGAAGATAAATGAGATGGGAAGCTGTTTGTCTCACAAACAGGAGTGGATGTTCAATCAATCCATCCAGAATCAAGGCCAGGATTTATGACCGAGTCCTCTCTCCCCACCCGGAAAGTCCTTCATATTTTATAATCTGGCACGTCCTTAAAGGCCTTCAGATGGAACCAGAAACAAGTTCAGTCCTGAGTAGCGTGGCCACGGCTTAGATGAAGCAAGATCCACCTTCCTGAGGCCATTTCACTCCTGGGACAGACACCCTGAGCCCTGCAGGTGACTTGAACAAGGTCCCCATAGAGCAATGGAGAAAACAGTATAAGTTCAAAGTCAGAAAGTGCTGGCTTCAAATCCAAGCCCCACAGCTTCGAATCTAAATGTCGTTTGCTCACCTTTCCAAAGGCGTCTTCAGGTTGCCGTGCAGTCAGTGTGGGAGCTTGGGTCACTTCCCCACCCTCCACCCCCAGCTGGGAAGCCAGGGGCTCAAAAATGGGTGATGAGCCTCCCAGAGAAGCTCCACGGCCTGGTCAAAGGGCTTGGCAAACAACTTAGGCGTTTCCAGGAAAAAAACGGAGCCCAGCTTGGGGCCATGGAAAGCACGGTCCCCAATGTTGAGTCAGCCTTGAGTCATGAGCTAAAAACATGCTTTTGCCAATTGCAGCTCTAGGCAGCCATAATTAACACAGGGCTGATGAAAATTGCATTTTTCACTCAACAGAGGAGGGTACTTCAGGTAATTAGACATAACCTCGTGTATCGGTAACTCGCCTCTACACATGAGCTCTGGCCGCCATGTCCAGGCCCTACCTCCAAAAATAACTTACACCAGCATTAACCAGCAAGATGTGCCTGATTTCAAAACATTACCCTTCCTCCTTAAGTATATTGAACGTAAAATGCTAAATACCCTAAGGCCCTTAATTGGTTTGTCCTAATCTGCCGACACCTCTCTGAGAGCATCTTTGTACCTGGGCCAGGCAGCCACCTTGTCTTTGAGGATGACTTTTCTCTGAGCTGACCCCAGTGCAAAGCATCCTGTGGGCCGGAATGAAGTGGGGGAGATGTATTTTGATCCATCATCCGTTCATTCATGCATTTAGTCACATCACAGCTACTGGGGGCCCACCATGTGCCGGGCTCTGGGCCGAATAAGAAGCTAAGAGCCCAATGTAGAGGAATTTACACTTGATGCGGGTGTTAGAGGCCTAGGTGTGTTGCTTCCTTTACAGACGGGAACCCTAAAGCCCAGACTTGCCCACATGCACCCAGAAAGTGGATGGCGGAGTGAGGGAGAACAGCTAGGTGCCTGCCTCCCAGCAAGCTCGGAGGCCTCAGGAATCCCGGCTGTGCCCGCCCCCTCTCCTGTGAGGCAAGGGCCGCCCCTCCAGCCTCCACTGGGCACACAGAGGTCACCAGGTGTGGCTCAATGGAGGCCAGGAATGCTCCTGCCAGGTGATTACTTGCAGAGAGAGGTCCTGCCCGCCAGGCTCCTGACTAACCACCCATCCCGCCGTCCAGGCCCTGCCCGCCTGCAGGACGCTCCCGGGAGAGCTTCCCCTGGTTCCCATGACTAATGTGGCCCTCCCAGGACAGCGTTATCCTTCATTCCTTGCCGATGTCGCAATGTCCAGCCAGATGAGGCAAGAGGGACATTTGGTGTCTACCAACACTTCCAGAGAAGCCCAGGGAAATTGCCCAAAGCCAGAATCCCTAAAGGGCCGACTCCCAGCTCCCCTGGTTCCCACCCGTCTTTCTTCAGCATTGAAACCCCCTTTCCTGTTTTTTTTAACTCTCACAACCTCTACAGAGAGATGGAAATAAAAATAGCAGTTCACACTGGCTAAGCAAGGCACGAGGCCCTTAGCACCAGCATCTGGGGGACGGGGGACAGGGGGTGCTGTCAGCGCAGTTTTGCACATTTTGCTCCAAGGATCAAAGACTTTAAGGAATTTCCAAGGTCACCCAAGGAGTGCAGGCAGATCTGGCTCTGAAAACAAAAGGTCTCTCTAATCATGACAATAATAATACCAGCTAACAGTGGGAGCTGACTCTCTGCTCAGCCCTTGTGGGTGCTGCTCTTTAATCCTCACAGGCCACACAGGAGTGAGGAACTCTGTTCACACCCAGGCCCTCCAAAGCTCCAGCACAATCGTCTGCCTGCTGGGCGGTACTACCCGCTGGGTCCCGAGTCCCTGTGTGCCTACGGGCAAGTCGCTTCCCCTCTCTGGGCTTCAAGTTTCCTTCAGTGAAATGGGACATGGACGCCTCCCTCACAGTAAAGGGAACAAGAGAACCTGGTCAGGACAATGTTCTCTTCTCTTTTTGTCTCTGCCTCCAAGCCCACATCTTGCTGAAAACCCACATACTCTCAAAGCTTGGATGAATCCCACCAGTTCTGGAGACCCCAGGAAGAGCAGCCCAGCCGTGACTCTCATGCTAAGGAAGTGATGCTCTCTTGTTAGCAAAGGGAGCCATGAGGGATTTTTGGCCAGTGTACTAACAAAAACTGGCTTTAGAAAGATACACTTCACAGTGATTTGAGCACAAGATTTGACCCAGGAGAGACCTGGAGAGACGAGGAGGAGAGCGCAGGATTCCAGGTAAGAGATGAAAACAGCGCAGAAGCCATGGATGGAAAAGGGACTGTGGACATAAATCCAATAGGACAGGGTGTAGGGCCAGTATTGGGGGACAAAATTGCCCCCAGCTGAAAACCAGTGTCATCTATAAAGGGACACTTTCAAATCCAAGCCCTCAAGTTTCTCACCTAACACTCGTAAGATTTTTAACAAATAACAGTAATAACAGTGAGGGCTTTGCACTCAGGCCCCAGGACAAAGCTGCCTCAGGGCTCCCCGGCCACGAGGCCATAGGTAAGTGGCTGCAAATGTTGCCTGCTACAGGGTGCTCGTGTCTGTAGAATGGAAGTGGATGGGGGGCGGGGGGGAATGGAAGACCCCCAGGGACAGGGCTCCCACCTGCACAGCCAGTCAGGAAGCTACACGGCCTTCCCAGGAGGGTCTGGGCCATTGGGCCGCTACCACTTTCTGGCCGGAGTCCCCGTGATAGAGCTGGCAGGGATGTTACTGCTTACAAAAGGGGGTGGATCCAGGTGAAGCAAGAGCTGGGACCTGCCTGAGGGGCTGAGAGCGGCCCTGAGCCCTGCCTGGCTGACGAGGAGCTCTCACTTTCTAGAAATCTCTGCCTCTCCCGAGACAATTGCATGGCGAGCGTTCACAGGACCCAGGGCCCTCGGTATTTCCTGGTTCTCCTTGTCTGGAGGCAGCCGGCGTGGAGTGACCTTCCAGGCTATTCCGTGAAACTCAGCCAGCTCTGTGAGGCCTCAGGAGGGCAGCCACCCCAGGCCGCCTCAGCCCTTCTTGGGAAATTGCCTGTCCGAGTCCATGTCGTCCACCATGGGCAGGTGTTTGTCAGGTGGGTGTTGGCAGGGAGGGTCCAGCTGGCCAAAGAGCCAGCCATAGGATTACAACACTGGGAGGCGCTTGAGAAATCATCGTCCACTGTGCTCCAGCCCAGAGAGGGCGAAAGAACAGGAAACACGCGGACAGCTCGTGTCCTGCCTGCTGACAGAGACCAAGAGAAAGCAGAGCCCAGAGAGGCAGAGCTGGCCTCCTGAGAGCTCAGCCAGTAAGGGGTTGCACTCAGCTCTCCCCGACTTCAAAGCTGGTTCCAGAAGCCGGCACCCCTTTCCAGCTGGCTTTACCAAGGGGCTCGGTTTGGTGCCATCCCCGAGCTCACGTGGAACCCTCAGTGAAAGCCTTTTTAGCTAAAAGCCCAACCACGTAATCCCACCTGGCATTTGAACCAACTTCCACTGGGCGACACACATGGGAAGCCGGCCATCGGGTAGCATGGCCAATGGATCCAGTCAAGACGGGAGAACACATTATAGTCATTAAAAATCATTAGGATGGTTGGGCTCTGAGGTCAGATCGGCAAGATAAACACACTTGGAGGAACTAGTTCTGCCTTTTCCTGCGGCCGCTCCCACTCATCCAAGCCGGGCACCCAGACAGCCAGACTCCCCCGAGAACCTGCCGCAGGACTCTGGGCAGTGCCCTGCTCTGCTGCAGTGCTAAGCAACTTCTTGAAAAGCAATGTCAGGGACTCGGTTAGTTTCCCGTGGTCTTTTGCAAATAGGCAGGATAAAAAGACACCCCACCCCTAAAGAAATGTCCTTTGATCAGTCTCCTCCGAGAAGCCCTCGAGCCCACCTGTGCCACCCTTTACACGCAGAGGCAGAAAGAGTGATGCAGTTCTGCACGGGACAAATCACTCTGGGTTGTATCTGCTCGTCCGCTATCCCCACAAGAGACCAGCAGGCACTAAAGGGCAGGGGCCACCTCTTAGTACCAAGGCTGCTGCCATTGGCTCCATGCACCAGGCATTTTACATGCATTAGCTTTAATCCTCACCAACAACCCTACAAGGGAAATATTATTATCCTGATTATCCAAATGAAGAAACTGAGGGCTACAGAGTTAAAATGACTCACTGGAGGTCACGGTTAGTAAATTGCAGGGACCTATCCGACCCAAGTTTGCCTTTCCCGCAGCCCCAAGCTCCCTCCCTCCTCTTTTCGGCATCCCTGGGAGCAGCACAAGACCTCACACACAGTAGGTGTTGGTTACCTGTTTGCAGAATAAGTGAATGAGTGAGTAACGAATAAAATAAATTTGAAAACTTCAATTACTTAATTTGCATCTTCCAAGATGAGTACATCAGTGCGGCTGTGAGGAAGAAAACAGACTGTTGATTAAATAGTCTCCTGGATTTTTGAACTCAGTGAAAACAATCTCTAAATAACTTTGTGACTTTTGGCCTCTTCTTAGCACAACAAAAACATTTTAATTAAAGCTTATTCCTAAGCCAACTTTTCTTTCTTAAGAGATGGGGAGCATTTAATGTTCACTGAGCATCTACTATGGTTACGTACACCACTGTCAGCACACTCGCTCTTCCCAGCAAATGGGTAGTGTTACCAGGTTCCAGAGGAGGAGACAGAGGTTCAGAGTGGTTACGTGACTTGCCTGGGGACACACAGCTGGGTGAAGACAGGAAGGTCCAAGACCTGGACTGTGTGAGTCCACACACTGCCTCTAAACACCTTTCAGCCGCAGCCAAGCTTCCTCTCTTAACACGGCAATCTGCAAGACAGCCTTTTTCCAGAGTCATCCTTCATCCAACAGGCCTTCTAAATATGTGCTCCTAGGGAATCAGAGAAGCAGAGACACCCAAAACAAATGAATAAAGAGAAAGAACCCAAAAGTCGAAAAAGAAGCTGCTTGTTTCCAGCACTCATTAACGTTTAGTGTCATTTAAAAAAACAAACAAAAAAAAAAAAAACAAGGGCTTCCTTGGTGGCGCAGTGGTTGAGAGTCCGCCTGCCGATGCAGGGGACACGGGTTCGTGCCCCGGTCTGGGAAGATCCCACGTGCCGCGGAGCGGCTGGGCCCGTGAGCCATGGTCGCTGAGCCTGCGCGTCCGGAGCCTGTGCTCCGCAACGGGAGAGGCCACGACAGTGAGAGGCCCGCGTACCAAGATTGTCTCTTGTGGTTTGAGTGTTGACTGTGGAATGGCAGGTGTGGGATGGAGAGGAGACCTCAACCTTCTCAGTATTAGGGCCGCAATGTCCAGCCTTGTCTCTCCCAGCAAATGAGTCTCCCCAAGGAAATGTTTCCAGTGCCGGGAGGGCTCCAGTCAGTCAGTTCTGGCAGAAGGGGCTGTGCACAGGGGCGCAACCCTCCCACACGCCCCCATCCAGGGAATCCCTACCCCGCTCCTGCCCCCAGCCCGGCAGCCAGCCCGGGGGCCCGTCAGGGGCATCCTTGGCAAGCGGCCATCCCAGCGGCAGCTGGAACCTGGCTACTCTCCACGTGGGCAGTAAGAGTCACGGAGCAGTGGATCCCTCACCCTGGAACCAGGCAGAAAATGCCCTGTGTCTCGTTACCTTCCCACCCTGGCTGCCAGGACCCGGCCCAGTCTTGGAGATGCTGAATAGGCCGTTTGTGGTGAGATCAAAGGGCCACCTGCGGGAAGCACCCCACTGCCTGGAACAGGCCCAGGCTGCGTCCTGCCCCAGCACCCGCCTCCCACCTGCCAGACCCAGGATCCTCCAAACAGCCCACCTTGGCCAGGCATCACTCTGCCCCCGCCTCCCCCTGACGGTTCCCTTTCTAACAACACCTAATCACCCTCCCCAAGCGCCAGGCTCTCGCAGGCCTCCCTGCCTCACGTGTGCTCTTCTGTTTGCTCCCCTTCCTTGCTTTCTGCAGCCAGAGGGCTCAGGCACCAAGTTAGGCAGAGTTCCTTCTCCGGCTCCTCAGGGGGGTTCAGGGCTTGCAGAGGGCAGAGCGAGCTCCATCACTGCCGCCTGGTTCCCCACCAGGCTGCCCTGGGCGGGGAGCTCCCCGGGGGTCTTCATTGGCCACAGGGTTGCATGGAGACCTGGAGGTCCTGGCACAGGCCTTGTGCGGTTGCATCAAACTCTAGCAGACTGAACGAGAAGGCAGAGGACAACTCCACCTCGTTCTCAGAGAGAGAGACTCAGTAAAGAATGGATGAATGCGCACCGCTCAGAGACATGTCTGGAAACAAGCTTAGATGGAACATTTAACAGCGAACCCCATGTAGACTCAGCCCTGCGGCAACCCTGTCTTAACCACATTGTATCTCACTAGGACCATTGCCCACTGGACAGCTTATGCTCTTGTGCCTCCAGTAAGTCCATGCCAAAACCACTGTCATCTTTCGAAAAGGCCAATCTGATCACGTGACACATCCCTACCAGAAACAAGCGCTTGGCCCTCGCCAGTGCTTTGAAGGTACAGACAGAATCTCTACCCCAGCACACAAGCCTTGAAGCCAGGCTCCCAGGCTCCCATCTTTTGGACATGGAGGCATTTGTCTTTTCCTACACTTTTACCATTTTCTTCTTCCTCAGTTTACCCCAGAGTCCCCCCAAGATGTCACTGAGCCTCTGGCACAGTGAGAAGGTCATTTTTACCAGAGTCCCCAGCTCTTACTGGCAATACCTTGATAATTGCCTGGCTCCCTCACTCGAATGTAAGCTCCGTGGGGCAGGACTTTGTCTTGTCCACTATGCTGGGCACACACACAGCTGTTTAATGCGCACATGTGTGTGAACAGCCCTCCACCTTGTCGACCGTCTCTGTAGAGGCGACCCTGGGAGATGCGAGATGGCTTTAACGCTCTTGATCAGCTCCTGGTCTGTCTGGTTCCTTCCCCTGTGATCTCCTGGGGGCAGAGAGCGTGATCCCTTCACCTGCCCTGCCCCCAGCCCAGAGCTGTGCTCCCTGTGCTTGTATTTTGAACAAATGAAAGAGTAGCAGCTACTGTGTCAGAGGAGCCCACAGGCCCAACATGCCATTCCTGTGCACTGCCCAGAACCCCCAACCGCGGGGGCCGGTCTGAGACCTGGGGACCTGTCGCTCTGCCCCATTTGATTTTCCATTGGTCCTGCCCCAGCCCTCCTGTCCCACCTTTTCTGAAAGCGAAAATCTCGACTGAGTTGAAAGTGAATTGTGGCCAGTTGGGTCGTGAAGGGATGGAGACCTACTCTCCTACTAGGAAGAATGTGTGTTTGCCTCTTGGCAGAGAGGATATTCCGACTGGTCATTTTTTGCCCTACCCCAGCTCTGGACGGAATTCCAGCCCCAAGCCCCACCCTGCAAGACAGAGAAGAATGGTTTTAGGGGTGAGACGTCACCTTTCAAATCCCTTCTCAAAGGCCACCTGCCCCTGGAGGTCCTTCTGGGTCCCCTGGGGAAAACCGCTGAGGGCTCTGGGCTCCCCCAGTGCATCACTTACTCCTGCCCCGTCATGTGTGACCCTGTGCTTTTACAGTCTGATGGCCCTGTACCTATGAGTGTTCCTTCAGGAGGAGATTATGATCTCTTCCTTTTTATGTCCATCTGTTCCTTTAACCAGCCAGGCTTTTATTCTCTGCCCTGTCCTGGGCTAGGCACCGGGCACACAGAGTTGAGTTAAATGTGTGCCCTCCAGCGGCTGACGATCTAGTGGGGGTCGGACAATCACTCCTCACCACGCAGCATGATCAGAGCTCTAAGGGTGCCAGCACCGGGCTGTGATAGCAGAGAAAGCCCCTGACCAGCCCAGAAGGACACGCAGGTTGGGAAATAATTCTTAGAGGAAGTTAACATCTGAGTGGGGTTTTCGAGGATGGATAAGAGTCTGTGGAGCCGTAAAGAAGGGAAAGTGCAGAACAAGGACAGGAAAAGCTGCCAAGGTGTTCAGTCTGGCTGACTACAAGCAGTCCTGGACAGCCCCATCACATGAAGGGGCCCATAAAGCATGCTAAGAAATTTCTTCTTTTTCTTGTTTACCTTTCCAAGGTACCAAAGAAGGGTTAGGCCAATGTGTGAGACACAGAAGGTGTTGAGAAAGCAGATGTGTGCTGTCCATTCAGTTGGATTTCTCCCTGCTGCCTCCTAACCCCCATGAGATTAGAAGCTTCTGGATGCCAAGGTCCAGATACTTGTGTATATTTGTGTGCATCCCCAGAGCAATGAACACAGTCGTGACACTTCACAGACACTCACTCAATATTTGCCTTGACCAACAATTGCACGATGCATTGGGTTTGGCCAAGCACCTGTAACATTGGGTAACTTTTGCCTGCCCCAAGCTTGCCAACGTGCTAGGCATTTTGTATGTGCTACTCACCTGATGTCATTTGTCACCAGTAACAACACAACAAGATTGACATGCCACCTCTATTTTGCAGGTGAAGAAACTAAGGGTCAGGGGGCAACTGGCAGGTCTATCTGACTGTGTGACTCTAAACTTCCACATCGGTTCCCATTTCACAGGTTACACAAACTGAGCTCACCTCCCTTGCCCAGGTAGAGAACAGTGAATTCAGAAAAAAAGCCCTGAAGCATGACTTGTTTGACTTGGCAGAGTGTCCAGCTCAAGAGAGTTGGGTACGCACGCATTTCATCACTTGCGACCCTTTCATGGCGAATCCTCCGGGGACCCAGCAGCTGACCAGCTCCAGCCGTTAGGGCTTGCTGAGGCCAAGCGGGCTCTGTCAGCCTCTGTCTGCCAAAGTCCTGGCCACCAGGGAGGGCCTGGCACCCTCTTGCCCACCCCCTGTGCAGTCCTGACTTGGGGAAGACAACCTCCCAGCAAACTGCCTGAAGCCCAACAGGTGAGATTAAAGGCATCCAAGTTGGCCCCCACCCCACCTGGATCTATGAGGCCACAGGACTGAGACTTGGCCTTGTCACAGTCCTGTCACCTATGCCTCAGTTTCCACACCAATGGAAGGGAAAAACCACACGGACCTTCCTGGACGTTGGGAGAATGAAGGGAAATAGCAGCATCGACCAGCCCAGCTGCATCAGAGACTCTTGAGGGCACCTTAAAATGCAGGTTCCAAGGCCGGTCCTGCCATCTGATCCTGGGGCCCAGGGAGCTGTATATCTAATGGACTCTGCAGGTGATTCTGGTGGGAAGCCAGGTGGGGGATGCAGTGAGATCATCTCATCAACAGTGAGACCGTCTCACTGTAGGAGACCCCGACACCCCCAACACCCATAGGGCCCGGGGAAATGTCATTAGTCCCTCCAACTCCAGCCAGCCTTATGCCTCTCTCTGATGGTATCACCTGTCTAGGGACCAGGGCATCCCCCCTCCCTCCCCTCCCCTCCCCACTATCCCATCCGTTTTCTCTCCGACAAGAACTTCGGAACCTCTCACTCCATTCCCCTCTCCTCCATCCCTGTAGTGGCCACTGGGACCAAACCCTATTCACTCCTCACTCCTCCCGGCCTCCAGCCTCCCCCAGTCCATCCAACCTGCCATATTCCTCCACCCCATACATGGCCCTGCTCCCATCACCGCTTTTGGTGGACGCTAACATCCTGTAAAATCAGACTCTTTCACCAGCAAGGAATTGAGTCAGACTTCCCAACTCACCTGTCCCTCCTGGGCTACCACCACCCAGGGCTCCCATCAAACCCACACTCCTGTTCTTCTCCCCTGCACCCCCTACTTCCAACCTGCATGATTTCTCCTCTCCAGCCTCACTCCTCCTCCTGGACCTCTACCCGCTGCCACCAGCTCCACCAGTCCCAGTTCTAGCCCCCCATCAAGGCCATCTCAAAGGTCACACCCTCTACAGAACTGCCCCTGGGTCGCTTACAAGCACTGGGTGCCAGTGCCGCCCCGGCCCCCTCACCGGCCACACTCCGTCCCTGTGTTCCCCTTCCTCTCCCCATCTGCCTTCCAGCATCCTCCTCTGGGCCCGGGAAGCTGCTCTGCAAACTAATAGCCCTGGGTCCCCAGCTCCCTCCCTCGGGCTCAGGCAGGCTGCTCCACCCCCACCTCCCCGGGTCTCCCTCCTTCCCTCCCTGCCCACCTCCAGCCCAGGGCACTGGGCACTGCAGTATCTCTTAGAATCTCCCTTCTCCCTGCTCTCCCCTTTGCAGATGGCACATCTGCTCAATTCTCCCCAGATGACCCAGTTTGAGGGTGCCATTCCCTGCCAGGGCCTGACCAATACACATCCTGTACCAAAAACAGCCACGTTCAAATGGCCACGTCAATTGGGCCCTCCAAAACCACCTGCTTCCTCGGGTAGATCATGCCATTTCTCCATCCAGCTCCTGGGGCACTGCTATCTCCCTCTCTAAATCCCCAGGATGTCCAGGGGCGAGCTCAGCTTCTGGGAAGGAGGGAAGCTCCCTTGTCTGGAAACAGGAAGGCAGGACTGGCCCTGAGCTGTCGGAACATTGGAGCCCATGCCCTTGAGAGAACAGGGATGTATGAGTTTCCCAATTAATGCTCACTTCTAGAGGATGCTTCTGCAGACCCCTGAGTGGGAGAAAGGATGGGGGGAATGGAAGAGTGGGAAGGAGGAGGTAGAAAGTCCCTGATGTTTCACCAGACCCCCATGGGCAAACAGACACCTGAGGGGCTGGATTGCGTGCATCCCACCCACTCAGCATCTCGGGGAGAGAATGGGTAAATAAATGACTTGAAATTCCTACCAACTCAATGCTCACAGGTATATGATCTAATAATAATCAGATTCTAGAAAGACTCCAAGTTCGATTCTACTCTGATCCTTGGAATGGCCCAGAAGAAGTTTGACAGGAGCATGTCATAACCACCCAAATCTCCTTCTTGGTTTCCCAGCCACCATGCACTCTGAAGACTCTTGCTCCAAACTCAAACCCCACGAAGATCAAAAGATCCCTGAATGCAGGTTCCAAAGAGACACAGACGTTATTGCAACATCCTGACCCATCTCGGACATAAATTCCATTAAAGTTCCATGAAACAGTAAGTAGATGTTTGAATTAATACCAATATTTATTGGGGTTTAACGAACATCCACACCAGTATATATGTCCGAGCTTTATCTACACGTCCCTTATAGAGTTATTAAGACCCCAAAGTACAATTTCAATCATCAGCAGGATTGTAATGAACACACAGTAACGAGTCCCGTTCAATCGGACTCCTCCGATCCAGGAAGCAATTACTCATTCGTGACACTTAATTTGAAGTGTTACCACAGATTTGTATCTCCTGAAGCCACAAGAAGTTAGATCATAGTATTTCTTGTTAGAACTTAGAGAGCAAGTTCGCTTCAGAGGGAGGATGGAGACTGGGTCCAAGAGAGGCGGGAAGAGATATGAACAGCTGGGAACCAGTTGGGTGGCCTCCAGAGAAGGAAGATGGTGTGGTCCCCGGAGTGAGAACACCTCCCTGCTCTCGCCAGCACATCGGCTTTCTGCAGCGTGGCCTGGCACGGGCCTCCCGTGCCCGGGAGTCCCCAGGGTTGAACCCTTCCAGGGATGGGAAGCTCATTACCACAGAAAGAAAGGTGCCCCTTGTAACCTTGGAAAGTCACTTCTTCTCACCCCACCCCGGCAATCAGAGACTTGCCTCTTAATTTAAATATGCCATCTCCATCCACAGGAACAAGATTATTTTAAATAGGTGTCATTCCACCAAATCTTTTCTACCTGCACAAAAATCACCCCCTTACTGAGTGCTTAGGGCCAAGGTCCAGCGGGGCACCTTGCCTGCTTCTGGGCAGTGGGTCTCACCTGGGGATGATTTTTGGCCCCCAGCACATTTGGCTGAGTCAGGACATTTCGGGTTATTACAACTCAAGGTTACCACTGGTACCTACTGGGTAAAAGGCAGCAATACTGACATTCTACAAGCAACATTGTAGAATGTTGTTTGTAGACAGCAATACAACACTGGGACGGCAATACAATATTCTACAAGGCACAGGACAACCCCGTGTCCCCCAACAGACTCATCCAGGATATCAGTCGTGTTGAGGTGGATAAAACTTGTTCTAGATCTAGATCTGGCCCCAACGCATTAAAGAATAAAACAGGAATGGCAGATAGTGTTCACGTGTGGTCTAATTTGATCTTTACCTCGTTAGTATCCCCATCCTACAGATGAGGAAACTGAGGCCCCTGATGGTTAAATAACTTGTCTGCAGTCGCACAGAAAGTGGCACAGCTGAGCTGATCCATGATCCATCTGCCTCCCAAGATCTTCGTAAGACACAACACCTCATCCTGAGGAGCAAGTTGCTGAAGGTTTGTCAGAGACCAAGGCCTTCTCTCAGAGGTAGAACTTCCAGACTGGCGCATACTTCCAATTCATGCAAATCCAAGCAGGTTTCGTTATACACAGAAAACTCAGGTCACTGTGGGTCAAAAATTCCCTTGAAATTTGCCATGTTGAACCCTCTTGCAATGGAAACTGGTTTTCCCCCTAGTTTTGACCCCCAAACAGGACAAACCCTGTGTTCAGCCAGCTTTCACTGTTTAGAAATTTACACTGAACATCCATGGAAAGGCCATCTCCTGGAAGCTCTCAGGAAGAGCTTGTGAATTCAAATAGGTGAATTCAGCTATGAGGCACAAAAAAATTCCATATTCTTTCTCTTTGAGTGTTGATCCAAAATCAGGTGCCTTGGGGAATACATTTGTCTTATATTCATCACAGTTTCAAAGAGCCCCTAGAAAAAAAAATGAACACACTCATTAAGAACTGATTACCATTTTCATTCATTGAAAGATATCCTCCAACAGACCCACAGGGTCACGCAGGAAGGGAAGGGGGCTTTGATGTGCTTAGTTGAGCTCATACGTATTGCAGGAGGGGACGCCGAGACACACGGAGGAAGGATTCACTCCAGGGGCTCTTTGGAGCAGTGCCACAACAGACCCCCAACTCCCAGGACAGTGCTTTTTTGCATTCTGGAGCAAGGCTACTCTCATCTGAATACACCTTAATGTATGCTTATCGGAATCCGTTGTGGCCCAAAGCACTAAATATAATGGCCAGTTAGTGTCTCCAGTTGAAGGGAAAGAGGGGAGATGGAGGCAAGTGTTGAGCAGGCCCCTTTTCACAGTAAGTTCAAGGATATCTCATAGAAAAATGATGCTAAAAAGGGCCTCAGAGGGCATCCAGTCAGACTCCCACCCACTTACCCTGCAGGTGGAAAGACTGAGATCAAGAACTTTAAAGCTCCTTGAGCAGATATGTTGTCATGGTCAAATACCAGGTGCCCTCAAAACTAGCACTGACTCCCTTCTAACCCCCCTCCTGATTAAGGAAATATTCATGAAGATAGACACAAAGGAGGCAATAGAGAGAGAAAGGGAAGAACAGAATTGATACACAGAAAACCAGATCAGTGCAGTGGAGTATTAGCTGGAGAAATCCTGCCACTACCCAGGAAAAAGGACCAATAGCCAGCATGATGAGCAAACTGATGATATAAGGCAAGAAAACTCTATTGTAGTGACACAACAGCTACAAAGCAGGAATTCCAGAGAGTCCAGGTCAGACAGGAAGTCAGCCCTGACTTAAGGACTAACAGAAAAACAATTTCCCTGATATGAAGAAAATCTCTCTTTGTGCTGAGGTTTCATGTTTTAAGTACTAGCCAAAATTAAGGTGCTAATGCCTTGGTGATATTTTTCTTAATCTAAAGGATGAAAAGAAAAAATTCCACACTAGAGTAAAAAAAATGATTCAGCATCAGACCTTTCCTCCACATTCCCAAATGACAGAACCCAGTGGAGCCTTCTCCATGGAACAGGAGAAACAGTGACCCAATAATCTATCTCTGCCAAGAAGCTGCTCATTGATGAAGCTAAAAAAAGAAATTTTCAAAAGGCAAGGACTTTGAAAGTATATCCTTCACTTGCCCTTTAGGAATTAAACAGTGACCTTCAAAGAAGTTCTCTAGACAAGTAAAAACTCTATCAAAATACACAAAAACCAAAAAGAGTATTGATGTTAAAGATAAATAATATAAATTTAACCTCGCTTTAAAATAGATGAGGCATCATGTTTGCCTATTGATATGTTAATTATTTGTTTTATTTAGGTTCATAGTTGCTTATCTGACATTCCTGAAGTCAGATGTGCCTGTAAACTTAGAAATTTTCAGATTCTAGAAAGGAATGTTAGTGCACATGGGGAACATTGGCAACCATCCCACTAGGTCTGAATGTTGGTGTCACACAGAGCACCCTAGTCCCCTCCTCCATGTGAGGACACAGTGAGAAGTCTTCATCTGGTAAGATGGCTGTCACCCAACCCTGCTGGCACCCTGATCTCAGACTTCCAGCCTCCAGAACTGTAAAAATAAACATTTGTTGTTTTTAGGTCACCCAGTCTGTGCTATTTGTTATAGCAGCCCAAATGGACTAAAACACTCCCCTCACCCTGAAATATGTGAAGTAGCACCCCCAAATCCAACACCGAGATAGCTCTAAGCCAAAACATGAATATTCACACTACGTGAGATAAAATAGAGGCAATAAATATCTCCATGTCAATTGAGGTCAGATTCATCCACCAAATAAATGATGAAACAATTTTCATTTTCAGAAAATTTTGGATCTCAGAATTACAGATAAAGACTTGAAACCTGTAAATAATACCTAGGATTGATAAGGTAGCTGGAAGAAGATGCTTTATTGCTTCATGAATGGAAGTTTATATTCACAAAACGCTTTCTGGATTTTAATTTGGAATGTTTCAAAGCCTAAAAAATTAAGTAAATGTTCTCTGTTCTAGAAATCTGCTGCTAGATATTGATCCTAAGGAAATCATCAGAAATGGGTACAAAGTCTCCACTTTCGGAAGTTCAACCTAGAATTGTTCAAGATGTCCAAAAACAGAGATGGTTAGATAAATCATGGCACATCTTAAAAAGGAAAACTTGATAGGCATTAAAAACGACATGATGCAAGAATGTTCAATTATGTAGAAAGCTGATGACAGAATAATAAGTGAAAAAAATTACAAATCAATTTATTCTGTATAATGCCATTTTATTAAAAAAAAGAAAAGAAAGATTGGACTTTCCTGGTGGCACAGTGGTTAAGAATCCTCCTGCCAATGCAGGGGACACAGGTTCAATCCCTGGTCTGGGAAGATTCCACGTGCTGTGGAACAACTAAACCCGTGCGCCACAACTACTGAGCCCACACACCACAACTACTGAAGCCCGCGTGCCTAGAGCCAGCGTTCCGCAGCAAGAGAAACCACCTCAATGAGAAGCCCACACACCGCATTGAAGAGTAGCCCCTGCTCGCCGCAACTGGAGAAAGCCCATGCAGCAATGAATACCCAAAGCAGCCAAAAAAAAAAGAGAGAGAGAAATATATGCAGAATGTGAGTACATACACAGAAAAGAAAGACTGGAAAGGTATATAACCAAAGATTGAAGATAGTGGTCATCTCTGGGTAGTGTGAGTTTTTTTTAATGATTGTGTTCTTCTTTTTGCAAAACTCTACCTTCTAAAGTTTCTATAATGAACATGCTAATTTTTATAATATAAAAATAATTATGAAAAATAAACAAAATGCCTTTTTTTTGTACAAAAATGAAGTGATCTGATTAAGAAAATATAAGACTACATTGGCAACATGCCAGACACAGACAAGATATACAATGTGTGCTCGTACAAGGGAGGGAATTAATATAGTCTGGATGGTAGATTTATGTAATATTAGCATTGGAGGGGAAACTACCAAAACTCCATTTACAGCTGGGAAACTGAGGCCTAGAAAGGAGGAGGAAGGTGGGACTTGACCTGAGGCAGCCTGAGTCTAGAAACTCCTACAATGACCCATACCTGACTGTGTTTTTTGTGACTTCTCCCCCTAAGTTCTATCTTCGAGAAATTGGCTGAGCTCAAGTGTGAGTACCAGGACTGTTCAAATGGTAAAATTCACCATAAAGAGGAAAAATTGATAAGAAAACATGAGGGTTCATTGTCTAGTTTCCTTTTGCTGCCCAAATTACACATGCAAATATAGATTTTGGAACTTCATCTGAGCTGAGGAGATGTTGTCGTCTTTCCCTAGAGGACAAGGAAAAGGTCGCCTTTGAGGAAACCAGACAGGGGCCCCATAGCCAAGAGGACAGAAGTCTCCATCACAGTTTCTGCAAATCTAGTCCCTTCCACATGACATAAAAGGTAGATTTGACTTCAGTGCAACATGGAAACCCAAAACTTTGTCACTGAGGCATAAAAGATATTAATTTTGGTAGCAAAAGATATTTATTCTTCATCACTGGTTCAACAAAGGGCTGTTTTCTCAGGTTAAAAATATATGTCCTCTCCTCCTCAATCATGTGATTCATGCTAGTGATAAATTACCATCCCTCATATACTGTCCTTTGATTACTCATTATCACCCCTGCTTCCAGGATGGAGAATCAACCCCAGTAGCTCCTGCCTCAGTGAATGACTGGGCACAGGACAGATTCCTCTATGTTCTTATAAAATATTCCAAACCAAAGAAATCATTCTAGGGACTTCCCTGGCAGTCCCGTGGTTAAGACTCCATGCCTCCAATGAAAGGGGTGCAAGTTTGATCCCTGGTTGGGGAACTAAGATCTTACATGCCACCCAGCCAAAAAAAATTTTTTTTTAATTAATTAATTAATTTAATTTAAGTAATAATCATGAGATTCCTTGAAAAAAAGAAAAGAAATCATTCTAAATCTTGCCCCTCCCACCACACATCCCCTTATAGCTCTGGGGAGAAGTGGAAAGGGAATTGTCAGCAGATTTGTGGAGACTTTGAGACTGTCCTTCAGTTTGCAGAGGCAAAAACAATGTCTTTCCAGACATGCAAAAGCAGAAAGAATTCATCACAAGCAGACCTGCACTAGAAGAACTGTAGAAGTTCTTTGCACAGAAGGAAAATGATACTAAGTGAAAACCTGGATTTACACAAAAGAATGAAGAGCACCAGAAGTGGTAACTCCATGCGTGACTATAAAGGTGCTTTTCTTGTTATTCAAAACTCTTTGAAAGATAACCAACTATTTGGTTAGCCAAAAAGTTCGTTCAGGTTTTTCCATAAGATGTTACAGAAAAACCCTAACGAATTTTTTGGCCAACCCAATACTTGAAGGAAAGGTAAAAGCAATGTACTGTGGGGTTGGTTTATAGCACATGTAGAAATAAAACGTGTGACAATAGCACAAGGTCAAGAGAGAGGAAATAGAAGTATACTGTTATAAGGTTCTTATACTATACATTAAATTAAAGATGCATATTAAAAACCCTAAAGAAACCACTAAAATAACTCAAGAAAAAAGTAGGCTAACAAACCAATCAATGAGATAAAATAGAAACATAATAAAAATATTCAACCCAAAGGAAGGCAGAAGAGGGGGAGAAGTTCACAGAACAGATGAGACAAACAGGAAACCAATAGCAAGATGGTCGATTTAAACCATAGCAATAATAGCTTCAAAATTAATGATCTAAACATGACAATTAAAAGGCAGAGTTTGTCAGATTGGATTAAAAATAAACAAAACAAGACCCAACACTATGCTACCTACAAAACAACTCACTTTAAATATAAAAACCCTAACACCAAACAAAAGAAAGTGGGTGTGGCTACATTAATATCAGACAAAGTAGATTTCAGAGCAAAGAATAATAAAAAGATAACAAAGGGCATTTCATAGTGAAAAGGGTTAATTCATCAAAAAGACATTCCATTCCTAAATGTTTATACAGTTAGTAACAAAACCTCAAATTATGTGGAGCAAAACTGTTAGAACTGCATGGAAAAAAAGACAGATTCACAAGTTTAGTTGAAGATTTCAATATCCCCTTTTCAATCATTGACTGAACAAGCAGACAGAAAATCATTAATAGTACTTGAACACTATCAACCAACTTGACCTAATTGACATTTGTAGAGCACTTCACCCAACAGCAGTGGAATACGTATTCTTTTCAAGTGATCATGAAATAGTCCCCAAAATAGAGCATATTCTGGACCACAAAACAAGTCTCAATAATTCAAGTCATACAAAGTATGTTCACTGACCACTAAGGAATTAAATTGAACATCAATAACACAAAGATATCTAGAGAATCTACAAGAATTTTGGAACTAAATAACTCATGGGTCAAAGGAGAAATCAGAAGGAAAATTAGAAGGTAGTTTGAACTAAATGAAAACGAAAATAATCAAAATTTATAGGATGTTGCTAATGTATCGTGGTAAAATGCATAGCTTTAAATGCTATATTAGAAAAGATGAAAGAAAGGTCTCAAATCAGTGATTTCTTCCACCTTAAAAAGCTAGCTAGGGCTTCCCTGGTGCCGCAGTGGTTGAGAGTCCGCCTGCCGATGCAGGTCCAGGAGGATCCCACATGCTGCGGAGCGGCTGGGCCCGTGAGCCATGGCCGCTGAGCCTGTGCTCCACAACAGGAGTGGCCACAACAGTGAGAGGCTCACGTACCGCAAAAAAAAAAAAAAAAAACGAAAACAAAAACAAGCTAGCTAAAGAAGAATAAGCCCCAAATTAAGCAGACAAAAAGGAAATAAAATAATCAGAAGGGAAATCAAAGAAATAGAAACCAATAAAAATCAATAGAAAAATATCAATAAAACCGAAACTGTTTCTTTGGCAAGATCAATAAAATTGACAAAACTCTAGCCAGACTAATTAGGGAAAATAGAGAGAAGAACCAAATTGCCAATATCATAAATAAGAGAGGTGACATCACTATAAATTCTACAGATACTAAAAGGATAATCAGGGAACATTATTAAAAACTTTATGCCAAAAACTCAACAATTTAGATGAAATGGATAAACTACCAACACTCACAGCAGAAAAATAAATAACACAAACGGCACTTTAATTATTAAAGACATTGAAATTTTAGTTAAAAACTTTCACAAAAGGAAAGATCAGGCCAGATGGCTTCACTGGTGAATCCTACTCAAATATTGCAGGAGATAATATCAAACTCTTCCAGAAAATAAAAGGAGGAATATTTCTAAGTGCATTCTATAAAGCCCTGATATGAAAACAAGATTAAGATACTAAAGAAAACTATAGTGCAATAGCCCACACGAAAATAAATACAAAAATTATTTTAAAAAATTTTTACATATGTAAAAGTACACTATGACCAAGTGGGTTTTCTCCTGGCAATACAAGGTTGGTTTAATTTTTGAATATCAATCAATGTAATTCATCATATTAACAGACCAAAAAATGAAAAACCATATGATCATCAATCAATATATAAAAGCATCTGGCCAAATCAAGCATCCAGTTTTTAGCAAACTAGCAATAAAAGGAAACTTCCTCAATGTAATAAGGAGCGTCTTCCAAAAACATATGCTAGCATCAGATTTAATGGTGAAAGACTGACTTCTTTCATCCTAAGATCAGGAACAAGCCATAGAACTTCACTCTCACCACTTCTATTCACCACTGTACTGGAAGTTCTCAGCAGTGCAGAAAGACAAGGAAAAGAAATAACAGGAATCCAGATGAAAAAGAAGACGTAAAATTGTTTTTATTCACAGGCATGATAGTCTACATAGAAAATTCTATGTAATATACAAAAAAAGTGACTAGAACAAATAAGTGAGTATAGCAAGGTTGCTAGATAAAAGAATGATAATAAAAAAATATATTTCTATATACTGGCAACAATCAGATTGAAATGAAAAAAATAATTACAGTAGCAATAAAAAATAAGAAACACTGGTGGATAAGTCTAATGAAAGATGTACAAGGCCTGAGCACAGAAAACTACAAAATATTACTGAGAAAAATTAAGGTCTAAATGAATGAAGAGATTTATTGTAATCATGAACCAAAAGATTCACTCTTATTAAGATGTCAGTTCTCCTCTAATTGATCTATAGATTCAATGCAATTCCCAACTAAAATCCCAGCAAGCTTTCTTACAGAAATTGACAAACTGACTCTAAAATTCTTATGGAAGTGTAAAGGGCCTAGAATGGAAAAAAAAAAAAAAAAACTTTTGAAAAGAAGAATATAATTGGAAGATTAACACTACTTGACTTCAAGATTTTTGAAGCTGCTGTAATAAAGACAGTGTGGTATTGGTGTCAAGATAGGCAAATAAATCATATTCTAGAAGTAAACCCACATAATTGAAATTGATTTTCAACAAAGATGTAAAGGTAATTCAGTGGAGGAAAGGTAGTCTTTTCAATAAGTGGTGCTAGAACAATCAAAGAATCATATGCAAAAAAAAAAGAACTTTAATCCATACATCATATACAAAAATTAACTAAAAACAAATGATAAACCCAAATGTAAAACATTAAACTATAAAACTCTTAGAAGAAAATTTTTGTAATCTTCAATGAGGCAATGATTTCTTAGCTACAACACCAAAACACAATTGTTAAAGGAAAAAAAACCATAATTGACCTCAGCAAAACTAAGAACCTGTGCTCTTCAAAAGACATTGATAAGAAACTGAAAAGGCAAGACACAGAATGTGAGAAAATATCTGCAAATGGTATATCTGATAAAGAACCATCACCAGAATATATAAAGAACTTTGAAATCTCAATAATAAAAAACTAATTTTAAAATTGTCAAAATATATACAGATATATAAAGAACTCTAAAATCTCAATAATAAAAAAACTAATTTTAAAATAGGCAAAAATCTGAATAATTTACCAAAAAAAAAAGGACGGCAAATAAGTATATGAAAAGATGCTCAACATAATTAGCCATTCGGGAAATGGAAGTTAAAAGCACAATGAACTACCGACCTCTTAAGATGTCTAAAATTAAAAAAGACTGACCGCACCAAGTGTTGATGAGCAACTGAAACCCGTACATTGCTGGTGGGAATGTAAAGTGATACAATCACTTTGGAAAACAGTCTGGCAGTTTCTAAAAATCCAGCCATTCATATGACCCAGCCATTCTACTCCCAGGTATTTACCCAAGAAAAATAGAGAGAGAGATATGTTGGTACAGGGTCTCATACATGATTGTTCATAGCAACTTTATTTGTATTAACACAAAACTGGAAACAATCCAAATGTCCATTAACAGGTGAAGGGATAAATAAATCATGGTACAGCCACACAACAGAATACTACTTGGAAATAAAAAGGAAGGAACTATTTCTACTCATAACCACATTGATGAATCTCAAAGTAATGACGCTGAGTGAAAGAATCCACGTGTGGAAGAGTACAAACTGTGCGCTTCCATTTAAATAAAACTCTAGAAAACGCAAGCTAATCTCTAGGGACGGAAAGCAGATTGGTGGTTGCCCAAGGACGGGGCAGGGAGAGGTGCAGTGGGGAGGGGCAGGAGGGAGGGTTTACAGAAGAGCATGGAGAAACGTTTGGAGGTGATGGATATGTTTGCTACCCGGATTGTGGTGACATGGGTGTATATGTATGTCAAAACTTATCAAACTGTACACTCTAAACCTGTGTGGTTTATCATTTGTCAACTAAACCTCAATAAAGCTGTCAAAAATTATGATGGACTGTGCTTCCTGGACCCACAACCCTGGTCCTTTCACCTGAATTACTCACCTGGGTCTTACACTAATGGGAAATTCCTGATAAATGAATGTCTCCGTGTTTCTGCCAGTTACTCTACATTACAGGTTGAAAAGAGATCCTCATCACAGTCAAGCATCCTGGCAGCCGGCTCTGACATTTCACCTTGAGGTCCTGGACTTATATTCCAACCATCTCCCCAAGCAGCTCTAGGAGTTGCTTCAGAACCTGGGACTCAGACACAGTTGTAGCTCCAGGCTCACATCCAGCATTTGCACTGCAGTGCTCTCTGCTCACAAAGAACAGTGCCCCTCCCTCCAACCAGGGTCAGACTTGCAGCCCTGTCAACAGTTAAGATAGCTGTGTGCAAAGTTCGTACAAAAACATAGGCATGCACATTCACACATTTGTCCCAGGGAGAGGCCCTCCAATTCTCCCTTCAAGACTTCCTTTGGGCTTTGTTGCAATAACCATGCTTATTTACTTTTTTTGTTCATGCATAAGACCTAAGGCAATATCTGGTGTATGTTTGGGGTTTTTTTTCCAACCTGCAGTAGATTTCACAGTTGGGGAAGGAGAGATACTGAAAAAAAAAAAAAAGTGTTGGCCAACTAGAAAGGTGACAGCATCACTGAGCTAGAAAGGACTTCAAGATGATGATCTGGGCCAATTCACTCATTTTACAAGTGAGGAACCCAGAACCCAGGGACTAGACGGGATCTCCCTAAGGTCACCCAGTAAGTTAGTGACCAAGATGGAATATAAATCCCAAATCTTTCAACTCTCCCCTCAGGCTCTTGCCTTTATGCTGCAGTTTGAGAAAGAGACAGAATAACCAGGATAAGCAAATGGAAAAACCTGAAAAAGGACAGAGAAGTCTGGGAGAATTTAGTGTCAGTGAAAAACAACAGTCCTACATGGAAGGCACCAGAGTGTTCCAGTGCGATATCAGCTGATGTCCCAACGGGAACCAGGAATTCCATAGACAAAGCTAAGTCATATTGCATTGCCTCTGCCTGAGAGGAAATTACTTCCCATTTAAAGTGGTTAAAACAAAAGGTGGCCAGTGCCTAAATGGCTGAGGCTATCAGCTGAGCACCACTTCCAAAGTGCTTCGTCAGAAAACGAGTGTGGGAGCACATACTTCCTACGTGTATGTTTATCTATAAATTAAACACAGGTATTGTTGATTGAGATGAATACAAATAACAGTCCTAGTATTTTCTCCTTGTCTTCAATGACAAGTGCCTCAATGTACCCTTTCCCCTCGGAAAACCACCAACATAGAACATGCCATCAAATGGAACAGAGTCCCCGCCTGGGGTCTGGAGACCTGGAGCCTATTGCAGCTTTGTGACACCCCATCTCATCCAATTCTTCCCTCCATCATGCAGACCTGGAAGCTGAAATGCAGAGGGATGAAATCAGACTTGCCGAAGGTCCCATTGTTAAGAACTCTAGGAGGCAAAATTTGGACTTGGACCCAGATCTGACACCAGAGCTGTGTTTGTTTTGGGGGCCACAGGTTCATCCCAGGAGAGCCCCCGAGGCATGTAAGCAGGCAACACTCAGTGAAAATGGAAGTTGATTTCCAAGGTTCCAAGGTAGAACAACCAGCTCCTAGAATGTCATGGCAAAAACATTAGCATCTAAACAACAAGATCCTACTGTATAGCACAGGGAACTATGTTCAATATCCTGTGATCAACCATAATGGAAAAGAATAAGAAAAAGAATGTATACCTATGTATAACTGAGTCACTTTGCTCTACAGCAGTAATTAACACAACATTGTAATTCAACTATACTTTAATTAAAAAAAAATTTTTTTTGAACGTTAGTGTCTACAGCTTAGTTGGGGAGACAGACATCACTCCAAATAAATAAGCATTTAAAATTTGCAGTATGTTCTGGGAGGGAGATGCATGTAATGTGAGAGGAAGGATAGGAGGAACATTTGAATTGAGAAGCCAAGGAGGTAGAGGTGCCTTCTTTGCATGCTTTGTGGATTTCACAAGGTGATGCCTCGGATGGATGTGGGGGGGGGGGGAAGGGAGGAAGGTTCACGGCACCCCTCCCCCATTGGCATTCTCTAACAGGGTTAAAATTCTCAACTTACTCCAAATCAAGATGCCAGCTTCACGCAGCAGTCTGTAAAGGGGCTAACAGCCAATTTATGTTATTAGGAATTCTGCTGTGAACTTACCCAATTTGCCACCACTGTATGCATGTTTAATGTTTCCTGTTAGGAATCAGCTGTGTTACTGTTCTGTCCCCGTCATTTCAAGCTCCCCTCTTCCCTGCCTTCTTTTTATGAACGTGGCGCACCGATTAATATTCTGGCAGTTCGTATGATCGTTCTCAATCCATGTGAATAACCACCTCCTATATTATCACTTGTTAGTTTCTGAAGTTTTTAGCCTACATTGGAATGTTCTTTCCAGCAGGGCCCAGGGCTAGGCCTGGAGCTGTTGCTTAGTAAATTAGTAAAATGCATTCTCTCTACCCCTGGAGAGTGCCCATTCCCCAAGCCCAAGCTGTGGCTCCTTCCCCAAGGATGGAGAGAGAGACAGGAGGGGAACAGACACACAGAGAGACAGAGACAGAGCAAACAGAGGGACCAGAGCCACCAGAGACAGAGACAGAAAGAGAGACAGGGGGAAATAGAGACAGAGAAACAGAAACAGAAAGGAAAGCTCCCCTGCCATTTGAGGCATTTAGAACCCTCTAGATAGCAAATTGTTTTCATAATGCACTTGGAAGAGGTGTGATATCAGAGTTCAGGTAAGGTGCCCCAGCAATGCTTACAAACTGCCTAACAGGGACATAAAGTTTTATTTATGAATCAGCATCGGAAGAAAGAAGGAAGGAAGGAAGGAAGGAAGGAAGGAAGGAAGGAAGGAAGGAA